>NC_056737.1:707057936-707202936 GCF_019279795.1 Protopterus annectens
GAAAGAGAGAGTATAAAATCTGTAGAGTTTAATGAACTGTATTGCAACATTCTACCACACAAGGTAATTTATTTTTGTGCCCAAAAATGGAGATGTATGATGTGTGTCCTCTTGAAATCATTGGTGCCATTACTATACTGGTTGTGTGGTATGATTTTCTGCATGTTAAACAGCTTCAAAAATCATGTGTGATAAATGGGAGTCAAAAATTGTATGATGGGGTAAATCAAGCCTGAAAATAAGTACATAACTCCAAAAATAGATACCTCATATGTAGATGTGGATCAGACCTGAAAATAGGAATGTTCCCCCCCAAAAAAAAATATGGACAGCTGAGAGGTCTGCATAGATTCATAGTTGTGTATGATTGTCAGGAGCATTACAAAATCTCCAAAACTATATTTTTAACTTATGGGTGGTCCTTTCTTGCCTTATTACATTTATATTACATGGCGCAACATTGTATTTCTTTCATGGCTTCAGTCTTTTTTCAGTTGTTTGGCTAAGCAGCTTGAAATAGTGAGACTGACGTTTGATATGATTATAGGTGAAAATGTAAAAATGGTAAGGGGTATAAACCTTATAAAAGCACCTATGACTGTAATAAGCCTGTCATGTGGGTCATTTATCTATTGTAGTACTTGTCATATTAATGATGTTTGTCTGCATGCAAATTTGTACTCAGAGTTTTTGACTCTTTTTTTATAATTGATTCAGTGGGGATAAGTGCATCATCTAAAGGAGATGCATACTGAGCCTAAAGCTATAAAAGATCTCCAACAGATATCAATATCATGGAGTGGGTACCATTAACATGCATGGGTTTGCAGATTTATTTGCAAGCATTATTTCTTATGATCAAAGTCAATATCTTTCTGACAACATATTCACAAGTGTATTGAGTCAACTGCCAATATAACTATTGTCTAGCAATGGGCCATGGACACCCATCCCAGGGATTTCTAGCCACTTTTTCCAAAACTAAAAATGTAAAAAGGTGATCAGTGTTATCCATAATATGTCTCCAAAGTGCATTTGTGCTTTTTTTATTTTCTAACATCATAAATATATTCATATACATGGTCACAAAGTATTCGTTGCATTTTCCCCAAATAAAAACTATCATCATTGACAGATGGCCACATATATCAAACCCGCTTTGTCACACTTAAATCTTCCTGTGACATCCAGATAATATCCCACTGAGCTGCCACCAAAAAAGTGATATTCCCTGCTATCCTGAGTCAGTAACTAAGGTGCTTCAATTGTCACTACTAACTACAATGTGAGACTGTCACTTAAACAGGAGTAGTATTCCACAAGTTTCCCCTAAGAGGACAACAGGAACGCACTCTATAGCCTGGGACTGGACTGGATTTTATGTCCACCTCAAATATAACTCCTTATTACACAATTCAATGTGTCCTAGTTTAAGATCTCTGATACACTCACACTTAAATAAATTAAATCTCACACATCAAAACACTTTTAGGAAAGCTTGACACAGGCTTCTAGTTGTGTCCCTTCCCCAAAATAATACAGTAATGCTGTCACCAATCAGAATGTCTTCATGCCCTTCTAAATGGGTGTCCAATTTTGAAAGTGAAATATTAAAACAAATAATTGCAAATGACCTAAGCAGTCAGGCTTTCGGGGTGGCCCTGGAAGTTATCAAAGCAAGTATAAGCACTCTTCAATCACTAAAGAAAACAATGATTGACCAGCCACAAGGTAAGTTAATAAAAATATTTAATAATGAGCAAAATTATTAAAAATATAAAACAGTAATTACCAATAAACAAACAGAATTCAATCACCAGAAAAATTAAATCAATACTGTAGGACAGAAATGCAACATTCTGAAAAACTCTAACTGATCTAACTGATCAGTTATAATTTTCCTATCTGACTAAAGAACACTGCCCCGATCTAAATTAAATTATTACAAGAGAGCAAAGGCAGGCATATAATTCTTGGTGAGTCCTTTTGGGTATCCACTGCACAGTACATCTGTGAACAACTCACGACTTGCTGTTAACTGACAAGTAACAACTGACTTCTATAACTGCCAACTGACTTCAACTACCTTCGGCAAACTCTTTTATAGACTAGCTTAACTATCAACTGTTCCAGTTCTAATTTTTATTTCATATTTTGAAAATCACCCAATAGCTGTTAAAGTTCCTTCTTGTCTTTCAGCTTCTGACAGTAACAAATAGCAACTGTCAATATCCCAATGACATCATCTGCAGATCAGCAGAATCTGAGACAGTTTGCCTTTAGAATATTTCTTCACAAACATGTGGAGTTAGAAATGTAAAAGGACACTGTTCAAGTCTTTAAACATTCACTACAAACAGATCAATAATCAACATGTAAGAACTTATTTACAATATCATTGCTAGTCATGCTGACATACAATACACAGGTCAATCTGAAATTATATACAAAACTTCAGACAGACATGCTAACACAAATGACAGTATCCAGTTTCTTCACCACCCCCCCATGACTCAAGCATGGTTTTCAAGTGACCCTTGAAAAATGATGTTTGAGAAAAATGGGTCTGTCTGGGAATATCAACCCACTCCTCTCCAGGGTAATCCATTTGCATTAGCATTATTAACCCCACTGCAGCATTCTTCTCCTTCTGAGGAAACTTGGCTGAGCACAGCCACCACCCACAATCTGAAGCATTCACTTGCACAATACTATAATCACTATAATCTGGGCTGGTCAACACAGAGGGTCCTACCAAAATATCCCTACGTTTTTGGAATGCCTGTTCACAATCTGGGGTCCACACTACTTTATCAGGTTTACTTTTCCTTGTTGGGTCAGTCAGGGTTGCATCTACTGCACCACAACTGGGCACAAATTTTCTACAGTACCCCACTGCTCCTAGAAATGCTGCCACTTGCTTTTTAGCAACAGGAACTGGACATGCTTGAATAGCTTCTACTTTGACAGGTTCTGGCTTTAATTTCCCACTTCCCACTCTGTGTCCTAAGTAAGTGACCTCTGCCATACCCACCTGGCACTTATGGGTTTAATGGTTAACTATGGCCTTTTAAACTGGTCTGCAAATGCCCATATCATAGTCTTTAATGTAGAGTTTAACCTCTCCACAAGACCATTAGTTTAGGGATGGTAGGAGGTGTTGTTTATATGTTTCACTCCACAACGCTTTCACATACAAGTCAGCAGGTCTGACATAAAGTTGACACCTTGGTTAGTCAGTATTTCCATTGGAAGAGCTACTCTGCAGAAAATTTCTAGCAAAGCATTTACCACCTTCACTACATCAATATCACCTGCATAAGGAATATTAGGGACTATAGCTAGAAGTGGCAGATGGTAGGATCTAGGCTCTACCAACTGCTGCACTACCTTATCTTCCAGTCCTCCCTTAGGAGACCACTTTCTATATAGCAAACATTCCTTCTCTGCCACAATATCACCTACACAAGGAATATGAGGGACTATAGCTAAAAGTGGCAGATTTTAGGCTCTAAGCTCTACCAACTGCTGTACTACTTCATCTTCTAGCCCACCTCCAGGAGTCCACCCTTTATACAGCAAACCTTTGTTCCTGTATGCAGAGCCCCCTCTTCCTTGCACCTCAGATGCTTCCTTAGCCATCTCCCTCAAGTTTTGTAATCTAGGGTCTGCAAGTTGAGTTTGTCTCAGCTCTGCATTTGTAATCCTCCCAAGCTCCCTTTCCACTACCGGACCTACATGCCTGTCTCCAAGCTTAACTGTGTGTCACTGCATGTACACAAGGTACTGCATCATTAAAGTCATTCCGTATCAGGACATCTGCAGGGATATCCTCAAACACTATCTGCTTGCATCCTCTTCCACCCTCCTAGTCAAGAAGAACCCTAGCCAAAGGTATTTGGAATGGGGTCCCTCCCAAAGCTCTGACTGGAGTCGACTATCCAAGCAAGTACTTCTCTTCTCTAAGCACTGCAGGCGTCAAAATGGTTATATCAGAAGCTGTGTCTCTCTCTTAGCAGTAATCTGTTTACCATCTACTAAGATATGATATAAATTTTGGTGAGAGATTGGCACCCCTTTTGTTTCCAAACAACTTCCCACTGGCAGTTTGTCATCACCACTTGCTGGCTCCTTCACCTTCTATTTCTCACCTTGCCTCAATGGACATTTGACTGCTATGTGGCCCCCTCTGGTTACACTTGAAATATCTAATCCCTAACCATGTACTTGGACTAGTAGTTTCCCCAGTTACTGGTGTACGCTGTTGAAGTGGTTTAGACTGCCCCATGGGTTCCTTTATGCCCATGTGCAGCATTGGGCATCCCTTTCTTATGCATTGGTGCTCTGCTTGCTAAGTAGAGATCCTCTTTTCTCCCCAACTCCTCTGCAGAGTTACACTCTCGGTCTGCTAACCAGATTCTCATGTCATCAGACAAAGTATTTAGGGCTTGTTTTCCCACCAAAAGGCCTTCCAGTCCCTCAAAAGTGGTGACCTGACACCAACTTCACCCATCTGTGAAATTAAGTACTTAAATCAGTAACATAATCACATACACTTTCATCTGCCTTGCATCTGTGTTCACAAAACTTTTTTTCTATAAGCTTCAGGTGTTAGTTTAAAACAATCTAGAAAACAGTTCTTAACTTTTTCATAATTCAAACAATCTATATCAGACTTGACATGGCCATAACAGCTTTAACACAGAATAAGGGAGTCAGGAGATGAATCCAGAGCTTACAGTCAACATCATACTGTCTACATACCCTCTCAAATATATGAATAAAACTATCAAAGTTATCCCCATCCTTGTATTGAGGAAAATGTTTACTGACCTTTATAGCTTTTGGATTCAGCTATTCCCTTCCCTATTGCCTCCATGATCCTCTTGAAGGGTAAGAAGCTCCACTTCATGCCAGTACTGTCTGTCATTTTCCTTGGCTTCTAAATGTTGCATTCTCTCCTTGGCCTCCAATTGTTGAGCTTCCATGTGCAGTCTCTCTTCAGACTCCAGTCATTTGGCTTCCAGTTCATATTGATGCTGCTTCTCCTCAGCCTCCAGTTCATACTGACACTGCTTCTCCTCAGCCTCCAGTTCATATTGATGCTGCTTCTCCTCAGCCTCCAGTTCATATTGACACTGCTTCTCCTCAGCTTCCAGTTCATACTGACACTGCTTCTCCTCACCCTCCAGTCAGTTCATACTGACACTGCTTCTCCCTTTCCTCAGCCTCCCATTGTTGGGCTTCCAGACGCAGTCTCTGCTGATTCTAATTCAAGATGTTTGGCCTCCACTTCATATTGACACTGCTTCTCTTCAGCCTGGAGGCAGCTTATTCTCTCATTGGCCTCCAGTTCCAGTGTCCTTAAGTCTAGATGGATTCTCAGGCCATCTGAAGCAAATGTGGAATGTTCTGTCTCAACAGGCTGCACATTCCCAATAACAAACTGGATATCCTCTGGATGGCTGGTCTCAGATAAAGCTGCAACTAAGTCTAAAATCATCACTTCCTTAGTCAGGTTGGCAAGCACCAGTCTTCTGGCTTCAAACTCCTTGGCCAAATAGTTCTTTGTCAGCTTATTATAGTCTCCTGCTGACATCTTTGCCTGCTGTCCCTGACTAACTAAAAATAAATAAAACTGTGGTGGACTGAGATTCTGTATGTTTACTTTGTGGCTGTCAAGAGTGCACACCTTAATGACAACTACCCACAGGCTACTGAAGTCCAATTAAAAATACCAAACTACTGACACCAATTAATGTGATGTCCAGATAATATCCCACTGAACTGCCAACAAATAAAGTGACATTCTCCTCTATCCTGGATCAGTAACTAAGGAACTTCAGACGTCACTTCTGACTCCAATGTGAGACTGTCACTTAAACAGGAGTAATATTCCACAATTTTCCCCTAAGAGAATAACAAGAACATGCTTTATAGCCTGGAACTGGATGGCATTCTTGTGTCCACCCCAAATATAACTCCTTATTACACAATTCAGAGCAATGTGTCCCAGTTTAAGACCTCTGATACTCTCACACTTAAATAAATTAAATCTCACACATCCAAAAACTTCTGGGAAAGCCTGACACAGATTTCCATCTGTGTCCCTTCCCCAAAATAATATGGTAATGTTGCCACCAGTCAGAGTATCTTCATGCCCTTCTAAAGGGGTGTTCAATTATGAAAATTAAATATTAAAACAAATGATACCAAATAACCTAAACAGCCAGGCTTTTGAAATAACATAGGATGTTATCAAAGCAAGTATAAGCACTTTCCAATCACTAAGGAAAACACTGATTGACCAGCCACAATGCAAGTTAATAAAATATTTAATAATGAGCAAAATGAAAATGAAAAATATAAAACAGTAATTTCCAATAAACAAACAGAACTCAACCACCATGAAAATGAAATCATTACTGTAGGATAGAAATCCAACATTCAGAAAAACTTAAACTCATCAAACTGATTAGTTATAATTTTCCTATCTTAGTAAACCACGGTGGTGCAGCAGTAGTGTTGTCACCTCACAGCAAGAGGTTCTCCTGTTCGAGTCTCAGCTGGAGCGCCTTCTGTGTGGAGTCTGCATGTCCTCCCTGTGGTCGAGTGGTGTTTGCAAGACATGTGTGAATGGGCGTGCCTTTGTTGAAGGTTGGGGGTTTGACTGGCACCTTGGCACCGTAAAAATCAACTGCCAATCATTAGCGGACCAGAGTTCCACTGTGGCGACCCCAAACTGGGAAAAGCCGAAAGAAGAAGTAAAGAACACTTTTCATGATCTAAACTAAATTTTTACAATAGAGCAAAGACAGGCTTATAGCTTTTGATAAGTCATTTTGGGTATCCACTACACAGTACATCTGTGAACAACTCACAGTTGGCTGTTAAATGACAACTAACTTCTGTAACTGACAACTGACTTCAACTGTCTTCAGCAGGCTCTTTTATAAACTAGCCTGTCAACTGTTCCAGTTATAATTTTCATTTCATATTCTAAAATCAACCAACAGCTGTTTACTAAAGTTCCTTCCTGTCTTTCAGCTTCTGACAGTAACACATAGCAGCTGTCAACATTTCGATGACATTATCTGCAGATCAGCTGAATCTGAGATAGTTTACCTTTAGAATCTTTCTTTACAAACAAACTCAGTTAGAAATGTAAAAGAAAACTGTTCAAGTCTTTAAAACATTCTGTACAAACAGATCAATAATCAACATATCATAACTTGGATGGCACAGTGGTGCAGCGGTTTGCATTGTCACCTCACAGCAAGAGGTTCTCCAGTTTGATTCTTGGTTGGGGTGCCTTCTGTGTGGAATCTGCATGTCCTCCATGCATTCATCTGAGTTTCTTCCAGGTGCTCTGGTTTCCTCCCACAATACAAAGACATGCGTCTGGAGCGTTTCTCCCTGGGCATCCATTGAAAATTGGCTCGTTCCAAGTCAGACTTTCACAGTAAACAAATGTTAAATAAAAACTTATTTACAATATCATTGCTTGTCATGCTGACATACAATACACAGGTCAATCTGAAATTATATACAAAACTTCAGCCAGACATGCTAGCACAAATGAGAGTGTCTAATTTCTTCACACTTCTTTTTTCATTAATCCTGATATTGTTAGTGGGCACCTGATCATAATCTATAATATGTTTACATAAGTTGTACCTACCACATGTTCTCATGCTATACTGGACTTATTTGGGGTATACAAAGATTCAAGCATGTTTTTAAAGTTAAACCCCTTTCTATACACTATTGTCGGTGCTAGTCCCAATTTATTAAATATATTATCAACTTCCTTCAGAAGTTCCCAGTTCTTGGTTAAAGTCCATTTAATGATGTTACTGTCCAAATTAAAACTAGTAATAAAAGCTTTTTCATAGCAGTTACTAAAATTATGCTCTATGTCCCCCCAAAGCTTCATTATGTTCAACATTCGTTCGTCCTACATGAGGATTGAGAAACAGGGAAAATTACCCCTTTCCCTTTTCAGGCTAACTTCCTGTATCAATTCATAAACTAAAGATTCAGGGTAAACTGTACTGTAAAACATATTATGTAATGTGGCGTACTTTTTTTTGAAATCGCTCATCCATTGTTATCATATGGGCTGCACTTACTAATTGCCCTTTAACAACCACTGCTTTTATGAGAAAGGATGTGCACTGGAAAAATGCTAAAATGTGTTTAATTGTGTTGGTTCTCTATAGATAACAGATACATATCTCTCATTAATGAGATCTTTCATAAGCAAAACATCCAGGTATGCTGCCTACCTAACACTAATGTTATACAAAAAAGTCAGAAAGCCCATGCTTCCATTAATATATTTCATGAATAATAAAAGTTGTTTCTCGCTGTCCTGCCAAATAATAAAGATGTTATCCAAATAACACAAGTACAGCCTAACACTATTCTTAAACTGACTGTCATGCATAGGTTCATAGGTAAGTACTAAGCTAACTGCCCTTGCGAGCCATTTTAAGCCTAGCCAATTATCCCTTGTGAGACTCAAACCCTGCACCTTGTGTTTGTAAGGCAAACACCTTAACCATTAGGCAACCCTCCAATCAATAGAGATGCACATAGAGATGTTGCCATTGCAGCATAACCACATTTGCAAACAATGAACCAACCAGTGAACCCATTACTACACCCTCTTTTGGAGGTATATCCTATCAAAAAATATAAAATTATTTTTTAAAATAATTTCCAATAATTCCTCAAAAACATTTATCCTATCCTGAGATACCCCTTTCCTTACCAAATAACCTGTGAACCATGTGATACCTAAAGTGTGGGGAATAATGGTATAAAGATCTCTGACATCCACTGCGACCGAGATATCAGTATTTTGGAACTCAAGACCATTTCTAAAAAGTGCCACAAATCCTTACATAAATTAATTTCTTATTGAATAAATGCTTTAATCGAATATCTATGTATTTAGTACAAGCACATGATATAGCTACCCTTCCATTCACAATGGGACACATTGGTAGAGTCTCAACACTTTTATGTATCTTAGGTGTGCCAAATAACTTATAAAGAATTGGTAAGTTAACTGATAAATAGTTAAATTCATCTAGATTTACTCTTCCTTCAGTGAACATATCCCTTAATTACCCCCTTATTTTAAGGTAAGCAATACTCATTTCATTTCAACTAGACATGATATATGCCTTCCCTTTCAAAATCTCTTGCATGCGTTTAATATAATCACCATTGTACATCATAACCAACCCACCCACCTATCAGGTTTCATCGCTCTTTAACATATCTTTTAACATATCGAATTTTTTCAAAATCTTGCTTTGACATCTTAATGTATGCATGTATATATAATATCAGGTATCCATTAACAATATCAGGATTAATGTAAAAGGAAGATTTAATTGTGGCATAGTAGATTTGAAATATGTGGCGATCTGTCAGTGTGCCAAAGTTTTTATGTGGAGAAAATGGAATGAAGTCTTTGTGACCATGTGTACGAACATTTGATGTTAGAAAAGAAAAAAAGCATGAATGCACTTGGAGACATATTAGGATAACCCTGATGACTTTTTTAAGTTTTTAGTTTTGGAAAAAGTAGCTAGAAATCCCAGGGGAGGTCCGGGACCCATTTTACTTGATAAACAAGAGTTATATTGACAGTTGTTGCTCAACAAATGTAATTGGCCAGGACTCAATGATAGTATTACCAGGTCACCATTATTAAAGTTAAAAGCACTTGAAAGATAAAAAATTTGAAATTGTATTTGTTCATCTTTTATTTTTTAAAACAAATTGTATGTCTTTTATTAATATTATTGCTATATAGCTGCTGCAAAAATTGTTTTTATTGGAGTTGATGAGTGGGAAATTTGATGAATTTTATTATATCTTATTTGTTTTAAGCATAGTGTGGTGGTGTGTCTTTAAAAGATTTTTTATAGGCAGGTCATGTGATTTTTTTAATACTATTAAAACCCGGCTATTTTAAATGGATTTAGTTCATGAAGTTTTACTCTGTGTAAAACAAAAGTGCTTATTTTAAATATTGGATTAAACATTGTTGGAGAATTTTTTGTGTGGAGTGCTTCCAGTTTTGGTGTACGTCTTTTTGTTTTATTAGTAGGTCAAAGCTACTGTTCAAGGTTTAGGGTTGACTAAGTTTGCAGATTACTGTAAACTTGTTGGAATCATAAACTGTCCAGAGAACACCATGATCCCCAAGGGGGCTTTTCCCAAACCAAGAACTTGTGTCAAAATCATAGGTAAGTAAGTAAGTATTGGGCCAGCTAGTCGTGTAGGCCATTTTTAAGCCTAGCCAATTTCTCTCAAAGATAAGAATCAAACCCTGTCCCTTGTGTTTGTGAATTAATCATTATGCCAACACCAACTAAATGCCAAGAAATGCATAATAGTATCCTTAGGCAATCAGGATGTCCCTTGTAACTATCACATTATTAACACTCCACTGAAAACTGATCCAGTAGTTAGGGACCTGGGAACCTACATTGACAATGAACTGTCCTTTCATCCCTATGTATCCAGTATTTATTATGGGATATGAGGGGTTCATTTTCTTGAGATGATGTCTGTAGTTTTATCCAATCAGAAACTGGAGTGCACTATTTACATTCCAGATTGATTTTATTCATTTGTCTGATGAAGTTTAAATTTGTTAAATGAAAGCGCTCACGTGTTTATTTTATTATTTTTATTAATAAATCATCAAGTTATTTTACCTGCAACAACTTTGTATCTTTTTGCTCTTTGGTTTGGTGAGGTATTGTCACTGTTTATTTGTTTTTCTTCAGTTGGTCTTCGTTTCACCAGTAGTTTGTCATGGCATCAGGCAGTGATAGGGGATACCTCCGAACCATCACTTGGCATCTTGCAAAATGAAGGGAATTTGGATATAGGTTACTTAACTGCTCTTGTTATGCATTTAACACAAAGAATGGATAACCTATACCAACAGATGGGCATTATTACCAAAATTAAGGCTACTGGGACTTCCAATGCTCTAAGGGAAGTCAGCGATGTGTCAACAGACTTTAACACTACCCCTCAATGCCTTGCTGCCCGCGCACCAACGGAATCAGCATCTAGACAAGGAAATGACATGCAGCTGCACAACCCGGAAGTAGGAGAATGAGAAGGAATGAATATACAAAATGCGACTGTTTTCAGTGAACAGAATGGCTTCAGGAAAGAAATTCAGAAGCTAAATTACTGGTTGCGATCTGGACTTGCCTTCAGTAATGGATCTGGACATAATCTTTCTTCAATTGAAGGTAGGCACAGTGATTTTAACATGAAACTTTTGCGCTGCAAGAAATTGCAGCTTGAAAATACTTATTTAAGGGAATGTATCATGTTAAAAGTCATTCCCAAGGGCCTGAGACTATGGCGTTTCCCATCTGGATTAATTAACAACTCTGCTTTTCACCTTTAACTATTACAACTGTTTGACAGATGTGAACTTGAACTGTTAGAATTATTGGTGAAAAACAATGCAAGTGAAATAGATACTTTATTTGAAGAGTTAAGTGTTTTAGACAGAGCTATCCGTGCCAATAGGGAATATGACTTAATGAAATATGAACATCTAAGAATATATAATAGCATTGACCAGCACATTAGCAAACTGAAATCTGGTAAGTTAAAGAAGATTGACAGAAATGTTAATGACTATGCAAATGGTGTTGCATATCCCAAGCCTCCAGGTACACATAGAAAAGCCAGAAATGTAACTAATAAAAACAGAAATTTTTCATCAAACTCTGGCATTGACCTGGAAGGCGAAGGAAATATGGGTGAGAGAGTGGATGAGTTGGGCCTTAATTTTGATAAAGGGTACCCTGAACTAAGGAGAAATGAGAGAATAAGGAATAAAGTGAATTATAATAATAATAAAAGACAGCAACCTCAAGCGGGGTTTCAAGGGGCCAGCCCCAAAACCAGGAACTGGAGGACATAAGTATGCATCATGGTAACATTTTTTGTGAGAAAATGGCTGATGAGTTTGCTAAATCCAAAACATCCTCCTGCACGAACGGCTGGTGCATGGCTGGAAAACCAAACCAAAAGTGAAGAAAAGAAAGCCAGCACTCAACTCCTAGAATCAGGCAATCGTTATTTAATGTCCAACTTCAAGACAGCAAAATAACATAACCGTACACCAACATGGTTGTACCGGTTTTGGTAAATCCTTCATCAGCAACCAAACATGATGTACAAAATGAAGACAAAACCTAACCTGCTGTCTTCCAACTTATACAAATTTCATATAGAAAGCATGGAGCGCCCTCTAGTGCATCAATAAAATAGTGCACTAGTTCATAAATGCATGAAATGTAATACAAATAAACACAATTATCCCAAATATATAAATTAATATATAAACCCAATGTAACAACAAACATATGAATTGGATGCCTCAAAAATGATCATTCAAGCCAGGGGAAAAAAGAGCCCCTAGTCTGATGATCCACATTTTCCCTTTGTAGGTGAGCCTATCATGTAAAACATGAGATTGTACATGTCTGTCCTTAATGTGATCAATGACCATAAAACAAAAATTGCCCGTAGGGTGTTTGGAAATGTGTTTGTATAAAGAACTGGACCCCTTTTTTTTTTGATATCACTAAGATGTTCCCCTATCCTAACTTTAAAAGGACCGGGAGTTTGTCCAACATAGAAGGCTGGACAATTGCACTGGGCCAAATAAATCACCCAAGAAGTACTGCAACTGGCAAAACATAATATGTCATAAACTTGTGGACAGTTTTGTGAGGAAAAGGTCCGACATTTCAACACCCTAGGGCAGTAGGTACAATGACTACATGGATAGCATCCAAATAAAGGGCCTGTAAAAAGGTGAGCATGAGTAATAGAACATGTATCTCTATAATAAACCTTCTTATAATGACTGAAATGAGAACCCAAAGACCGCCCTTTCTGAAATGAATAGTGACACCGGTCCCCTATATATTTATCTAGGACATTATCCAATTTTAACAAATACCAATGCTTACGGATAATGTTCATAAATCCAACTGTATTCCTCCCATACGTTGTTACCAATCTAAGCAAATCAGACTTAGCATGATCCCGATTTTGACAGGATAATAAATCAGTTCTATCTTGCTGATTTGCAAAACGATTGGCCCTTGTGATGTCACCCCTAAATCACCCCTACTTTTAAACCTGGTGATAAGATCCCTCTTGTAATGGTCGTATGTGGAGGAGCTAGAACAAATCCTTTTAACACAAAGGAATTGGGACTTGGGGATGTTCTTGATGACATGCTGGGGGTGGAAACTGGTGGCATGTAATAAGGTATTGAATTGAGGAAATTTTCTAAATATCTCACTCTCATCTTGGATTCTAGAACGTATATGTACCAAAAGTGGTTTTAAATATAATGTGAGAAATTCAGAAAGGGGTTCCGTAAGGGAACCCCTACCTGATACAATCGGTCTCCTGGGTGGCCTTATGGATCTTCATGAGAAAATAGATATATTGCCTGCTAGGAAAATCAACCTTAAGTTGATGACACACTTCATCATTAATGATGCCCTCCTCTGTAGCCAAATCCAAAAACTTATCAACATCCTTTTTAAATTGCAAAGTGGGATCCATCTGCATTTCTTGATAATGATTATGATTGGATAACTGGCGATCAGCTTCGGCTTCATAGTCCCCCAGATCCTGGACCACTACTGCTCCCCATTTGTCCGCTGAAAGAACAACAATATCCTTGTTGTTAATCATTTTCTCCAAACATATTCTCTGATTTTTATTCAAATTATCTTTAAGCCTGTCCTGTTTATGTAGATATAAATGTAAATCTTTAAGGACAGCATTTTGAAATGTTTGGACAATGGGTTGCATAGGTGGCCTGAACCTGGAGGCCCGGAAGTGAAATTCCCTAACCTCAGAGGCATCATAATCATTTCCATGAAAATAGCATTTCAAATTCAAATTTCAACAAAATTTAACCACATCCTCAGCAAAAAAATGTTCCTGGACAAAATCCCAGGGACAAAACTTAGTCCTTTATTCAATATATCAACTTCTTGATCATCCAATAACACTGAGGAAATGTTATGCACATTATTAACATTGGATGGTAAATCCTGGTCATCTGTTGAAGGATGTCCTCCAGCCCATCTGGGTTTGTGATGCTTCCTCCCCCCTCATCTCTGGGACTTGTGCCTAAAGGGGTCTTTCCAATAAAACCTCTATCTAAATTATTCCTCTTGGAAACAGGGGAAATGCTAATATGAGTATCCTCCCATTCAGTATTGGAGGATGAGTCCTCACCAGATGGCGTGGACTCCCTACTCCTTTTCTTCAGAATATATTTAGGCTGAGTGACTCTCATTCTCTTAGATGAATCTGTGGGCATATCAAATTTGACTCTAGGTTACAAATCAAATGGCTTCCCCCTGTCATAGTCTCCCACATCCCTAGTAAATTTCTTGACCTTTCTATCCTTCAAACCTAAGTCCAAAGTAGCCAATTCCTTGCCAAGCTTTCCAATATTATCTTTATAGCAAGAAAGTGTGCATAAAAACTCCACAGATTTGCTAATCAACTATACATTGGCAATTTGCTGTTCAACCCTCCTCTCATAGAAACTACTCAGAAGATCCACAAAGATCATGGAAACATTTTGTTGGGCCTCCGTCCATTGTGTGAGAAGACATTCATCCAGTTCAGCCACCATAGGTTGAATCCTAACCCTAAGTCCTCTAGGAACTATCTTTCTACATTGATAGGCCTGAAATAGTTTTAAATGCCAAACATTTTTACGAAGAGAAATCAGGTCTTTGGTTAATTTAGCAAAAGCTAAATTATAATCCTGAATAGGATCCCAGACACCCTAAACAACATCACCTGAACCTGAAGCTAGGCCAAAAATACCCAGATCCTTAGAGTCTGAAGACAGACCTTTGATTAGATTTGCTAGTTCCATCCCTGGCCAAAAATAAACACAAATTCAATACCAGGTGCAAAGATATGTGTAACACATGTGAAAAATATAGGTTCCACAGTGAATATATTACATAAACAATTGGTTGGACAATCAGTATACTAAATGCATAATTCATGTAACCAACCTTAAATCTTAAATACACTCCAAATTAGGTGAAACCATATGGCCACCTTATTATTACACTCCATAAACCACAAGGGAACCATATATGATCACAAATATCAAAAATATCAAAAAACAAGGCCCCAATTAGATACTATTATAGCCGACAAGCTTATGAAGAAAGCCTGTATTGAGCCTACAAAAAGCTCACACTACGTAATCAAAAAGGGGACATATATATATATATGCATCTTAAATCACAAGTATAAAAAACATATGAGCATCCTTGGCCAGTGGTGAAAAAGCAAAAAAATAAAATAAATTAGATATGTTCAGAAGAACTGTCCTGATGTCCGGAATAATAGGATAAAAATTATCCAATCTACTAATTATAAACCAAAAACATTTTTTGGATAAGCCAAATAATCCCTGCAAATATAACCCCCAAGGAATAGTACATCACATACCGTATACCATCAAAAAAGAAAAAATCCTACACATCAAAAGGGGCCCAGAGACAAAAAGAGGGGCAGAAGACTAACACACTTATAACCCACTAACTCCACACTATAAAATACAGAAATAAAAAATAATGCATGTAAAATGCATATCAAAAAACATGTAAAACATGTAAGCTCAAAAGCCCACCAATTTTACATATGATAAGCTATTCAACCTGTAAAAAACTGTTATGGAGGCCAACTTTTAAAAGTAAGCCCAATGGAACAAACCCAAAATTTGGCCAACAGCAGCACTTATGTGAAAAATAAAATAGTCCCTAAATATAATTCAAAAGAACAAACATATGACATGTCTAAAAAATATATACGGACCCTAACTGGACTGGGGGACATCCTTCAACAGATGACCAGGATTTAGCATCCAATGTTAATAATGTGCATAACATTTCCTCAGTGTTATTGGATGATCAACAAGTTGATATATTGAATAAAGGACTAAGTTTTGTCCCTGGGTTTTTTGTCCAAGAACATTTTTTTGTTGAGGATGTGGTTAAATTTTGTTGAAATTTGAATTTGAAATGCTATTTTCATGGGACTGATTCTGATGCCTCTGAGGTTAGAGAATTTCACTTCTGGGCCTCCAGGTTCAGGCCACCTATGCAACCCATTGTCCAAACATTTCAAAATGCTGTCCTTAAAGATTTACATTTATATCTACATAAACAGGGCAGGCTTAAAGATAATTTGAATAAAAATCAGAGAATATGTTTGGAGAAACTGATTAACAACAAGGATATTGTTGTTCTTTCAGCGGACAAAGGGGGAGCAGTGGTGGTCCAGGATCTGGGGGACTATGAAGCTGAAGCTGATCGCCAGTTATCCAATCATAATCATTATCAGGAAATGCAGGTGGATCCCACTTTGCAATTTAAAAAGGATGTTGATAAGTTTTTGGATTTGGCTACAGAGGAGGGCATGATGAATGATGAAATGTGTCATCAACTTAAGGTTGATTTTCCTAGCAGGCAATATATCTATTTTCTCCTGAAGATCCATAAAGACCCCATAAGGCCACCTGGGAGACCGATTGTATCAGGTAGGGGTTCCCTTATGGAACCCCTTTCTGAATTTCTCACATTATATTTAAAACCACTTTTGGTACATATACGTTCTAGAATCCAAGATACTACACAGTTCCTTTCCATTATCTCTGAGACCCAACTAGAGTCCCATTGTTTTTTGTGCACCTTGGATGTCACCTCCCTATATACCAGTATTCCCCATTGGGCAGGACTTTTGGCCCTGCAATATTGGTTGGATAAGGTTAACATCTATAAGCCTGGTTTTAATACCCTCTTAGTATGCATGACTGAACAGGTCCTGATTCACAATGTGTTCTATTTTTAAGGACAGGTGTTTTTGGCAGATACAGGGCACTGCTATGGGGGCTTCTTTTGCCCCCATTTATGCAGACCTATTCATGGCGTATGTGGAGGATCAGGTAATTTATGACATCAGTTACAATATCTATATTAACGAGATGGATATTTGGAGGAGGTATCTTGATGACTGCTGGATGGTGTGGAGAGCTAATGAGGAATTCCTTTTGGAATTCCTTCAGTATCTAAATGGTAATATATGGGGGATTGCGTTTAAGTTGACTTTTTCTAGATCTGAAATTACTTTTCTGGATGTTTTGGTAAAAAGAACAGACACCAACACTCTTGAGAGTGAGATATTTAGAAAATTTCCTCAATTCAATACCTTGTTACATGCTACCAGTTTCCACCCCCAGAATGTCATCAAGAACTTACCCAAGTCCTAATTCCTTCGTGTTAAAAGGATTTGTTCTAGCTCCTCCACATACGACCATTACAAGAGGGATCTTATCACCAGGTTTAAAAATAGGGGTTATTTAGGGGGTGACATCACAAGGGCCAATCGTTTTGCAAATCAGCATGATAGAACTGATTTATTATCCTATTAAAATCAGGATCATGCTAAGTCTGATTTGCTTAGATTGGTAACAACTTATGGGAGGAATACAGTTGGATTTATGAACATTATCCATAAGCATTGGTATTTGTTAAAATCGGATATTGTCTTAGAGAAATATATAGGGACCGGTGTCATTATTCATTTTGGAAAGGGCAGTCTTTGAGTTCTCTTTTCAGTCATTATAAGAAGGTTTATTATAGAGATACATGTTCTATTACTCAAGCTCACCTTTTTACAGGCCCTTTATTTGGATGCTATCCATGTGGTCATTGTACCTACTGCCCTAGGGTGTTGAAATGTTGGACCTTTTCCTCACAAAACTGTCCACAAGTTTATGACATATTATGTTTTGCCAATTGCAGTACTTCTTGCGTGATTTATTTGGCCCAGTGCAATTGTCCAGCCTTCTATGTTGGACAAACTTCCTGTCCTTTTAAAGTTAGGTTAGGGGAACATCTTAGTGATATCAAAAACAAAAAGGGGTCCAGTTCTTTATACAAACACATTTCCAAACACCCTACGGGCAATTTTTGTTTATGGTCATTGATCACATTAAGGACAGACATGTACAATCTCATGTTTTACATGATAGGCTCACCTACAAAGAGAAAATGTGGATCATCAAACTAGGGGCTCTATTTTCCCCTGGCTTGAATGATCATCCAATTCATATGTTTGTTGTTACATTTGGGTTTATATATTAATTTATATATTTGGGATAATTGTGTTTATTTGTATTACATTTCATGCATTTATGAACTAGTGCACTATTTTATTGATGCACTAGAGGGCGCTCCATGCTTTCTATATGAAATTTGTATAAGTTGGAAGACAGCAGGTTAGGTTTTGTCTTCATTTTGTACATCATGTTTGGCTGCTAATGAAGGATTTACCAAAACCGGTACAACCATGTTGGTGTATGGTTATGTTATTTTGCTGTCTTGAAGTTGGACATTAAATAACGATTGCCTGATTATAGGAGTTGAGTGCTGGCTTTCTTTTCTTCACTGATGAGTTTGTTAACCAGGAGCAGGATGTAATTATCCCAGTTCTGGATAATTGTAATAATGATTTCTCATGTACAATGACATTGAATAGACAGAAAGATTTTGCTGTATATAATTACTCAGAGTCTTGCATAGATGAGTCAATAGCAGATTTACTTTCAAAAGGAATGACATTTGTACCAGCTAGAAAGTTTAATGTTGTTGACACTGTTATTGACTTGAAAATTTATCTTAGAAAGTTGAATTTAATGTTATTATATGAGAACCATGATCATGACAACAACTGTAATAATATTTTCAGGATTAGTTCCACCTACAACCCCCCCTTACATCCTAAGCTTGCCATGTATGAAAAGCTGTGTGAATTAGATTTATACAACTTACACAAACATAAAAATTCAATTAGTCGAGACTTTAAGAATGTTAATTCAGAGGAACGGAACAGTTTGACATCATTACAAAGGCAAAATGTTAGAATCATGAAACCAGGTAAGGGGGGAGGGGTTGTGATCATGGACACGGCTAAGTATGCTCATAAATTACAAACCATGCTTAATACTGAAAACTATAGAGCAGTCTCCCTTACTGAACTTAATGGAGCCTATAGGAAAATTTATGGGCAACTGATTGATATGTTCTTGGAGAGGAGAACAGACATTTCATTATATAACTATTTAATGTAATCATCCCATGAATTCCAGTATTTTTTTGGCATTCCCAAGATCCACAAAGGCTTTTTAGATCCTCCTATGAGGCCTTTAGTGGATGGTAGGGACTTGATAACAGCTGCATGTGCCCAGTATTTAGATTATGATCTGAAAAAATGAAACCCAGATATGCAAAGACTCCTGGACATTTTTGGAATACATCAACAATATAGTATTTGATAAGAAAGATCTATTAGTCACTATTGATGTGAAAGATTTATATAATGTCATTCCATAGACTATTGGATTGGAATGGGTTAATGAAATGTTATTAGAGCATAAAGTTCACCAAGATAAAGTTAATCTCATCTTTGAATTATTGCAATTAGTTTTAACTATCAGTTTCTTTATATTTAACAACAAATATTTTTTGCAAACAGCTGGAGTAGCTATGGGTTTAGCTTGTGGGGGGGGGGGGACATTCACCAACACAGTCATGGCATACTGGGAAAGACAGTTTGTATTTCAGTCAAGCTCCCACATTAAAATGTATCACAGATTCCAAGATGACATTAGTTTAATATGGGAAGGCCCCCCGGAACTACTTGAAGAATTTTTACAATAGATTAATTCCACCATCTCATTTTTACAGTTCACTTTGGTTGTTAACATTGACCATATGGACTATTTAGATTTTCATCTTTTTAAGGATGAAACTAATGGGACATATGCCACAACTATTTACAGAAAAAAGACTTATTCCAACTCTTTTCTTCATTATAGTAGCTCATACCCCGAGCACCAGAAGATATCAGTTGTTAAAGGTCAGTTGGTAAGAGCTGCTCAGATGGTGTCAAGGGACGAAAATTTTGAATTGGAATGTATCAATTTAAAAGAAATGTTTTTGAAAAGGGCATACCCTTTAGACTTAATCATCAGAATAGTAAAAGAGGTCACAGAAAAGAGGGAATAGGGTCACGTTAGACCGATAGTTAACAGCAACATTTTGGAAAGTGACCATTTTATTTGTGAATCCAGTTTGTTTCATGTGACACAGAATCCACTGACAGAAAATAGTCCTCATAGAGAAGCCACTGCTTTTTGGAGTTTGGAAGTTATTGTGCCCAATCACATACAAAGTACCCTTCTAGACTAGAACATGAATAGAAGGAACAGTAACGTATATCTGAAATCTTTAACTATCACTTATAGTGCAGATTCTGACAGTTTAAGAAGGATTTTTCAGAACTGGAACATCCTTATGGAGGATGTAGATATTAGGACCTGGTTAGGTGATAGGCCAACAATAATATACAGGAAGGGTAGAAATTTAAAAGGCCTCCTCAAGAGTGGACACCAAGTGCATGGGTACAACCGTTCAGGTACATCAAAATGTGGAACATGCAATTGGTGTCGTAAAATTAGAGTGGGTGATTCATTTATTATTAATAATTTGGAATACAGTATTAAAGGCAGATACAACTGTTCTTCAAAAGCTATAGTATATGTGGCTACATGTGACCTATGTCCAGTATTTTACATTGGCAAAACAGAGAGGAAATTTAGCCACAGAATTTATGAACATGTATATGCCACCAAAAAGAACAACTTGAATAATGCTTTGCCGAGACACATTCATGCCAGCACTGACCATAATTTTAGGTTTATGGCCATTGACCATGTAGACATAGATGAAAAGAGACCATGGGGTGTCTACTTGGAGTTAAAAGAACTTAAATGGCAGGTTTTATTGTGAGCAAACGAGTGGCCAGGCATCAATGAAATAACTTCTATTACACCTGTATTAAAACTTAAAGCCCTAGAAAGAAATAAAATAGTCGAAGGGGCAGTATGACATTTAGCATGAATAAATAGTATAAAATCATTTCCCATTGTAGGGACATTTATACATATACATTTTTTGTAACATCCATAAGAAGATGTGTATATTGTATATTTTAGATGCAGTAAGAACATAATGTATGTATTTATTTATTTATTTATTTATTTATACATTATTTAAGGTTCATGATTCATGTATAATAGTTACAACTATAAATATTTAGCATTTTTATACATCTGTGTGTATATATATATATATATATATATATATATATATATATATATATATATATATGTGTGTGTGTGTGTGTGTGTCAGAGAATTTTAATTTATTATGGGATATGAGGGGTTAATTTTCTTGAGAGGATGTCTGTAGTTTTATCCAATCAGAAAGTGGAGTGTACTATTTAAATTCCAGATTGATTTTATTCATTTGTCGGATGAAGTTTACATTTGTTAAAAGAAAAGCGCTCACATGTTTTATTTTATTATTTTTATTAATAAATAATCAAGTTCTTTTATCCTGCAACAACTTTATGTCTTTTTGCCCTTTGGTTTGATGAGGTATTGTCACTGTACACTCTACAAGTTGCAGAAGATGAAGAATTGCAGCTATCTTCTAAGAGCAGTGCATTTATTTTTTTAAGCATACTTGTAGTTTCTTGGCCTAGAGTCTTTTGGGCTTCCTCTCAGTGGATCATGTCTTTTTTTATTTATTTATTTATTTATTTTGGGTTATTGTATCAGCTGCTTGCCTTCAGCCATGTCCTGGGGCCCCTTCTGAATCATCTGCTTTGATTTTTCCTCCACCTGTCACTCTTACCCCTTGCTTACTGGGACCAGGGCACTGCAAGCAGGGTAACCTCAGGAAGGTAACTGGGTAAGTTGGTAGACAGGGGATAATGGCACTGTTTTACACAGCCATCCTGATAGCTGCAGATGGCTTATTTGCTATACACTACCCACTGTTTTGCACAATACCATATGTGCATTTCACACGTATGCACCACTGGACAGGAGT
The DNA here is from genome assembly GCF_019279795.1 of Protopterus annectens. Lineage (NCBI taxonomy): Eukaryota > Metazoa > Chordata > Ceratodontiformes > Protopteridae > Protopterus > Protopterus annectens. The sequence continues at coordinate 707,080,019 of NC_056737.1, forward strand.
CCTCAGGCTTTGCCAGGAAATACTAGATCATACCTAGAAGCCCCATTCCTCCCACAGAATAGATTAGCTGGCACAATGCCTTCCAGTCTCTGTCTCCCAGATAGGTCCTCCGGGTTTGAGATCACTGATTGAACCCATGTTTTCTGAGACATAGTCAGGGATCCAGCCTTCTGTAACAAAGAATTGAGTCATCTCCTTTTTCATTGTCTGTAAAGGTATATATTTATTTAAACCTGTGGTTCTTAATTTTGTTTTAGGCATTTTAGAAAGCATTTTAGAAAGCTCTGACTTTTTGTTTGACCTTATCTTTAGTTGGGTAGCAAGACTTTTCTTCCTTAACTTTTTTTTTCAGAGTGAGGCTAGTTTGGGCTTTGACTATAACTTTTATCATTCTTTCAGCAAAATGGTGTTCTCTGCATCAATGTGGTTACTTTATTGGTTTCATACATTACAAATGTTTTCTGTTAAGGAAATGACTACATTTCAGCCAAAAGGGACAAGTGAGAAAGGATGGCTAGCTATCATGCCTCAAGAAGCAGTTTAGTCCACATAATTCAAGCCAGAAGAAAATAAATTCTTAAGATGAAGTTTCATTTATATCCAAGACACAGAATGCCAGTGTCTTTGTTATCACTGTAGTTGCTGTAACCAAAATATTGGTCCTGTTGTGCTTTTTGGATCCTAATGTTCTAGAAGCCCATCTCTCTCTGCTTTCCTAGTATTATTGCTTGTGGATTCCAGGATGTCCTTTCATTAAAGAACATTGATTTCTAATCTGTGCCTCACAGTTTAGGAAAAATTCTGTAATCTTGTTCATCTTTAGACCTAGTTCTGCCTTGGGAGCTTTGATCTCTAACATACTATTGTGTACTCCTGTGCTCTTTTTCATGGCACTATAGCAGTTGTTACTTTGAATTCCTCAGATTACAACATCTAGGAATATGGAGGTGAGATGGCAGATAACAGGATTTATGTGAAGGGCAGTATTGCAGAATATAATTACCATGGGGAGTTCTTCATTGCAGTCCCGTGCTGTTATGGAAGTTGGTACCATTTTATAGAACTCTGCAATTAGCTATCCCATGTTTTTCTTGTGGACGCATATGTGAAAGTTGTGTGTTTGAAGAGCATTAAATGCATAATGGATGCTAAAACTGTATTATGAACAGATTAAGAAGTTACAAGAAAGAATTTTGGATGACTTCCTGAAAATCCCTTCAACATCATTACCATGGTGGTGACTGAAGACATTGGCTTTCTTGACTGAACTGACACTTATGTCTTCTACCCCCATGAAGTGGTGTGACTCAGGCAATTCTCACATCAGTGTTTTCCTTGTTTTGGTATTTGGGACTGGACCAGTATTTTCCTCTAAGACTGTGACTGGTGCTGTTCTCTCATACTAAGACTAGTCTGCTATTATCCTTTCAGTCTATGACTGGGCTGGTATTGTCTTCTCAGACTGAGACTGGGCCGGTATTGTCCTCTCAGACTGAGACTGGACTGGTGTTGTCCCATCAGACTAAAACTGAACCAGTGTTGTCCTCTTAGACTAAGACTGGACTGGTATTGTCCTCTCAGGCTGAGACTGAACCACTGTTGTCCTCTCAATTTAAAAATGGACTGGTATTGTCTTCTCAGACTGAGACTGGGTTGGTATTGTCCTCTCAAACTGAGACTAGACTAGTATTGTCATCCTAGACTAAGACTGGACTGGTATTGTCCTCTTGTTCAAAGACTGTTTTTCTGGGTTCTGGGACATTGAATGAATTCTGCTCCTGTTGCCAGTGTCTGTTCAAATATGAGTATAGGGGTAGGATGCAGACAGCTCAGAATATGAACTTTTAAGTCATATTTATGGTTCTAATCTCCCTTCAAGCTTTACCTCTCCAAGCATCAAAGACTTGGGTTGTCATTTTCTATTCTTTTATGTGGTAAGGTCAAAATATATTTGATTCCGGTTGCAGGAAGTATACATGTTTTTCCCCTTTTTTATTTATGTATGTCTGCATTGTACAGTACAAATAAATTGGCCGATATTATCCCAGAATGCAGACAGCTACTTTTGTCAGATTTGTTTGATTTTGAATGTAGACTCTGAGCCTCCCTTAACTTGACGTTCAGTCAGTATGGTCAGATTTCAAGGTTCTAGAGGCAGTTTATGCCACTATAGCGTCATAGGTTTGCATCAGGCTAATGACCACAAGGGCCTTTTTAAGCCTAGTCATGTATCTCAAATCTCTAACAATTTCTGGTACCCTTAATAAGTGTAAGCAGGGGTTTGGAAATGAACCATTTACAGGCTGCCTGTGTCCATTAGAGAAATATGTACCAAACCAGGGATGAATTTCTTGTTCCCCATTCAATTGTGCATGTTACATTTGAATTGGGTTAAGGAGGAACTCTGCTTCACATGGATGGAGAGCCTGTTCCAGAGAAGAGAGTAGCCTCTGGGATACATACCTGTCTCTTCAGCAGGTCTTATTTATATACAAGGTAACATTTTAAGTCTTTAGATATGGCAATTCTTGTGCTGTTTGTTTTGTAGATTTGTAGGAGTTCCATCGGGGTGGGGGTGGGGGTCTGACAATGCCTTGTATGCCAGGCATAGATCTTCCCTCAGCAGCCTGTAGGAGACAGAATACAGGGATAGGGCTTTGAGGCAGTCTGCATTAGACATGTTGCTTACATCTGCATAAGACATGTTGCTTACACCTTGTATTCTTTTAGTGAGAGACCTCTGTGGATGTTGTTGGATGTTGCTTGGTTAGGTGCATACCAAAGGGTGAATTGTACTCCATGACAGGTCTGATGAATGCAGAATACAGTGGAAAAATGCCCTCCTTGGACTTAAATGCCATACCTTTGTTTATAAGTTACATGACATAGAATGATTTCCTCATTACTGCAGACATGTGATGGTCAAAGGCTAGATTACTGTCTGTGTGTGTTACCAAGTCCTTGACTAATGGGTTGATCTTAGGGGTTTTGTTGTCAATATAATAGTTACGGGGGGAGGATGACTTCCCAAAGGATACTATTATGCATTTCTTGATATTTACGAAAAATGGCAACTGAAGTCACAGTCCACAGCCACAGCAGAGAATTTATTAATATAAAAACAAGCAGTAAATATGAAGCACTTTTTGTTTGGTTCAATGACTCAAACTTCCTCAGATCTGAGAAGAAAGGCTTACCCACCAGAAATGTTGGAAGAATTAATATCAGGGGTAAAAAGGAAGAGGGAGTTGGGTATTTTTTTACCTATTCTACCATTTAATGTACAGGGACATATGGTCACCCAGTTTGATGGATTAAATAGTAGTAGAGAAGTTCCATCTTTGTCTTATATAGTATTTTCAAGAAGAAGGACACAAATGCTTTGGCTAAGCATGTCTCAGAATTCTCTGACCATACTTTTAAATACATGGCAATTGATCAAATTCAAAAAAATATAAGAGGTGGGTCTTTTAGTCTTTATTTAGAAAGAAGAGAATAAGTCTGGCAATTGAAGTTGAATGCCTCATCATGGCCAGGTTGAATGAACATATATCAGTGTATTGTTTACTGAGACTTAAAGCTTTAGATAGATGAAACATCAAGAGCCACATACAAAACCTGTTTTTATAAGGATTTTTTTGTTATATTTATAAAAGTAAAATTATACATATTTATTTAACATACAATATGTATTTTACATTTAAACATGGTTAATAATTTATCAAAGATTAGTAATATATATATTTAGTACAAGTTTTTATATTTTTCATATTTCTTATATTTAGTATGTGTTTCTTAATCAAATTTGCTCTATTTCTTTTTAAGAATTGTTCTCATAGGGGTTGTTATGGTAGTTAAATAATTTTATTTTAATTAACTTATCATTTCTTAATTGATGTAAATTAACAGGGTTATAACAAAGTGTTGAACTTAGTGTTTATCTGATGAAGTCCATACTAACTGGACGAAAGCGCTTATCTCAATAAAAGGATTTGAATTTTTAATTTGTCCTGCATACAGTTTTTTTAGCCTTCTTGTGGATTATCTGGACTCTTCAAGAAGGCAGACGTGTTGCCTACACCTCTAGAACTCTTACCCAAACTGAGATGCAGCATGCTCAAATGAGAAAGAACTTTTGGTAATTGTGTTTGCATGTTTGAAGTTCTATGATTAGATTAATGGTCGAGCAATAGAAACTGACTATCAACCTCTAATCACTATTTTAAAGAAGCCCATGCATTCCGCTCCAGCAAGACTACAAAGAATTATGCTTAAATTGCAAAAATATAATTTCAAAATAGTCTATACAAAGGGTAAACTTCTTTATCTGGCTGATACCTTATCCAGATCACCCAGGAATACCACAGAACAGCTTGATGCAGAAAATTTTGATTTTGATGTCAAGGAGGTGCGTAATTTTTCTACCACGAGACTTGATGAGGTGAGAGATCATACAAAGACTGATCCAATTTTGCAAAAGCTCAACCACTTCATTAATGTAGGATGGCCGTCAAAGCAATCCTGTGTACCGTCAGAAGTACAACCTTACTTTCCATACAGAGATGAGATGTTGATGGAAGATGGTATCATTTTCAAAGGTCCAAAAGTTATTGTTCCTGCTACCTTACAACATGAATACATCCAGATTTTACATTAGGCTACCCAGGTTCCAATTTAACTAAAGAAGGTTGAGAGGACTAGTATTTTGGCCTTCTCTAGTGAAAGACATTGATAAAGTGCTTTCTTTTTGTTCAGTGTGCAACAGTACTGAGCTGCATTTGCAAAAAGAGCCACTTCAGCTAAGCCAAATTCCTGAACTACCTTGGTCAACAATAGCAATTGACATATTTGAGTGGAACAGTTAATATTACTTAGTGTTGGTAGACTCTTATTTGAACTGGTTTGAGACTGATTTGCTACCTAACCTAACATCCAGTGCTGTTATTACTAAGATGAAACATCATTTCTCAGTCCATGGTAGTCTACACAAAGTTATTTCCGACAATGGTTCTCAGTTAAGTAGTCAATTGTTTCAGAGATTTGCTAAAGAGTAGGAATTTATCTATGTTACTAGCAGTCTTGAATATCCTCAGTGAAACAACTTTGCTGAACATGCAGTACAGAGTGCATAGCAATTACTGGAGAAGTCAAGGTATGACAATACCGATATCTTCTTGAATTTACTTAATCTCAGAAATATGCCCTCTGACAACCTACTAGGCTTGCCTGCTCAGAGACTTCTATCTAGGAAAACCAGAACAACATTGCCTATCAGTTCTAGTTTGTTGGTGCCTAATGCTAAAAACAACAGAGCAATCAAAGCCCAACTGTTTAAGAAGCGTTCTTCTCAGAAGTCCAGCTATGATAAAAGAAGCAGATTTCTTTGTCTGTTAAAAGAAGGAGACACAGTGAGGATGCAAATGGCAAAAGGCTTTGATTGAATTGGTCAAATGAGAGGTATATGTACCATGCTGAGCTCTTACTTAGTGGAATCTGAGAGTACAGAGTACAGGAGAAACTGCAGATATCTTCTTCCTGTACCAGAAATCGCAGCATTGTACCTGTGATGCAGACTCTAGATCTGAGAGTAACCCAGACAATGTTCATACTGAAGAACATGTTGCAGTATCCATTCCTATTCCTGATGCTGTCCCAGATGATCCAAAAGTTGAAAATTCCTTGAAGACAGTTTCCATTGCTAAATCCAATTCTGACTTTTATGTTACACGATCAGGTCATATTTCTAGACCTAGTGTAAAATACACAGCAGCTTGGACATAATTGTTTTATATGTGTCTAATTTTGCATGATTGCATGTCGAAGAATTAGTTCTGTATAACTGTATGTCAAAAGATCATTTCTGTAAATTGCATGTCATTGAATACTGTCATTTCATATATGGACTATTTCTCAAAGAGAGAGGATGTAGATCAGAGCAGGTGTATGTACCTTTAAGAAGCATTTCCAGAAGCAGCACATGCATATAAATACTGAGCACATGCAGGAAGCAGTGCCATTTTGAGCGAACAGCCAGAGTGTTATCGTGTATGCGTGCGGTAGTCAGTCTGTTTATAAGTTTATTTATGTTTAAGTTACAAAGCCTCATTTCTGATGTGTTTGTGTGTAATAAAGCTGCTTGAAATGAATCCATGAATGTTCATCTGTTTTATCCTGACCAGACGAGCGACACTTCCTACTATTATTTGTCTGTGTCATCCCTTCCTGTAGAACATTAGAGTCAGGGGGGATTCTATGACTTGCAATCATCTGCAAATTTAGTCAGTCAGAGGCCCATGATGTTAGCTTTGACTTTAGAAAAGTAAATGCCAAAAAGAAGTGGTCCCAGGACCAGTCCCTGACAAACTTCACTTGTGACTAGCCTCGCTATAGAGCTGGACTCCCTAGTTCTAACTTCCTGTGTCTTGTCTGTGAGCCAGGTGAATATCCGCTGGGTGACATAAGGATTTATTACTAACTTCTTGAGTTTTTCAACAATGCCTGAGTGGGGTATTGTGTCAAATGCCTTGACCAGGTCAGTTTGAACCATTCTGCCCTCATCCATTGCTTTGATGACCTTCTCAAATAAGTCCACCAGGCAGAGTAAGCATGATCTGCCCTTGAAGAAACCAAATTGGGTTAAGTCCAGTATTTGAAAGTTTCCTATGTCATTATTGATCATTTCCATGATAATTCTGTTCATTGCTTTGCATATGAGACAAGTGAGACTTATGGGTCTGTAGATGGCCCACCTTTGTGCATAGGGATGACTGTTGCTGTTCCGCATTCATGAGGTACAAAGTCTATTTGGAGGCTACAGTTAAACAGCAATTCCAGAGCTTAATCAGTCATGTTTGTTGCTATTTAGAAGGCATCCTGGAATATTGGCTGGGCCTATTGATGCAGTGTTCTTGGCCATATAGAGATTATTGAGGACCTGTTCTCTAGTGATAGTAGGGGGGGGTTATATAGGGGGAGTTATATATGATGGTATTTCTTGACAGGAGTTTGAGGGGGGAGAGTGGTATAAAGTTAGAGCTGAATTTGTCTGCTAGTAGATTTGCTACATCTTTTTTTATAGGTGGCTGCATTAACAAGGAGCTCTGCACACAACTGTATATTGCCTTTGAAGTTTCAGATATAGCAAAATAATGCCTTGTGGTTGTCCTTGGCCTGGGAGGCCAAATTTAACTCAAATTTGGCTTTGGAAGATTTTGTTTGTCCTCTGAGTTCTTGGTTTGTTTGATGGCAGATTTTGTTTGTCTTCTGAATTGTTGGTTTGTTTGATGGCAAATTTTGTTTGTCCTCTGAGTTCTTGGTTTGTTTGATGAGAGTGCTGGTATCCTGCTGGGTGCTATGCTTCCTAATTTTTTCCGTTATTGTCTTCCTTCTGTTATATAGCATATTGGTGTTGTAATTTCACCAACATGGATTTTTTTGAGCTAGTTCTGTACCTCTTCCTGGTGGGTACAGCTGCATAGATTAACATTCTTGCATAGGATTTCTGTGAACAGTTCTGCATAGACAGCAGTGCTCTCAGAGTTTACGTGGTCTTGAAATTTTACCAGGTTATCACTTAATAGTAGGAAGTTAGGCTTAGAGTAGTTCCTGAACATTACAGGGTTAGGTGGGGGTCCGGGTTTTACTTTTACTTCAAAGGAGGCTGTTTTATGGTCTGACCTTAAAAGAGAGAACATTACACTGGGGGTGTGCATTGCTCCCCCATATTAGTGTGGACCCGATCCAGTATGTTTGCACTTGTGGTTAGTGTATTGACAGTCTAGTCCAGGGAGTTTGTGTTTACAAAATCCAGGAATCTCTGTGCATGTACATTTGGTGTTGTATAGGATTCCCAGTTAATAGTGGAGTAATTAAAGTCACCCATGAATACGGTATTGGGTTGGATATTGAGTGTTTCCAGTAAGCTTAAATACATGTTATGGGTTTCCTGGATCATAGAGTGGGACCTATAACTTGCAAACAAGTGGTATGGAATTTTGCCTATGGTGATTTGAACATGGACATTTTGCCTATGGTGATTTGAATGTAGAGAAGGTCAAGTGCATTGTTCTCTTTGACCAGCATTGAGGTATATTTATTTTTTATATAAATCAAGACACCTCAGCCTTTAGTCCCTGTCTGTGTAGTAGCTGGTCTAAATGTGTGGAAGGCATTACAGCCTTGCACTGCCAGTGTGCTCTCCATCTCAGTGACTGCACAGATGTGAGCATTCTCTAGGGTGAAGTGAGCTTGGGGGAGTGGAGTTTCTTGTTTAGACTCTTAGCATTGAGCAGCAATACCTTTAGAGTTTCTTGGTTTTGATTTATGTCGGACATACTGTCAATTTGGCATTGCCTAAAAAAGGCACTATGGGGGAAGACAATGTTTTAGCCAATATTCAAAAACTGAGAGGGGAGAGGTGCAGACCATCCCTGGCAAAGCAGCATGGTCTGTTGACCATCTCCTTCCATGCTGATAAATATTTCACTCCATTAGAATAACACCAGAAGGTAAGCCAATTATTAAAGCCAGTCATTTATTTATTTTTATTTATTTAACATTTGTTAACCGGGAAAGTCCGACTTGGAACAAAGCCAGTTTTCAGCAGAGGCCTGGGAAGAAATGCTCCAGATGCATGTCTTTGTAATGTGGGAGGAAACCGGAGCACCCGGAGGAAACCCACACGAACACAGGGAGGACATGCAGACTCCACACAGAAGGCACCCGAGCCGCGAATCGAACCAGAGAACCTCTTGCTGTGAGGCAACAATGGTACCGCTACACCACTGCGCCATCCGTCATCCTCTCTTTATATTGGGGCATCATCCCTGGAGAAGGTAAAATGCTGCTTAGTGCTAGGTTCATACCAACCTGGGACATATATTCCAAGAGGTCCATGATATATCTCTTCATATAGTCTGATGAAGTATGCCTCAGGTCATTTACACTCACATGGACTGTGACTGATTTATAATTGTACTTGCAGTCCAGTGAGCTGAGTACATGCATAATGTAGTGGATCCTGGCCCATGATAAGCAACCAACTGTGACTTTCTTCTTACTCAGCCAAGTGAGAGGGATGCAGTGCCTCACAATGGAGTCTCCAATGACCAGAATGTTAGATTGTGTGGTGGCTTGCCTTATGGGGTTAGAAGAAGAGGTTCCATGAGATGTGGCTGCATGTGTTGATGTGGGTGCTGTTTTGAAAGTGTGCATTAAGAACAGCTAAGGGTATTTGCTATGTGTATTTTATCTAGGAGGTCTTTGGAATTTAGGAAGGTTACATTTAAGTGCTTCAGCATATGTGAGTATATGTGCCTGGTTCATACTGTGCATGATGTCTGCAGTGTGTGTACTACTCAAACTGATTGACATTAGGAGTGCTTTTGTGTGAGAGCTTTGCCTCCAGTGACATTGTATAAATACATCTCTCAGATACCTTATCAGTTTGTTTGAGAATTAGCTGGCTGTCAATAAACATGAGGCAATTTTTACATTGCCTCAGAATGCCCGTATCCAACAAGCTGCTAATGGAGACAGTGGGAAAGTTCATATCCATGACAACAGACCCTGTTATATTGACTAGACTGTTGTGGTCATCAGTTACCTCTTTTCCTGATAACTCAGTGTTACCATACGTGTCCTTCCAAGAAGAGGATTATTCTTTTCACTGATATTTGAATGTACACAGTAAATGCAAATGTCATTATTCTAAAATTTTCTGACTGGAAGAAGTAAATTTCCTCTTCTCCTGTGTTATATTGCAAAGTGGAATGTGCTTGCCTAGGTATATGATTATATGTCAGGACTTAACTAGATTATTTTTGTTGATCTTTAAGAATGATTTAATAATTTGATTTGACAGAAAGATTTATGTAAGTAATTGCACCACTTTCTTGCTTAGACAGCTTTCAGTCCTCAGGGAATTTACTATTTTTGGTCATAGTTCAGTGATAACATCTGCTCATTTACTTAACACCTGCCTTATTTAATTTGCAACTCAAGGCCTGTTTTTATTTTTTTTTAACTCTTCTAGGTAGATACAACTGTTTGTTTCTGTATACTGAAGAAATGTGTCTTTGTGTGGCATCAGACACTAATTACCTCCTGTAATGGAGGTTGTGTAGGTAGTTTCAAGCTCAGATACTTACTGACATGTTACATCACCAGAGTAGGATTCAGAAAGATTTGCGTTCGCTCTGCATGAGTTACTCTGGTGTAATTCAACTTTTATAAATTTATCTTACACCACCAGATTAATCCACTGATTCCATTTCTGTAAATATGCCTTACATCACAGTAGTTCACTAACACATGGCGTAAATCTTACCTGGGATTCAATAAACATATTTTTCCATGCAGGAATCGTGTAGCTGCTCCTGCATGGAATATGGCCACCAAGCGATCCAGTAAACCACTGTTCTGACATGCACGAGCCTGTTTACACTATCCCTGCATGGACACCACTGCATAATGCTAATTACCTCATTTCTGCAAAAACTAAAACGGAGGGATGTCAGCTCAAATAAAAGCATGTATTATAATCTTTAGGCATGCCAATGGCCAAATATATGGCCATTGTCATGGAAAAGTGTTTAATTTTTATAAAAATAAAACTTTTTTGGCCGCTTTTTGGCTGTTTAAGCATAGGGTAGCGGCGCGCGAACGGGATTGTGCTGAAAAAAAATGTGAAAACACAATTTTAAGGGAAATCTGCTTTTTGCCATTATAGTTTATGGCATGCAGAATCAAAACAATACCAGGGAACACTGGTTGATAAGTGGAAAGGCTCTGTGGTAGTGCAGTAACTACGGACTAAGGCAATGGGGTATGCAAATGAGGGGAAATTTACTAAGTCACAAAAATATTCTTAGTGCCAAACTGCAACTAACCGTGTAGGTGCTTACACACAATTGTGTAAGCATAAGGAGCAGCAGGCATGAAAAGGGGGGGGTGTCATGCACGGTGTAAGTCCATTGGAGCTCCATGGCCCCCAGATAAGCTTAGCTAAGCACAGCTACACAAGGGGCTTTGTCTGAGGCTGTACTGACTTATTCTGTGAAATTAAGAGTGTGTTCATGACCAGGGGAGGGCCATTTCTCATTGTTTACCTTAGCTAAATGGGTTTGTGTGTTGGGAAACAGGTCTAAAACAAACAAATCCCCCCAGAAATAGCAAGACTGTTTACATTTGGGCACCGGGTTTGCGTGGCATGCCTCGGGGCTTAAAAGAGGTGGAAATGAGAAGGGAAAAAAAGAAAAATAGCAGAATAAAGCAATCAAGTACAAATTACATAGCTAGCAGGTTGAATGCATCATAGCCAGCCAATCATACAGGCAGCATCTGCAGCACAACAGTAAAAACTATGCAAACACCTTTTTCCCCACAAACTCTGCACATTGGTGTACACATGCAGGGGAATATTTACTGGAAAAATGTTAGGGGCTGCCATTGCATTGATCAATCAGTATGTGCTAGAGGCTGAGTGCAGTGAGGAGGATAAAGCTGACAACCACCACAGACCGAGGAGTAGGAGAAGAGTGTTCAGACACAGGGTAACTTACCAGGGGCTACATGATATGGAGATAGTAGAGCACTACAGGGTGGACAGAGACATACGGCAGCAAATCATCGAGCTGTGTCAGCCTCATGTCAGACACAAAGCCAACAGATGGGAACCCATCCCAGTGGATACCAAGGTATGTGGAGCCTTAAGAATATTAGCTACAGGTACTTTCCAAAGACCTAATGGGGACATCATGGGGGTCTCACAGGCATCCGCATCAGGGTACTCCACCAATTCCTGGATGCCATCCTACCACATGCTGGTGAGCACATTTACTTCTCCAACACATGTGAGGAGAGGACCAGTAATATGCACCTCTTCCACAGTGTAGCAGAATACCTGGAGGTACTGGGTGTGATGGACTGCACATACATCCACATCAAAGCACCACCCGATGAACAGGGTAGGGTCTACATAAACTGCAAGGGCTTCCCTCCATCAACTGCCAGATTGTGTGCAATGCCCAGGACATTATCATAATTGTATGTGCTGGCAGTCCTGGAAGCTATCATGACTCCCACATCTGGCATTCATTACAGCTGTACCAGGCATTTGCCAGTGAGGCCATCCTGTATGGCTATCTGGTGGGAGATGCTGGCTATGCACTGGAGCCGTGGATGATGACACCCATCAGAAATGCACACACACCCACACAAGAATGCCATAATGAGGCACACCCACAAACTAGGATCATTATAGAGCATGTGTTTGGGATACTCATGTCACAGTTCCACTGCCAAGACATATCTGGTGGAGCCTTGCAGTACTCTCCAGCCACATGTGCACACATGTTCATAGTATGTGCCATGCTACACAACATGATCCTGCGGAAACAGCTGCAGCAGGAACAGCACGGGGAAGGGCCACACAGCCCACCACCATTGCCAAGGTCCCCACAGGCACAGACGGAAACAGAGAAGAAGGCCCCTGAGCCTGCTCCTGTAGGCAGACAGAGGCATGCCCTGTATGCTCAGGCCTTGGCAAAGAGGCAATGCATAGCACACACACTGACACTGTAGGGACCCCAGGGACTGACACCTCTCTCTGACTCACACACACAGTAAAATGGAAGACACACACATCACATTACCTGTAATTTACCATGTACAGGCAGTGTACTGTGTGCATACAACATGCGTGGCCCTTGAGCACCGTCCTCACAACTGCCGCAGGCACAAGGTAAGTCAGTCTTCTTAACAATAAATGAATGGATTAGTATGTATAGCAATGCTGCATGCATTCAAGGGAATGGGGTGGCCTACTGGGATAGCAGCAGACAACTGACAGCTATGTGGGACACCAGGAAATGTCTGCCCAATACTGGCCTCCCCACACTATGCTGTAGTGCTCAAAGTGGCAAATCCCACTGCAGTATATGTGTGGGGCCAACTAAATGATGGGGTTAGATCACAGGCATGGATGTCAGTGTGGTGGTCCCATACCCACCCCTCAGACCCACACAGCTTGTCAGCTGTAGAAAATCAGACAGAAATGTCTGGCAAAGGCACACAAATGGCAGAAATGTTGAATTACCCCCTACAGACTCACACAGTGATAGCACAGCAGGTCTCACAGTTGCAGTAAGGCTAGGAAGGGTAAGAAGTCTGAAACCCAATTGTATGCCATTACAATCTGACCTGTGGTGTTTACTGACATGCCTCTAGTCCCCAAGACAGGGCACAATAGCATGGTAAATGGAACCAAAATGTAAAGCAAATATTAGCACAGTCCATGCAAATGTGTACAGTTGACAGATTTGCCCCCCCCCCCATATACCCACAAAAATGCAGTAACATGTATGCTTGCAGGGAAATAGCAGCATGCACACATTGGCAGGGCTGTCCCAATACACATGAAAACATATTTTGCATGTCCACAATATGCAGGGTCAATAAGCTATGTGTATGTGTGGTTAATACTGTCAGGATCTGGCCAGCACATTCTCCTGGCAGAGCCATGTGCAGATAACTGCAGTGCCAACTATTATGCATGTCAGTGATACCTACTGCTCTGCCACTGACATACATGGAAGTCACAGTGCTATGTGGACTATACTACACATATAATGGACATCTTGAAGGCTGTGTAGCCAAGGTGCTAAGGCTTTTGTGAATATAGTGCTTTTTGGTACTGGTGCCAGTGGTGATTACCAATCAATTCTTTTTTTTAGATTTGCTTTTACATATAATGGACATGCCTGCACAGTAGAATGCACTCTGTACCCACACCCATAACTCCCAACCTCTGACAGCAAGACATCAGGACAAGGCCAGAAATAAAAGTAGAACAAAGGCACAATGATAAGCATGTGTTGCAAATATCGCCCTTACATACTGAGAAAGTTGGTAGGGTGAGAGGTTTGCAGTAGTGGGACTTGTCTAAAGGTTATGTTGTCTGAAATAGTAATGTCTGTCATTATTTTGTAACATCGCTCTTCAATTATATGTAACTAACTTGCCATAAAAACACAAGTTTACATAGGATGAAACCTCTAGTAAAACACCTGGACAATCTGCCAAAAAATGGACAGGTGAGAGGTATGGCCACACAAGGATATGACATTTCAGGTTAGAAATATACCACACAAGCAGGAGCTCCCTAGCCAGTATATCACCAAGTTGCTGGACTGTTTACACAGTGCTTCATCACTCAACTGGCTGTAGCCATACCTCACAACCGACCTTGTTGGGCAAGAATGTACATAGCTGCCCTCATAATATTGCTCTATGCATCATACAACTAGTATTCCTCTGGTGAAGCACTGTGATGATCTGAGGATGTCTGGCACTAGGTAATGACACAATACATTGCAGTGTCAGACTGAAGATATGTCAGAAATGTCTGCTAAACAAACCCAGTACCCTGAGGAAAGTCCTGTGTACTCCTTAGAGGTATGGCCGTAGCACAGTAAACCCCGGACTGGACTACACTTATCTCTGGAATGGAGTCCCACTTTAACTATAGAAGGTCACACTGGGCATGGTCCTACACTTGGAGAATCACAGGACATGTTGGAACCCGCAGCAGACTATATGACTGTATTGTGTATATGTGTCAGTGCATATAGACAGCTATGTACACCTTAACTGTCCCCACACACACATCAGACAAGATTACCTTCAGCTAGGTGTAGGTGGCCCATATGTGATATATCTGCATCTGTTGCATGTGATACACAAACATATATATGGGCAGCAGATAGCATATGTCAAGCATACACACACATACACATGGGGAAGTGAGAGACAGATAGCGATAGAGAGAGAGACACAGGGGACACAGACAGAGTCACACACACGGATACCCTGAATAGCATACAGTGATGTCCTGCTGTGGACAGTGGCATACCAGTTGTAAACAGTTGCACATGCCAGCATAAAAGGTAAGCCCCATTGTGTAATAGTACTGAGGTTGGGTTTATAATATCACATCACCTGCCTGTGTGTGTGTGTGTGTGTGTAGGACTGAGTATTAGGAGACTGTTCCCACTCAGTACACTTTACATTGTCCTACTTCACAAGATATGCTGCTGTCATTCACCTTAGAAGTACCACTGGACACCAATCACCTGTATAACCTCTTTAGCATGTGCAATAACTGCATAACACTATGGTACAAGTAACTAAGTTCCTATAAATAGCCAGGGGTTCTAATCTCAATACTGGCAATTGTGTGTGTGTGTGTGTGTGTGTGTGTGTGTGTGTGTGTGTGTGTGTGTGTGTGTGACAGTTGTGTTTGTGAGAGACAGTTGTGTGTGTGAGGGAGTGTGTGTTTGTTCGTAGGCAAAACAGTTTTAGGTCATTCCCACACACAACACTTCCCAGTGCCCCACTTTATCAGTCCTGCTCATGTTATTCCCCTTATCAGCACCTTTGGTCAGTTGTCAGCCCAGTAAGCTCCATAGTGCATGCGATAACTGTGTAACACTATAATGGAAATCACTAGATAGGCAGAGGTTCTACTCTCAGATCCGGCAAATGTGTGTATGTGTATGTGTATCTGTATGTGTGTGTGTGTGTGTGTGTGTGTGTGTGTGTGTGTGTGTGTGTGTGTGTGTGTGTGTATGCGTGTGTGTGTGTGTAAGTGTGTCTGTAAGAAGAAGTATTTTGATAAGTTCCCACCCAGTGCCCCACTTTATCAGTTCTGCTGATGTCATTCCTCTTACCAGCACCTTTAGCCAGTTGTCAGCCCAGTAAGCTATGTAGCATGTGTGATAACTGAGTAACACTATAGTACAAATCACTAGATAGGCAGAGGTTCTAATCTCACTACTGGCAACTGTGTGTGTGTGTGTGTGTGTGTGTGTGTGTGTGTGTGTGTGTGTGTGTGTGTGTGTGTGTGTGTGTGTGTGTGTGTGTGTGTGTGTGTGTGTAATATCATGTGTGAGTTATACCATTTTGAGTTGTGTACCACCGTGCACACTTCCCATCACTCTACTTTACAAGGTCTGCTGATATCATTCACCTTAGAAGTACCTTGGGACTTGGTGAAATCAGATAAGCTCCATGGCGCATCTGATAACTGCATGACACTATATTAGAAATAACTAGATACATAGTTCTAATCTCAATACTGCAACTCTGTGTGTGTGTGTGTGTGTGTGTGTGTGTGCATGTGTGTTCTGAAAAATATTGCGGGTGAGTTATACTATTTTGAGTTGTGTACCACTCTGTACACTTCACATCACCCTACTTTACAAGGTCTGCTGATGTCATTCACTTTAGAAGTACCTTGGGATAAGGTGACATCAGATAAGCTCCATGGCATGTCTGATAACTGCATAACACTATAGTAGAAATAAATAGATAGGTAGGGGATATAATCTCAATAATGGCAGCTGTGTGTGTTTGGATTGAAAAACATATCCTGTGTGGGTTATACCATTTTGAGATGTGTACCACCCTGTACACTTCCCATCACCCTACTTTAGAAGGTCTGCTGATGTCATTACATTACAAGTACCTTGCGACAAGGTGAATCAGATAAGCTCTGTGGTGTGTCTGATAACTGCATAACACTATAGTAGAAATAGATAGGTAGGGGTTCTAATCTTAATACTGCCAACTGTGTTTGTGTGTGTGTGTGTTTAGGTTGAGAAACATATCCTGTGTGGGTTACACCATATTGAGTTGTGTACCACCCTGTACACTTCCCATCACTCTACTTTACAAGGTCTGCTGATGTCATTCACCTTAGAAGTACCTTGGGACAAGGTGAAATCAGATAAGCTCCATAACTTGTCTGATAACTGCATAACACTATAGCAGAAATAACTAGACAGGTAGGGGTTCTAATCTCAATAGTGGCAGCTGTGTTTGTGTGTGTGTGTTTGGCTGAGAATCATATCCTGTGTGGGTTATAACATTTTGATGTGTGTGCCATCCACGCATGTTTACTATCTCCCAATGGCATTACTTTATATAGTGTGTTATGGCATCTGCCTCACATGCAGCATGTTAAACCATTGTACAGGCCATACCAGTCATCTCTACAGATGTCTATGGCATATGTGGATGTTTGCAACCTATATGTGGTCTGTGTCCCCTAACAATGGCCATGTATGTGATATTGTTGCCAAATAGGTCACAGTTAGTGTACTGGCATGCATGCCAGCATCAGATATCATACTTGAGTGAAACATCATGCTGATACAATGTCTGTTACCCTATCATTTGTCCAGGCTTGTAGGAGCAATAGATGACTCCAGTTGCTATTTCTGGTGGGTTATCTCACCATCCATGAAGGCATTCACAACATTTAGTGTTATAAGAGGTAGTGGGTTATGTCCCATGCATATAATCTATGTGGGGCATGTCATGTGTATGTAGCACTATAGTACATTAAATTGGATATGTAGGTTTATGAATCTGTCTATTGCCAACTGTGTTTGTGCTACTATATGCACATCCTGTGTATCAATCTTTACCCTGTGAACTCAGGAATACATACCAAAAACCTGTCATACACAGTACCATGCATGCCCTCACCAACTGCATCAGGGTTGAATGTGTGGGAAAGAAGTGGCACAGGCAACAGGTGCTGACATGTGAATCTGTTGAGGTTAATCTAATGGCTAAGCTTGACAGGGACCTACTGACAGTACTCCAGTAATCTGTTCCATATGTGTGCACATGTGGTACTACACAACACTGAGGTGAGATGTCTGAAGGCTACTTGTCTGTGACAAGGGGTATGTATGCAAGGTCACACTGTCTGACAGCAGTGTCCATCACACACTGTTGCATGCATACACACCTGGTAAATGTACATATAAAGCTGTACCTTGGCCATGAAACAGTAGGTGTATTTCCACTCTGCCCATACTTCATGCTGGTAATGTCTGCAGGGCCACAGTCTGCAGACACACAGACACCTGGAACACAAACAGAATACAGCATGTGATACTACATTCAGTCAGCAGTACTACCAGCAGTAATGCATCATGGCTAATAAGGTACATACACCTTTATGTGTACCCATAACAAATGCAAGCAGGCAGCACCTTACACAGTATTACCTAGCTACACTGTACTATATTCACCCTGTGCATCAGACCCATATTAGCATGTCCCTGCATCGATGGTATGGATGACAGGGATGTGGCACAGGTATCATCATATGCACAGTGTGTGGTGTGGGTTTGTCAGAGGCCTAGGTTGGGCCATATGGTTGACATCCGTGTGTGTGTGTGTTTGGAGGAGTATCCAATAGATGGGCTGTGCAGAGGTGCTGTGTGTGTCTGGAGGTGACCTGCCTGTGATACAGATGTGTGTGTGCATGTATGCACACAGTCATGCCATGTGACTGCCTTACACAGAGGTATGTTGGGCAGCTGTGGACCATATATGGCAGTGTGTCCAGTTCACCATCTCCAGCTACTCAGCTGATGTTGGTGCTAACCAATATCCATGTGGCTGACTCCCATCTCCCACCACATGCTCTAGCACAGACATGCCACGGTCGAGGATTGCCAAGGTTTCACCTCACCATCTATTCACAACTTCAGTACTTTAGCGTGTGGCTTCAACAAGGTCATGTATGTTGACACATAAATCAGGAGGAGTTGCAACCAACACCCTGAGTATTTGTCTGGTGTTGCATCCACTGCATGCATATGCATCAATGACAGTCCAAATCATGTGTCTGGTGACACCTGCTGTGACGACCGCAGCTTGATGAGCAGCAGTGTTCCTGTGAGAACCCCTGTTCATCTGCCTGTGTGGGACCTTGTCTGCACTCTTCCTATGGCCAGTGTCTACACTCACACCTGCCATAGTCACCATACTAGCCTGTTTCATGTCAGCACCTACCAACTGTCAATCATCTATGGCTGCTGGGGATGGAGCATGTGTGGGCATTGTGACTGTTTGTGGGGACATTGTGGATGACTGTGGGATGCCAACCGATGGCACAGATTCAGCCCCTGACAACACCACCAGTGCCTGACTATGACCATCATCATTGGCAGAGTCTTCAGAGACACTGACATCAAATTCTGAGTGGGAGGGAACACAACCACCATGACCACCTGTGGGGGAAAGACAAGTAAACTAATACCTGCACTATACTAAAAAACAAAAACGGTTGTTCCCAAGCTCCAGTAGTCAAAGAATTCCAATAGCTATGAATACTCAAATAGATAGTAACGAACTCCAAGTATTCAGGTTAGATGATTAAATGCAATTTTTAATGAAAGACAAAGGCGTTTTCGCTACAGACGCAGCTATAGCTTCCTCAGAATCAAAGTTTCAAACAGTACCGCCAAAATTCAAGTATATAGTCACGTACATTATGTAGACTACCTCATTGAAACCTTTAAAGGTACATAATGAATTTATACGCAGTGTGCTTACTTTGTTTAAAAACAAATTAAAAAAATTGAAAAAATGAATTTTTTCTCATGTTTAAAAACACGTAAATAATATTAAAAAACATTTTAAACCTTAATTTTATATGTAAAGTATACAATTACCAGCCAACCACCAAAACACAATACTCCTAAAATACTGCAGTTAATCTAAACAGTATCCACATATATTAATCCAAACAGTATAAACATATGTTCAAATATTAATATCAACAATGTCTGATCGAGTATTAAAAACAAAAATATGAAAAATAAGAAATAAGGAATAATTAATCTCAGCAATATAAAAAATACACTTTATATATTATAAAAGTAAGTAAAATGAACTTAATTTTCTACATGCTCATAAAGAATATATAATAATAAGTTAAAGCTAATAGTTACAGTAAGTGCAGTTTTATCTTCTATAATTCCTCATTCTTAAAACACAAGAGATGTTACAATGGTCGTTCAGACCCGGAAAACTAAAAGAGTTTAACAATAACTGCCATTCTAACTCACAAATTTCAAGCAATAAAAGAACTGGTCCACCTCTTATAGAATGTGCCACTTCATCTATAGCTACAAAGTGAAAACTATGGCCTGGATTTTTTATACAATGTTTTGCCAGGGCATTCTCTATTTTGTTTTTTCTAATTGCGTACAAATGCTCATAGATTCTATCCCGGAATCTACGGTCTGTTTTGCCAATATAGAATGCCTCACAGCAATTACACTGGGCCAAATAGCCTATAGATTTAGATTCACAATTAAGTCTATGGTGAATATAGTATTTCCTATTCCTGACAAGGAAGGAATTCACAACTTTCACTTCTCTACAGTAGTTGCAGAACCCACACTGGAAACACCCCTTTAGTCTTGTAGTCCTGTTAAATACATTGTTCCTTTCTAATATTGTTTTTAAGTTGCATCCTCGTTTAAATACAAATTTTGGTCTATCACCAAGTTTTTCAAAAAGTTCTTCATTGTTCAAAATAAAGTACCAGTTCTTAGTTAAAATATGTTGTATGTCCCAAGAATTAATATTAAAAGTCGTAATAAAGCTGGTCTGAAAACGTTTGTTTATTATTTCATTATTAACTAAACTGAGGCTTGGGAACAGCCGTTTTTGTTTTTTATTTAGTTCCCCTAATACCTGCACTATACTGTTTGCTGCTCTACACACACACACACACACACACACACACACACACACACACACACACACACACACACACACACACACACACATGTGAGGTGGCAGACAGGCATTACACAGACCTCACAAAATCTAACTGGTGATAATCACAACACAGTCAGATCACTACATACATACCCTGGACAGGCCCTCAACATCATGCAGTGCAGTCCTTTCCACTTCATGTTACTACTTATATACACCTCTGTGATATATGAGTAGTGTTAGTAGGTGATGGGCCTTCAAGTAGCACACACTGCACCCATGTAAACATAATTGCTGTTCACCTGTATAGCACTGTGGCAACTCCTACAGAACATACCTCTCAATTGTGCAGAGTGTCACTGAATGTCTACATGTGTGGCTCTTATTTCTGGTCTGTTTGTTATAAATCCTGTATTTGATACATTACTGGGATGATATGAGTACTGGTGTCACTAATTAATGACATATTTTGAACTTCACACTTCAAAACCTGCAGTACATGTATGTTACAACAGACTGGTTACACTAACAACATCCAAAGCTTACAGAGGATATTATAAATGTAGACACCCCTGTTAACATGCCAGGTTTGTCTGATATATAACATGAGACCACAGAAATCCTGTGATAAAATTTCCCACCCAGAAGTTGAAATACATACAACAGGCTGGTTGCATGACTGTGCAGACCCTTAAATGAATACTTTGTTAAAGCACCTTTTGATTTCATAACAGCAGTCAGTCCTCTTGAGAAGGTGTGTATCAGCATGGCACATCTCGACTTAGCAATAGTTGTGCACTCTCCCTTGCAGAAGCCCTCCAGCTCTGTCAGATTGCGAGGGCATCTCTTCTGCACAGGCCTCTGCAGGGCACACCACAGATTTTCTATTGGATGTAGGTGTGGACTGTGGCTGGGCCATTCCAAAACATTGATTGTCTTCTAGTGAAGACATTCTTTTTTGGATTTTGATGTATCGCATAGGTCATTGTCATGTGGAAAGGTGTAAGTCCTCTCCATCAACAGCTTTCTAGCAGACACATGAAGATTTTGTGCCAAAGGGGGCTGGTATTTTGTACTGTTCCTAATCCCCTCCACCTTGGCTAAAGGCCCACTTCCAGCTTATGAACAGAAACCCCAGAGCAGGACACTCCCATCACCATGCTTCGCCATGGGGATGGTGTTCTTTTGGTGATGCACAGTGTTGTTATTGTCACAAACAAAACCTTTGTTATTGTGGCCAAAAAGTGAAACCTTGGTCTCATTACACCATACCACATTTCTCTATATGCTTTTGGGAGACCTGATGTATTTTTCTTGAGAAATTTGCCAGACCTAGATGTTGTTCTGTGTGAGAAAATGCTTCTATCTTCCAACCCTACCCTATAGGCCACACATGTGGAGAATACAGGAGATTATTGTCACATGTAGTACCCAACCAGTACTTGCCAGAGATTCCTGCAACTCCTGTAGTGTTGCTGTAGGTCTCCTGGCAGCCTCCCTTCCCAAGTTAAAACATGGATTGGTCCTAAGCAACCTAGCGGAAGGAATCACACAAGCCAAGTTGATAATAGTGTGTAAATCCCACAAAACAATTTGCCATTTAACAATGCCAATAATGTGGAACAACATAATATTAGCAATGTTGTGGATGAATCAACTCCCCAGCAGCCAAATTTTTGAATGTGAGCCTCACATTACAACTTGAGGAAGAATACAAACTACGAGAACAATCACAACAATAGGAACAACACCAACCCATGAGGGAAGAGGGGGAGGTAAATATCGACTTCAACATTTACCCCATTATTTTACATAACCTAGGCAAGGACTTTAAAATTTTCAACTATACCAAGTTGAATCTATTTTTCAGTGGTGAACAAACAGAAACTAACAATTTCCATATTACTAGTACGTTTCTACCACCTATGCACCCTGTTTTGAGTTTATTTGAAAAACTATGTGAGATAGATCTAAGAAATATGTTGTGTTCTAACTTTAATAGGAAGAACATGTCGTTTTAATGTTACTACAAAAGAAAGAACAGCTTTGCAGTCACTGAGAGAAACAGGGGTTAGGTTCATACAACAGATAAAGGAGGCGGACTAGTGGTTATGACACAAGCACAATATACCGACAAAATATCAAGTATATTAAACAGTGATGCTTACCAAGAAACCTCCAGAAATTAATTGCATCAAGCATACTCTAGAATAGGGTCACTATTTAATGACTTCTTCATAGAAGGCAGAATAGACATGTCAACATTCAACTATTTGACCATGTTAACACCTAGAACCCCAAACCTCTTTGGTATTCCTAAAATACATAAATCACTGGTTGATCCCCCCCATGAGACCTTTAGTTGACGCTAGAAATAGTATCACATACCCGTGTGCAAAAATGGTGGATAATATTTTACAGAAATATGTAAAGACTCCTGGTCTTTCCTTCAGAATATTAACAACTTCGAGTACAATGACAGGTTAAACTTTCTAACCGTCAGTGTGAAAGATTTGTACACATGCATCCCTCACCAAGACGGTATAGAATGGGTGAACTTCATGTTAAGGAAAAGAGGGGCTAAACAGTCAGAAATCACCCTGATAGAAGAAATGCTAGACATAGTTCTATCATACAACTTCTTGATTTTCAACAACAAAACCTACCTACAGAAAATAGGGGTAGCCATGGGTTCCCCATGTGGGGGGAGCTTCACTAATTTAGTCATGGCTTACTGGGAACAAGAAGTGATAGGGAAGGATGATCAAACGATGAATAAAATTAAATTCTATACACGTTTCCTAGATGACATTTTTATTTTACTGGAAGGAGATGAAAAAATAGCACTTCATTTGGTTTCATCTTTCAATAACAGCTCTGGTTTCTTGTCTTTCACGTATACATATAGTAGTGAAAGGATTGCCTACTTAGACGTAGATTTATGGAAGGACCATAAGAACAGATCATTTTGTGCTAAAATTTATAGGAAAGAAACATATTCTAACACCTTTCTCCATTACACTAGCAACCATCCTTGGTATCAAAAAAAATCAGTAATAAAAGGCCAACAGGTCAGAGCAGCCCAGTATGGTGTCCAGAGATGTGGATTTTTTTGATGAGTGCCAGTTACTCAGAGACATGTTTATGAGACATGGTTATCCAAAACAACTCATAGACAGTCTGATCAATGAAGTAAAAACAAAAAGAGAATCAGGTATTTACCAAGCTATCATTGGTGGTACAAAACACTTGGTGGTACAGGTTCAAAAACCAGACACATCATTACCAAGATTGGCATTCATAACACCTTTCAGTATTGACAGTGAAGTCATCACATTGATAATCAATAAAAATTGGCCAATAATTAATAATGACAAAGAATTAGGGAATAAACTACCAGACAAACCAAAAATAGTTTGGAGAAGAGGTAAAAACATCAAACAAATCATGGAGAGCAACATACAGGGACTACCATGGAGAAAGGGCATGTTTCAATGCAATGTGTGTAATTATTGTTCTCATATGAATACTGGGGAAACGTTTTGCATAAGGAATGTTACATATGAGGTGAGACACAAATTTTCCTGTCAGTCTAAAGGTGTAGTATATGTAGCCCAGTGTCAACAATGCCCAGCATTTTACTTTGGGAAAACTGACAGAAAACTCCGTGAATGTGTCTATGAACACTTATATGCTATTAGGAAAAACAAATCTGAAAATGCATTAGCAAAACATACAATGGAAAATCCGAATCATAAATTTCTGTTTAGAGCACTCGATTGTGTTCCCACAGATGGTAGGGGTGGACCATACTATGTACAATTAGAGGTATTGGAATTATACTGGCAGATCCGGTGTAATGCCAGTGTCATTCCTGGACTCAACGAAATATGCACCTTCTATCCAATATTGAAGCTAAGAAGTTTGTGTAGATGAGGATATAACTATACACATATTCCATTTGGATTCAACAGTGTAGTTATATCCATGTATTGACATACTTACACACTTTTTCATATTATACTTCTTATACATATATTTTATGTGTATGCACTGAATAGATCTATCTCTATTTTCATCATGTTTGTGATTTAGATATTAATTATTGTTTCAATATTGATTTGTTCTATACAGCTACGTTCTACGTCAATCTGGCTTTCTATGATGTTATTGGTGATATTTTTATATATATTTTATTCAATTTTTCCCAACCCCCCCCCTTTTTCATAAACACAATGCATATCAGATCTATGAGTCTTATGTATTCAGACACACTGTTTTTGCTTGCTTGATACGGTCTTTACACATTGTTTATATACATGGTTCAGATGTATTTCTAGGAACAGCTAGTTCCACTACTATAGACTTATCGCCCTCAATGTATATAAGGCACATTTCATAGTTTGCAATATTCTTAACAAATTGTTTTAATATTTATTCCATTCATGGTTTTGGTTCACATTAGACTAGTACCAGGTTAGACTACCTTCATGGTAACAAAGTTGTTTATTGGGTCAAACTATTATTTGTTTAAATTAGTTGTGGCATTCGAATTGTGTTTTTTTACCCCTTTTTTCCCCTTCCCTTTTTCACATGGTATATATGCTAGATTCATGAGTTTTTCTATAGCAAGCTATTGTTTGACAACAGGATTTTGCTTACGGTAAATACCTGTATTTTATATTATATATTTCGCATGTATTTATTGGATTTGTATCTCATTACTAAGGACACATTATTTTTAAGTATATACATGTTTTAAAAAAGATTTTAAAAAGTTTTTAAAAATGTTCTTAATATTTTACAATTTATAACATTTAAATGTCTCCGACTTGTTCAGTTGTTGTCAGATAAGCATGATATTCAATGTTTCACAACAAACACAGTTTCTTTAATAGTTTAAACTACTTAACACTTAATTAATATTAAGTTCAGCTGTGGTGTTTGTAATTGTGGCACCACCCCACCAGGATATATATCTGTAGTTGTTGTATGGTTCTTTGTCTGAAGAAGTCCCACAACTAAGTGGGATGAAAAGCGCTTTACTTTTATCTGTGTTTTTTTCATTTCTATCATCCATTAAAGTGGTTTTTATGATACAGTTTCATTGTTCTTCTGGTGCAGTGGCATTTGCAGTCTACAGCCTTTTGTGTTCAGCCTCCCTTACCAGTTTGGGTCTTGTCTTTTCTGCACATTTGGAGAGATGTCCAGTTCTTTGCAATGTCACTGTTGCCCCATATTACCACCACCATTTTAATGACTGTCATCACTGTGTCCCATGGTATATGCAATGCTGTGGAAATGTGTGTGTACCCTTCTGTGGGCTAATACCTTTCACAAATGAGATCCCTTTGCTGCTTCATAAGCTGTATGTGAACTATGGCTGTTGCTGTAGCAGGCAACTGAGTAAATTTAGAATAACCCTGGTAGAACAGCTGACCATTATTTGCTGTTAATGAACGAGTCTCTGTAATTGATGGCAGGTGTGTACCCAAGAGGATGCAATGCTGTAATAATATCGAAAGCTGCTTCAACACAGTATTAGCTTTAGCCTGTGCACATGTATGCATCTAGCTTCTTGTAGATTTCTTATGTGTCATAATTGTTCCCCTAACAGATTTGTTTGTCTTACAATTGAATTGTACAGGTTATAGGACACATGAAAGGTTGGAAGGGTTCAGAAATGTTTTATTGTGCTCTCATTGTTGTATATCACAAATACCTGGCATTCTAACAGGTGTGTGTACATCATTTATATACACTGTATAACACTAATTTATAAAATATGTCTCTAGTTTTGGCCCTTTGTCCCCCTCCCATTTTGTCAGTCTTTGGCCAGATTTCTTGCAATGACAGGTTATGAGGTATGCTACAGATATGTGACATCTCCTGCAAATAGGCTCCTGTGATGACCACTGTGATGCAATGCAGTTAACCCCACCACAAGTTAACATGCAGATATTATAAAATGGCTGAGAGTAACAGTTGTGTGAATGGTCACATGCATGACCTTAACATGCCTGGGGTACTGGTGAGTCACAGCAAGAAAATTCCATGCTCACTGGCTTCAGGCTGCTGGTCCCACATCCAGACCAGAGGGACCTATGTAGTTGTGGAGGAGAGGTATTGTCAGCAAACTCACATTTGGCATTGGTACAAGATGAATGCTACTTTTCTGCACAGGTGCCGTACAAGCTATGATAGTACACAATTTGCTGTCCCTTACCATAGATGTGCACTTGTGTGAATTACTAAACCCCACCCACAAATGCAGTTTAGAGTGACATATAATCTAGATACTCTATAGAAGACAGTATGACTGCTACATGAGTAAATTGATGTGCACTGTGGCCTTACCTGGATGCTCCTCACCTGTTGCCTGGGTGCCACCCACCTCTATGACTCGTGTTGGCTGTCATGTGGGGGCTGCCACAAAGTTGGCAAGGAGCTCCTCTGTTGCCGTAAGTGGGGCCTGTGTGGCTGGACCACCACCTGTAGCAGTACGAACCCTGGCTGCGGCAGCAGCCCTTTGCTGGTCACGACGTATCAGATCAGTTGGCCGATGCCTGACCTGATCGTATGTGCAGCCATGGTGGCCCAAGGTGTTAACTCTGTGGACAAGGGTGTCCCACAGGGCAGTCCACTCCCGCAGATTTTGTCGGCTATGGCCAAACAGCACTGTATGGTGCTGAAGTATTGCTTCAGGGATAGCTGCATTCTCCTCTGCAGTATACGCTGGCTGATGCTGCATGCCACCTGGAAGACATAAACAGGGAAAGACATCACAGGACCTCAGACATTGCCCAGAGTTATTTACAGAGCCAGCACAATACTACTGCCTATCATTAGCCACCACTTACAACCACATCATACCCCTGTCATCTATCAGCGCAGTATGAATCTGCATTTTCCCCCCAATGAGGGCCAGTAAACTGCATAAACCACCATTCATCATTCACATTTGTGTAGAGGGATGACAGTGGCCATCTTCCTTGCAGATGGGATGTCAATGGTGCTCAGACTTTGCTTGCATATAGTGTGTAATGGAGCTGGTAGCATATGCCTGAGTTCATGTAGGATGCATACAGGAATGTTATCAGGTCCCATGGAGACTTGTTTTTGTTGACTTTATGATTAGGCAGTATGCACCTGCTCCCTGATGATGAGGGGAGGGGTGCAGATGCTGTGCATATCCACCTATACTGATGGTGAGCCAGGGGGGTGATATTTGCCCTAAACCTGTCTGCAGCAGGTTGGCTATAGCTATGTGTGTGTATGTAGTGTGATTGACCACCATTACAGGGTGGGTTGGGTTGTTGCCTCTGAGATTGCAGACATATGTGAAGACAGCCTTGTGATTGCCCTTGGCGGATGTGTCCAATTTGTACTCATAGTTAGCCTTACAGTAATCCACCTGTGACCTTATATGCTTGTTCAGACAAAGGTTGACTTGCTGTCAAGTTGGTGGTTGCTCCTACTTTGCCCTGTGCAGCCAATATAATGACCAATTATGTGGACTGTGTATTGCTGCTGTCTAGCAAAGGGGATTACTCTACCTTGGTGGAGACAGGTTTTACAAGTAAGGTATTGCTGAGTCCATACAGCTATGTAGGTGGTAATATAGCTGTTTGTAGTAGGCATGGACACAAGGTCATGACACAGCAGGACACCTCTTCAATTTCAATCTGATAATCATGCATATTCTAGTACCCATATCTGTGTCAGGGCAATGCAACGACCAGTATATGTAGAAATCTAACTCTATTGGATGCCCAGAAACTAAGATTACACATATGTACAACATGTACAGCTTATTTACCTGACATCCTGCATCCTGTGTCCAGTGTTATGAGGCAGCCAGGTACACCTACTCATACATACATGTGCACAGGTAATACCTGATATACATTACTGTTCTATGTCAGTATGGCACACTGTATTTACACTCTTGCTGCTCAGTCATTCCTGTCAACCTGTTAGAGCAGGACATCTGCTGGATGCCACACATACATGGGGGGGGGGGGGTGATGGTCCAAAATTAGTGACACTTTCTTAATATTGCTGTAACACAGTTAAATCATTTGCTAGCACAGTAGCCTTTGCATTCACAGACATACCTTAGAGGATGTCAGATGCTCATATGGCAAGAAGAGAAGGGAAAGGCTAGGAGTATGGTAGTGAGGGTAGGAACTTTTCATGCTGACAGTATGACTGGTATGAAAACAGAGCTAGCTGATATGATGGACAGAAGGAAGGTTGATCTATTGTGTGTGCAAAAGACCAGGTGGAAGGGGGGTAAGGCTAGGTATATTGGAGTCAGGACCAAATTGTTCTATCATGGTGTGGATGAGAAGAAAAATGGTGTAGGGGTTATGCTGAAGGAACAGTATGCCAAGAGTGCTTTTGGAGGTGAAAAGAGTGTTGGATAGACTGATGTTTATGAAGCCGGACATTGATGGTGTAATTATGACTGTTGTTAGTGCATATGGTCTGCAAGTTGGGTGTGTGATAGATGAGACAGAAAAACTTTGGAGTGAGTTGGATGAAGTGGTGATGACTGTACCCAAGGGTGAGAGAATGGTGATTGGAGCAGATTTCAATGGGCATGTTGGTGAAGGGAACAGAGGGGATGCAGACGTGATGGGTAGGTATAGTGTTAAGCAAAGGAATTCAGAAGGTGAGATGGTGGTGGAGTTTGCAAAAAGGATGGACATGGCTGTGGTGAATATATATTTTAACAAGACTGTGGATCATAGGGTGACATACAAGAGTGGAGGAAGATGCACACAGGTGAATTATATCCTATGCAGGAAAGACAGATTGAAGGAAATTGGAGACTGTAAAGTGGTGACAGGGGAAAGTGTAGTTAGGCAGCATGCAATGTTGGCCTGTGGGATAACACTGGTGGTCAAGAAGGGGGGAAGAGTGTGAGGGCAGCACCAAGGATCAAATGGTGGAAACTGAAAAAGGGTGATTGTGAGGTTGAATTCAGGGAAGAGTTAAAGCAGGCAGTGGGTGGCAGTGAAGAGTTACTGAATATCTGGTAACTACAGCAGAGCTAGTAAGGGAGATGACTAGAAAGGTGCTTGGTGTGACATCTGGACAGAGGAAGGAGGACAAGGAGACCTGGTGGTGGAATGAGGAAGTACAGGGGAGTATACAGAGAAAGTGGATGGTGAGGAAGAAGTGGGAGTGTTAGAGAGATGAAGAAAGTAGACAGGAGTATAAGGAGATGAGGTGCATGGCAAAGGGAGAGGAGGCGAATGCTAAGGCTGAGGTATATGAAGGGTTGTATAAAAGGTTGGACACTAAGTATGGAGAAAAGGACATGTACCAATTGGCTAGACAGAGGGACTGAGCTAGGAAGGATGTGCAGCAGATAAGGGTGATAAAGGATAATGAGGGAAACTCACAAGCAAGGAGAGTGTGTTGAGCAGATGGAAAGAGTACTTTGCGGGGCTGAAGAATGAAGAGAATGAGAGAGAGCGACAGTTGGATGATGTGGGTATGGTGAATCAGGAAGTGCAATGGATTTGCAAGGAGGAAATGAGGATAGCTATGAAGCGAATTAAGAATGCAAAGGCTGTTGGTCCAGATTACATATATGTCGAAGCATGGAGGTGTTTAGGAGAAATGGCAGTGGTTTTATAAGCAGATTGTTTAATGAAATCTTGGAAAGTGAGACAATGTGTGAGAAGTAGAGAAAAAGTGTTTGGGTACTGATTATAAGAATAAGGGTGATATGCAGAGCTGTAGTAACTACAGAGGGATAACATTGATCAGCCACTGCATGAAGTTATGGGAAAGATCAGTGGAAGCTAGGTTAATAAGGGAGGTGATGATTACTGATCAGCAGTATGGTTTCATGCCAGGAAAGAGCACTACAGAAGCAATCTTTGCTCTGAGAGTGTTGATGGAGAAGTACAGAGAAGGTCAGAAGGAGTTGTGTTTTGTCTTTGTGGACTTAGAGAAAGCATATGACAGGGTACATAGACAGGAGTTGTGGTATTGTATGAGGATGTCAGGAGTGCAAGAGGAATTTGTAAGAGTGCTACAGGATATGTATAAGAGTAGTGTAACAGCAGTGAGTTCTGTAGTGGGAGTGACATATGCATTGAAGGTGGAGGTGGGATTACATCAGGGATAAGCTCTGAACCCTTTCTTATTTGCAGTAGGGATGGACAGGTTGACAGAGAGGTTCAGACAGGAGTCCTCATTGACTGTGATGTTTGCAAATGACATTGTGATCTGAAGTGAGAGTAGGGAACAGGTTGAGAAGACCGTGGAGAGGTGGAGATATGCTCTAGAGAGGGGAGGAATGAAGGTCAGCAGGACTAAGACAGAATATATGTGTGTGAATGGTAGGGAGGATAGAGGAATGTTGAGGATGCAGAGAGTAGAATTTGCAAAGGTGGATGATTTTAAATACTTGGGATCAACAGTTGAGAGTAATGATGAGTGTGTGGGAGAGGTGAAGAAGAGGGTACAGGCAGGATGGGGAGGGTGGAGAAGAGTGTCAGGAGTGATTTGTGACAGACAAGTACCATTAAGAGAGAGGGAAGGTCTGCAAGAGGGTAGTGAGACCAGCTATGTTATATGGGTCGGAGGCAGTGGCATTGACAATAAGGCAGTAGTCAGCGCTGGATGTGGAAGAGTTACAGATGTTAAGATTTACACTGGGTCTGATGTGGATGGACAGGAATGTGTATGTTAGAGGGTCAGTCCAGGTTGGACAGTTTAGAGACCAAGCCAGAGAGTAGCAGGATTGTGTTGGTTTGGACATGTGCTAAGGAGGGATGCTGTGTATATTGGTAAAGGATGGTAAGGGCAAAGCTGCCCGGTAAGAGGAAAAGAGGAAGGCCTAAGATAAGGTCTATGGATGTGGTGATAGAGGACATGCAGGTGGTTAGTGTGACAGAGCAAGATGCAAAGGACAGGAAGAAATGGAAACAGATGATCCACTGTGGTGACCCCTCATGGGAACAGGCAAAAGAAAGAGAAGAAGATGTTGTAATGTCAGTCTTCACAGGTTGCCAATGATTTTCCAGACATAAAACAACTCTGTGAGTAAATGACTACAAATATGAAGCATACATATGGTCAGTGTGCATAACACTGGACAGTTGAATGGTATGGGCTCAGTATGTGACATGCAGTTCAATGCACACATCTGCAACAATAGTTTACTATGCAAATACCCTGTATAGGTCTCTCACATTTTCAAGACAAACATGTATATCATATTTAATTTGTGGTTGTGTTACTTGAGGTTATTCCTTTTATTCTGATGTATATCATAGTTGAATTCACAATTAACATATGGATATCTATGACATCCCAGTAGCTGGCCTAGCAGTGTCACAGTCAGTATTGTTCAACACACACTCCAGTAGTAGTCATATGTGAGCCATCCTTTCCTGGGGTGACTCAGGGGCCTGAGCTTTGATCTATGTCACTGCAGACAGACCCAGATGCTATGGCCATAGGTTCTGATCAGCAATATATCAGTACAGCAAGTCTTGTTGAGATATATTTGTTGAACTTCCTATTTCTCATTATTGCATACCTCCTACTGCATTCCATTACATGCTTACTTGTTGGACATACTTTTTTTTTCAAGTATGGCTGGGGTGATTCCAATTGGTTGGTTGGTTTGTCTATCTGTCTGTCTGTCTCTCTCTTTTGTCTCTCTCCAAGATGTAGGTTATACATTTGCTTTGCATAGGTAGCAGCTTGCCTTTTGTAGGTAATGCTCATGAGCAGCTGATGGCTTGTGCACCAACTGGTGTTCCCCACTTGCTAATTGCATGCAGACCAGCTGTGTTGTTATTCCTATAGCCAATGGCATGGAAACACATTTCTATAATTGAGTACTTCATGTGGGCATTACCCCTTTTCCTTGCCTGTGATGGGGACTTCATGGAGGTGTGTGAACAACAGCATCACAGAGGGTAGTTGGAAATACCTGTTACAACAAAAACTGTGGAGACAGCCCAACAAACTGGGGGGAGAAAGTTCCAGACATAGGAACAGAATGTAAGTATTGCTATTATACAGTTGAATTAATGCTAGTTTAACAGGGTTTGTGTGGACATGACTTTTCTGCATGATTTTAAGTCCGACAGTGTTATGTGGTTGATATAACTCTCAACTGTAGGGCTATCTGCAGAGTGGCCAGAGTTTGGATTCTCATGTTTGGTGTGTTCCTCAGACATTTTTTATCTTTGGAAAATCAGTAGCATACTCTGGGGATTGCAGTCACTAAATGGTGTCATCCATTTATGTTTCTGACTTCATATCACTCAGAAAAGATATGTTACAGCTAACCCTGTTACACCAGCAACTGTCTCAGTTTATAACAGCAATATTTCACATATGCCCCTATTTTTGGGCCTCTGCCCCCCAAGTATGTCAGGCTTTGTCCAGATGTTATGCAGTAAGAGGTTGATAGATAGGGTATATCATTATTAATTGCCTTCATTCATGATACCATCCCAGTGATGTATCAGAATGCCAGACATGTTATGTGTAAGAGGCCTTATATATGAGGACAAAGCCTGGACATTCCATGAGACTTTGAACAGTTGAGAGGTCCGTGTATTTCTAGCAATTGTTGACAGACTGTCAGGATTGTGTAGCAGTGTAGTATGTAAATGTGATTTTGCCTGTATAGGGAGGGGGGGTAGATGTATGTGTTATGTCTCCTTTTCTATCTGACTGTGCATGCTGCTCCAGTTTCTGGTGGTCTATCAGCTGTATATGTTTGTAGGTGCAGACTAAGACATGTCCCATACCACAGTCAGGTGTCATACTACACTGTGAATTGGGCCAGTATATGTAGGGGTAGTGTGTGAGTGACAAACATGATGAGATGTTTTTGTTCACACGGTCCTTATACTGTACTGTTTATTTGGTTTACCGTATATCACTGTGACTGTGGTGAAATTGGTTGTGGGTATGCACTTTCATATTGGTGTCTGTTTTTCAGTGCTGTTACCTTCCTATAGTGCATGTTATATTTGCAAATACATTTGTAATTCTCCGTAGCAGATTTGGGTTAGTGTTGTGTCAGTCTGACTGTAGTTTGGATGGCCCTTGGTGACATGCTTAGCAGCTGAGTGTAGTTTCCATAATGTGATGTTATGTCCAGATATTTTTAAGGTGTACTGTTGCCTGGCCCCCATAAGTCTAGTGTATTTCTGACAGATCGGTGGGATGATGTAAGGATTTAAATCACTAACTAGTGAGAAGTAATTGAGTGTTGGACTTGTGCTATTACAATCAACATATGTTAGGACAGACAGGAGGGTGTTACTGCAGCAACTGTGTCAGCTTATCTACTCCAGTATTTCAGATATGTCATTATTTTCCTGGCTTTCTGCCCCCACTTTGTCAGGCTTGGTCCAGATTCATTGCACTAAGGGGTTCTGGGCATACCTCTCGACTGGCCGGATTGTTTCAGAATGTCCAGGTTTATTGCTCATATTTCTGGTCTGTTCCATGGGTTCATTATTTTTATTTCCCTGGTAAATCACTGTGATGATCTGAGGATTTCTGCCAGTAAATGATGACATATATTTCAGTTGCAGAACTCACATCCTTCAGAACATGTATACTGAAACAAACTCTGTCACTCTGGCAACATTCTACATTTTTAAGAGCAATATTTAAAATGCTTCCCTAGCTTTGGCCCATTATCCCCCCATTTTGACAGCCTTTGGCGAGATTTCTTGCACTAAGAGAGCGAGAGGTAGGGCTTTGAGGTATGACTCCACTATATGTTATGAGCATATATATATATATATATATATATATATATTATATGTATATTTCTATTTATATCATGTATATAATATATACATGTGTATATGTGTGTGTGTGTGTGTGTGTGTGTGTGTGTGTGTATATATATATATATATATATAAT
Source organism: Protopterus annectens (assembly GCF_019279795.1). NCBI lineage: Eukaryota > Metazoa > Chordata > Ceratodontiformes > Protopteridae > Protopterus > Protopterus annectens. Next base: position 707,114,538 of record NC_056737.1, read on the forward strand.
ATATACAAATTTATATATATATAATATATATATATATATATATATATATATATATGGATACATATAGATAGATATAAAACCTGACTGATTCTACAAGAATATTTTCCCTACTGTTGAATGACTGTACTGCATGATATGGGTTCAAAAACATCAGCAATCATTATAGCTCAAGTGGTGTACTGGTGCATTGCTCTGACTATGGTGTAAAGTGCCCTGGGTTCAAGACTTGGCAGGGCTGATTATTTTACTAAGCATGGAGACAGAGTGATTAAAGCAGTTTTAAGCAGTTGTAAGTGAGTTTGCATGACACTAAGGAATGCCAACACACGGTTAACCGTGCAGATCCTTAATCTGGGTTGGCTTCACTTAGCATTGTGCAAACTCACTTACTCACACTTACTGCCATTTACTCCTACTTATACCTGCACTAATTTCTTAAAAAAAAAGGGTGATAGGAAAGTGGTGAAAATGGGGCATGCAGAGGGAAAACAATATGAAAGATAGCTAAGGATGTGCAGGACTGGTGTAGGTAAGGTCAATAGCTGTCCATTGTTTATACAGCAACAGCTGTGCATTTGTACAGACTTTGGAGGTGAATTTAGACACTCAAACCCCAGAGAGGGGGGTGAGGACAACAGAAATGTGTTGTCAAGCCAATTGAACCAGATTGCATGTGTCCAGTGGACATGTGTGCAAAATTGACAGCTATGAATGGGGCAATATTTTTTTGGGACAGATGCCCTTTTCTTTTTTTTTAAGGTGAGAGTGGGATGATGGGGAAGGATCGTAGGTACATCTGGGAAGGTAGCTTGGCTAGGGAGACAGACAAGACAGACAAGACAGCAGACAGGGGCGGTATATTACACATGAGGGTAGTAAACACATTTGATGGGGAGGGTGGTTGAGAATCCGAAGCCCATGGGCCCCCATATGGTTACAGTGGGACTGAGATCCCCACCCATGGGCAGTCACCACTGCACCTTCATGACCCCAAAGTTGGCTGTGCTGGGGGCTGGAAAGAAGGGGCAGCCTGCCCCTCGAGGTGCACCAGGTGGCCCTCAATCTGGCACAGCTGCTCTCTGAACTCAGATTGATGGGTGCTGCAAATAAAACCTGGCCCTGATTGCGGGAGATGGCCTCCTGTCTGCGCCCGCTCCCAGGGTGGATGGGCCCCGTCCCCTGTGGTGGTTCCACCTGAAGGTGGTGCAGGACCAGAAGACAAGGGGGATCCTGGTTAGGCATCTGACACGCTGGGGCTCGGTGCTATGGCCAGATGAGGTGGGAGAGGGGGATCTGCTGGGATCTGCCTTCCCAAATGTGCTATGGTGTTGAGGTTTTACAAAATATGTTGGTTAGTCGTGAACAACACATTTCAAGATTAGTTATAACAGCATGTGTGGGTGTTCCAATTAACCCCTTAAACAGATTTGAAACAGTTGCATAGCAAACAGAACACATGCATAAATGAAACAACAGTATGCATCGTAACAGCATGCTAGTAACATTGATGGCAACAGGCCACCAACAATGGTATTTGAACAAGATATGTTGACATGCAAGTAATCAAACATATTGCCAATAATATAACACAAGTCCGAACATTAGGGTTGGAGCACAACATACCCATAGTATATAAGTAGTAATTATTGATGCAGATGAGAGGTGCGGGGAGAGACAGAATGTCTATTAACAACTGTTTATTCTTCTATTTTTCACAACAGTACTGCTCAATACTCTATGGGTCTGCCCTCACTTTACATCTACTGTACCTATGGCCATAGCTTCTGTAGTACAAACATACCTATTAAACTGTCAGCCTGGAATGGTATGAGGCAAACAGTGACAATTCTGGGTACATGACTAGAGGGGACTCATACATGTCAGATTAACATATCTGGCACAGGAGGGATACCCTGAACTTCTGTTATGTGAGTGTGTTACTGGCATATGTCAACTGGTTTGCTATCTGTGTCCAGGATTATTTGCAGCAGTGACCACCAGCTGTGACACTTGAGAGACATGTATCGGGAACATACTTCTCAACCTCTTACAGCATGGCATCCGGACAAAGCCATACATCAGAGTAGGACAAAGGCCCATATATGCGGACAGTGTTTAGATATTGCTCTTACAAATTTGGAACATTGATAAAATTACAGGTTTTGCATTTGCATAGCTTTTCTGATGGATATGACATCTGACACTTGTTATGTCTGTCACTATTTTCTAACCTCAGTCTATAATGGTTTGCCAGTGATTTGCCATGACACCAGTACTTTATGTAAAACTGACCAAAAATCTGGGACAATTATCTGGACAGTCAGTGAATATCTGTAGAGCTGAGAGGTATGCTTCAGGAAGCATGCATATTGTATGTACCTACCTTGCTGTCATTTGCAGGCATGTGGTGGGACAATTGAACAGTTGTACGCAGTTTATTAGTATACCCTTCATACAGCTACTGGCAACATTTACTTACTTGTAAAACCTGTGGGGAAAATATCTGTTAACAGTACCTAAATGTTTGTGTGCAGATATGCACACATCTTAGTACCACTCCCTGGATTAGAATCATGTCTGGGTGTGCAAAATTAACAACTAAGCTATTTCTCATCACACTGAGCTACTGGGGAACTGCTGTTTCTTGCTTCAATGGTTTCTGCCTAATAGTGTCTTCTGAACTTGTAATCATGTGATGCATGCATGACAGAGAGTCATTGTACTCTGCATTACTCCTTTGGATTAATACAACCTGGAAAGCAAAGGTTGACACAAGGCAATGCTGCATGGCACACACATTGTACTTGACATATTACTATTCAGGGTTCAGAGCTTAGTGCAGTATATATTTCACATTTAATTTATATCTTGTTTTACAGCTACACCATCTACAGTTTCTCCTAATAGCTTGTTCACAGATGAACCTCAGTTAATGTATGCTGTCACAGCTATATTTGCTGTGAAGAACCTGTATACATTCTATATATGTCTACAACAACATACCAGAATAAACACAAAAGTTTTTTAAGAGTCTTTATTGTACTTCAGTATTCATCAGTCATGTCTTTTTATTTATTAAGATCACACAGTAACAGTATACCTACAAGCAGTAAGCAATGTACTCCTTTTTAGCTATTTTAACACTATACTGCAAAACAGATTTGTACTCACCAGCCTGTCAAGTGCAGCCTCAGCAGTCTGTCACCATGAGCTTCTATGTTCACGGCCCTCTCTTCTGCAGCTGTAGGGGAGAAAAACACACATTATGCATATCTGTCTATCACATTCTCAGACTAGTATTTGCTACAAACTACTTGACAGTGATACTTACACACTACTAGAGCATTCTGTGCCCATCCATCTTGGATCCACTGGTCCAAGACCACCCCCTTCCTATGCTTTAGGTCGGCATAGTGGTGCTGTATCTGATCAGCAGTCCATGGGATGCCTGTAGCACTGGTAAGGTCATGTGCAAGATGGTCCCAGGCCTCTGCTTTGTATTGGGTGCCCTCATAATGGCCCTGCAGCAGTCTTCCCTCATCTTTTTAACGAGGAGACCAACCATGACCCTGGACTCCTGAATGCTCCAGTGTTGCGCCCAAAAGCACACTCCCTCTCCTACACCAGCCATTGTATCTGCACTGAAGGACTATAACAGATTATGGCTGTATTCCCTCCTGCGCCTTTTAAATAGTGTGATATTCCTGTCCTTTGCTGTCATTGGACCATTTTGAAAAGGTTAAGCTCTGCTAAGCAGTGTGCAAATCTGCTAAGCTGGTTTTAACACTGTTTAAAGGAGAAGTTGTTGAGTAGTGTTTAACAGTGTGCAAATCCACCTAGCAGAGCTACCTGCTGCTTAGCATTCACGTCTTAACAATGGTTACACTTGCTAAGCTTAGCTGAGCATTGCTAACCATTGTTCACTTTTACTCTTTTTAAATACATCAGAGGACTGAATTCATTTAAGTGTATATGATGTATTTTACATGACATCCCTCTATGCACTTTCCTTACATCGGAAAGGGGTGTGACTATACTGTATGGGACACATGTGTACATGGGTGGTTTCACATGTTATATGCACTCACGCTTACATTGTACACCAGCTACACTACCCTGGTTGACAAAAAACAGTTGCTACATAATTTAAGTTTAAAAAAATAATTTCAACACTGCTTTCCCATATAAAAATAAATTGCCTGTCTTGAAACACAAACCATGAATGCCTGCATGTAAAGCCAGTACTCTAACCACTGCACTTTCTCAGCTTAGAAATTTCACATGTATGTTTGTATTTATCTCCTATGGGAAGTTTAAGCTATAGGAAGTTGAGAGCCATAACATGCACACCCGCTTAGTTACCTTTAAACATTCCTTAGCCGAGAAAAAAATATATAATATTATCTTATTTTGTTATATAATGAGTATTGTGGTGTTCTGACAAGTCATTGAAGACTGCAGTCGGGAAATAATGGCATACATTTGGCTTTCAGGCTTTTATCTTTCAGAGATTTCTGCTAGTACATATCATCCTGTTTTCTATCAACTTTCTAAGTGTGTGAGGGCAATATGTATGATGTGTCCCATTTCAGGGATTTATCCCCCATTATTTGTGCATTTGTACATGTTTCCTGCTTTAGCAGGTTGCGGAGGTGTCGTATGGCACATTTACAATGCAGGGGGTGTGTCACAGAACCTGTCACACATCTCTTGCATTGCTTTCCTGCTGCCATATTTATTTCAGTGTCTGCAAACAATGAAATGATCATTTATTTCATTTCAATGTTTACAGACACTGAAATGCTGGCATAATATTAGAGTAATTCTCTAATATTATGCCAGATTGTATTAGAAAGTGGCGTATGACACTTTGTGAATGCAGGGGGCGTGTTCAATGTCCATGCACTACTTAAACACGCTCCCTGCATTCGTTCACAGTTTGTGTCCTTGTAGGTTAAATAGCAGCACACCTTCATGAATATGCAAGGCGTGCTGCTGTGCTATACGGACAAGAACCACTCTGTGCAGGAATAACACTATTCCTGCACGGAGTTTATTGAATCCCAGGACTTTTATTTATTCAGAATGTCTGACTATGATAAAGCATAATGTGAATGAGAGTTTGCAAGAAATTCATTTTCAACAAGAAATTCAAGTGTTGTTACAAGCAGCGTTATTTCTCTGAGCAGTATATGTAAGAGGATGTATGGGGATACTATTATGTAGCCTTCATCCCTGTGGCCAGTTACATTCTTGACGACAGCAAAAAAAAAACAGTGTACCAGATCCACGAATAGTAATAAATCTGTTTATTCCACTAGTAAAAACTTTCGCAGTAGAACTGCTTTCTTAGGCATGAAGTGACAGAATAAAAAACAAGTAAAAAGCTCATCCTTATATAATAGAACAAAAGCAGATAGCACAAGTCACATGATCGATTAAACAATTATACAATTAAAACATTTAAATGCCCAGGTATTTTAAAATATACTTAGAAAACAACCAATATAAATCTATATACAATCATATACTACATGTATACATATAAGCAAACAACACCCTGTACATACATTAAAAAGCCTCAAATATATTCATGTATATCAACAAATACATATACAAAGTCTTGGTATCTTACTTTATTTCTAAGATGTACTAACTCTAGTTTAAGAGTATAAGCATCATTCAGGCCAGGTGGATGCTGAGCTCTAAATCTTAATATCCATTTATTTTCCTGACTTTCATTAACATTTTTCTTGTCCCCTCCCCTAAGATGTGTGGGAATAGAATGTAAAAATCAAAAAAATTAAACTTATGTGTGCCATCTGTACCTGCTATATGTTTAATGTTTACAGAGATACAGTGTCTATTTTTCTTCTTATATCTGAAGGATGGCTACAAATTCTGTTTTTAAACCTTTGACTGGTTTTTCCCATGTAGTATGCTGGACATTTAGATCACTTCACCATATATATTATGTCTCTTGTGTTGTAGTTTCCATAAGCTTTCAAATAAAATATAGTATTCTTCACTGGACGTACTATTGTATTTTCTGTGTATATATGCTTACAGAAAGTGCAATTATTACATTTAAAAGTTCCTTTTTTTCTTAGTAGCAATACTACTAAGAAAAAAAAGAAAAAAGGAACTTTTAAATGTTCATATACATGAACATATTTGAGGCTTTTAAATGTATGTATAGGGTGCTGTTTGTTTGTGTGTACACATGGGCGTTTAAATGTTTTAATTATATAATTGTTTAATTGATCATGTAACTTATGTTATCTGCTTTTGGATCATGTGACTTACGTTATCTGCTTTTGGTGTATTGTATAAAGATGAGCTTTTTACTTGTTTTTATTCGTTATTTCATGCCTGAGGAAGCAGTTTCACTGCAAAAGTTTTTACTAGCGGAAGAAACAGATTACTACTCATGACTCTGGCACACACTGTTTTTTTTTGCTGCTGTTACTATGTTTGTGGAGAGGACAGACTTGCTGCCAGTTTCCTTATTTTTGCTGTTCTGGTTACATTCTTAGCAGTACTGTACAGTAGCTTATGCTCAGAAAGTGCACAGTTGGGCAGTGTTGACAGCAAGGAAGAGCACCTTGAAGAGGTGAAGCATAGCACGTCATCCATGTATAAGACTGAAGAGTGATAAGGTATGGGCTATACAAACACCATACATTGTTCATTTTAAACTGCTGTTGTCTCATCATTAAAAGGCTTACAACACTGGTTGACTGCAACCTAAATCTGCTGTTAAGATCCTGTCTACAATTTTAATGGAACCAGCAAGAATATTTCGGTGTCATCCTTATATCTCAGTAAAACGTGAAATGAAAAACAATCTAAGCTCAGTCGTTTCTAAATGGGATAACTTAGGGTACATATTTGTTAATCAGGTAAAATAAGCGATCCTTTCAGGACTCTTTTTAGCCATGCCTAGGTCACAAGTGAAAGGGACATTGCAATATATGAATGGTTTAGAGTTATCAATCAACCAATAAATTTTTTGCAAGGTAGGTGGAGGTAATTGTCATACCCCATTAGAGTCACATAGAAAAATTAAGAATGAGTTAAACTAAAGGTAGTAACTAAAAGTCAAGACTGCAACTTAAAATGTGGTGCCATTACTGGTTCTTGGATAGCTCTAAACCTTCCAGCTAACCACATGATACAAGTAATGACATTGTCCATTCTAACTATTAATTTATGCATGCTGAACTACCGTCTCCCACAAGACCATGAGAATTCTGAAAGCTTTTATTTGAGGAAAGTGAATTGGAGAGTGCTAATTAAATACATGGAGTAGTGAGGAATGAGGAGCACTGACTATCACAGAGTGGTCTCAGAAGGTCACTCCAGGCCACTTGGTAATCATGTGATGCATGGAAGACGTTCTGGACAAGAATGTCCTTTCTTCAGCTGATCTAGTTATTCCCCTTCTCCTTAAGTCCTCAAAAGCTTTAATTTAATTTATTTTTTTTAAATGAAACCTGGAACAGAAACCAGTGAAGGAACTTTTCGGAGCAATAACCCAGATGTTCTTAATTCTTCCAGCCACTTTAAACATGAGCTTTAAAAACTAGAGGGCATATGGAACTGTACTCTGGTCTCAAGATGGACAGGATGTGGTGAGACTGTAGTGTATAAAGCATTATCTTCATGACTGGACTTTGCCTCATGCTAAAACAGATGGCTTCTAAAAGAAGTGCATGTATTGGGAGACTAAACAAACTGTTAAAGGATAGACTGAAACATTTTGATGACAAGAGCAATCTCAGTAATAAGAGAAGTGGTACAGGCAAATATCTTATTTGTGTATTTAACAGCACTGTGGACTGTAAAACATTAGAAAGAAACGCTTCCACTACGAATATTTTTAGTCCTTCCTGATTTTGAAGTCATTATTCTATTCTAGTATTACAGAAGAGCTGCAAGTAGCAGAAAAGGGAAGGGCGACTCTTTGAGCTCACTTTGGATAAGTGGTGGAAGGTGCAAAGCAGGAGAAATAGTTTTAGACAGAACTTTTTAAGGCACTTATACCTTTAGTTTTACTCTGCAACTTGCTCCCTTAGTTGCCAGGTTTGTCACTTTCCATTCTTCAGAAGTTGCTGTGGGTTTCCATGCTTTAAATAATGTTAGTGAAAATCATGATGCATTTGAAATGCCTGAGACAGGTTTCTATAGCCACAAACTATTTAACATCAGTAGTTAATGCAATAAACTACACTTTTGACAACATTATATGGGTGGACATAAGTGATAGAATTGCAGAGCAGTGGTGTTTACTGATCTGATATAGCTGACATGAATAGTTTATTTTATGACAAATGTCTCATGCCTTTTTAAGTTAAGTTAATTGCTTGTGCTGTCAGTTGGCTAATTTCTTGTTCATAGGTTGTCAATACTACATGCATTATATGTTTTGAAACAGCTTTTCATATATACCTTCTCTCCCTGTAACCTCCCATATGAAAACTGTTGTTTTGGCTCTCAGCTTGTAGAGAAACTGAAACAGAGCTAACAAGAATAACACATCTTTTCTAACTTCACCATTGAATGTTTCAGTTAAACACATCTTTTGCAAATCTGGTCTTGTCCATTCTTTTTTTTTTTATTTGTATTTTATGCAGAATTTATGCTTCTTAGTACGCTTATGCAGAGGATAGTTTCAAGGAGTACTTTTTGTGATGAGCATACCTCTGAACCTCTTAAAGCAAGAAATCTGGACAAAGACATAAAACAATGGGTAACAAAGACCCAACAATAGGGACATTTTTTTTTAAATATTGCTCTTACAAACTTAGAAAGTTAATAGAATAACAGGTTTTGCATTAGCATGAATTTTCTAAAGGGCATGAAGTCTGCTTTGGTGTTAGTGTTTTATAATCATCGATAGCTTTCTTTTATGTTCAAGATTTTATTATAGTTCTTAACATGCCATTGCCAACAGTCTTGGTGTATATTGTTTAGGACTGCAGTGTTTATCGTGAGTTTCAGTGGACAGGAAAGAATAAGCTGATGTTAGAGGCTTTCCTGTCATCTTATTTTTCCAAAGCCTTTGATGGGGTTCAACCCCCCCCAAACAAAATGTAAAGACCTGTCAAAAGATTTAGACTCTCAGCTTCTCTAGTCCCTGCTTCTTCAGAACCAAAAAGAAAGAACAAAAATTGGATCCAAGCTATGTCTGAGCCGATCATCGGATCTGACCACACATTTCTTCAGAACTTGAACAAAGGAAGAATTAATTTAACACTTAAAGGTTTACTGGAAACTGCCTTTTTCTCAGAACATTGCTGGAATTTTATATTCAAGGACCCTTCAAAAGGTCCAGGCATTCAAATTCTTTGACATCAACTTCATTCTGAGTAAAAAAAAAAAAAGAGAGAGAGATCCACAAAGAGTTCGGATGCAGCCACATCAAATCTGACATCTTTAAGATCTCTTTTGGATCTTAAGTCATCCTCAGATCTGACAGATTCGACTCCTAATATCAGATCCTAAGTTTTCAGATGCGACAGACATCATTTTTAACTCCAGAGAAAACTTACTAATCTAAGTCCCCTAGGGCTTTTTTTGGATATTAAGTTTTCCTTGGGTCTTCCAGGTCTGGCTGTTACTTCTGCATTACGTCTTAAGCCTTTAGATCTGACTGGCATAAGTTTTATTAAGGAGAATTGGAAAGATTTTGGATCCAAGCTCTTTGGATCCAAAGCATTTACAGCCTTCTTTGGATCCTAAGCTATTGGATCTGATAGACAGGAGTTTTGACTCCAGAGAAACTAGAAAGACCTGATATTATCCATTTCACTATTCCTCATGACTGGGTCCTGGATTCAATGTTGGATCTGATCTGGCACTTCACAGACTTCGATTCAAGGCTCGAGCTTCTCCATTTCCCTTCATCGCTTTCTACATTCTATCCCTCATATCTTGTTTGCTGTGTTTACGCAATAGATGTGATTCCTGGCTCTGAGCGAATTCCAGGGAAATTTGTTTCAAAAGTTTTCAGCTAAGTGTTTTTTCTGTTCTTTTTAGTAGTGTAGACTTTCCTTTCTTCCTCCCCGCCCTCATTTAGCTGTCAGTGGCATTAGGGTCTGTGTATTTTCCCCTTGCCTTCCTTTCTCCATGCTTGACTCCCTTTTTCACTTTTTCCTTAGACTTCTAGAAGGGGTTACTTTATATTTACTTTAGTTTTTTTGGGTTTAATTGGGGATATTGTCTGCTTTTTCCTGTAGAACTCTTTCAGTTTCTTGCATCTTGTTCCTGTTGGTGTGTGTGTGTGTGTGTGTGTGTGTGTGTGTGTGTGTGTGTGTGTGTGTGTGTGTGTGTGTGTGTGTGTGTGTGAGAGCGCATACATATGTCTAACAAAGACAAGCCTACAGGTTTTAAAATATGCTCTTTTTGTGGGTGCAAGATGCCTAATTCTGATGCCCATAACAAGTGTGTCTATTGTCTGGGATCCAACCACCTTGAGGCTGATTGCTTGGTTTATGCTGCTTTCAACCCTTGGGTGCTGGCAGATTGCCAGAACAAGTTATTGCTCAAAGGTATGGCTCAATGAGGAACTCTTCATCTTGGGCTCCTCTTCCTCAGGTAGCCACAAGGAATCCAAGAGGAAAGCCCCTTCTGTTTCCCCGAGTGCTTCTCCTCTGGCACCACCAAAATGGCCAAGGCATTTAGATCAGAGATATCTGGATCCACAGCTGCCCCTGACCTCTTTGGATCTGGTGTCTCAGGATCCATTTTTAGGTGCTGAGAACTCCTTGGATCCTCTCACCCTTACCTTAGATACATCTGCTCCATCAGATCTGAGGCAGGCAGGTCAGCCAGTGTTGTAGCCAATGTGTTTGTCGGATCTGGTGTTCATTATTGAGAGCTCCCCAGCAGGATCTTCCTGAGATCCATTGCATTCAGCTCCCAGACATAGGAGTCTTTCCTTGGATCAGGGGCAGTATAGGGTGGTGGTAGGATCCAAGCTGGTTTCTCCAAATAATCCACCTATTCTTTGGCCTCATCCAGATCCTCCAGGAGCCTCTTACCTTCTGATATGGACAGGATGATGAGGAGTTTTCTTAGGGCCCAGACAGAGATGGGTCTTTTGGCGTCCCCAGCCTGGTCAGGCTTGGCAAGGTCCCCGGATCCTAGATTGCCTTCTCCTCTTCTGATTCCTCTGGTTTCAGAACCCTGGGACCCAGTTTATCCTAGGAAAGCATCAACAAATCCAGGAAATCAAGCATTCCTCACTCTGTCAGGGTCCCTGACCAGCTCTATTCCTTTGCCATTGGATTACAGTAAGTCTCAGTTCTGTGATGTTGGCACCGGGTCCCTAGGGAGGGGTTCAGGTCCAGGTTTTTTGGATTGGTCCCTTCCTTTGGGGGATTTGGCCTTCAACAGCTTGAGGCCAGTACTGTCTGGAAGGGCAGAACCTGGGGCTGGCTCCGCACCCCCTTTTCTGGTGGCTTCGGCTGCTGGGGATGAGGACAGAGTTTCCTCAAGTCCTTTGGCCTTTTGGGTGGTAGAATGGACCTTCTCCAGAACTGGAGCAGCATCTGCCCCCTCTGCTGGGTATATCCCAACCCATCACTATTAGGAGCCCTAAGCTCAATCATCCTGTCCAGAGTCAGTCTTCCAGAGATAGCCTTCAGGTGGCATCCAGAACCCAGGGGGTTTACCTTTCTTTTGAGTCCTCCCATGAACCCCTTACAGAGGAGCTACCATGGAATAGGCAGTGCAAGAGGAGACACTTGGACTCCTCCATGGAGTCCCTCATGGAGGACACAGATTTTGATGAAGGGGATGGGTCCCCCAGATCCTGACATCTCCTTTGGGGACATTCTGGAGTTGTTAAAACAGAAAGGTGTTTGGTCTCCCCAGCCCCCATCTTTGGAGGAAGCTGTGTTCCTGAAGGCTTTCAAAATGGACCCATCTACTTCCTAGGATCCCCCCCGCAGACATGCTTATTGACCTTACTGAGTGCAGGGCATGAAAGGAACCTGACACTGTGGAACTGGTCTGTAAGAAGGCTGACAAGTTCTTGATCCCCGCCTCAGACAGCGCACACTGGAGCTAGGGAGTGCTGGTCAATGACATTGTGATTGCTGTGGCCACAAAAAGAGTGTGGCTGAACAGAGATCCAACATCCATCCCCTGAACTGAGAGTTTTGGGAGATCGACAAACACAAGAAGCGCATTTATGCTTCAGCCATGTTTGGTTTGAGAGCTCTTAATTATTTGGTGCATTTTACCCACCTCCAAAGAGATCTGGTTACTGAACTAACCATATCCCTTTCATCAGAGGATCCCAGGATGGTATCTCCTAAGCTCACCACTCTATCATTGATTGCTAATTCCTCAATGAGGTTGATCTCCAGTGTGGAGGAGGGTGTCCCTTAAGTGGCTGGTGCAGGCATTGCCTTGAGGAATCATGCATGGATGCAGTTATGTGGGTTCATTTAACCCTTCAATGAGTCTTTTATTAATGCCCCTTTTGATGTTCCATACTTTTTGGACTATCAGTCAAAGAAATATTGACTCCCAGTGAGCAGGAAGGGAATACTCTGTCTGCAGTTGGTATCACATTTTCTACTCTCAAAGGTCCTTCTCCAACAACAAACAGAGATGTAAGAAACTCTGGTTCCTTAGGTCGCAGAGTTCCTTCCAAGATGCTCCAGAAGATTCCTCTTCCAGAGGCAGGGGAAGAGGGTCCAATGGCAGATGCCACCCTAGAGGCAGAAGGGGTCCTCAAAATCAGGACTCCAGGGAACCCTTCTCTGAGAAGCCATTTCAACACCCCTGAGGTGTTGCTCAACTGTCCTGCCTTGGAGGCAGTTTGGGGTCAGTTTTTGTTGAACCCAAACATCTGGACATCCATAACAAATGATTAGTGGGTGCTCAGGATCACATCCAGGGGTTATTGCATTCCCTTTTCCCAACCTCCTCCAAATCCCAAAAGAGTTTTCCCCCGACATATCAGCCAGTCAGAAATGTTAGCACTTCTAGAAAAAAGAGTTATCCAGGAGGTCCCAGCAGGACAAAGAGGATCCAGAACTTATTCTTGCTTTTTTTGGTGCCAAAAAAGACTGAGGACCTGCATCCAGTTCTTGACCCCAGCAAATTGAACTTATTTGTCAAGACGTCGAAATTCTGGATGATAACTGTCCAGTCTACCCTGCTGCTGCTGCAGAAGGTTGATATAATGTGCTGTGTAGACCTCCAGGATGCCTACTATCATGTCAAGATAGATAAGCATTCCAGGAGGAATCTACACCTCCTGATTGGAACCAATCACTTTTTCTGTTCAGAGTCCTACCATTTGGACTCACCACAACCCCCGGGTGTTTACCAAATGCTTGGAAGTAGTAGCAGCTCACCTGAAATTACAGGGATTCAGGTCTCTCCTTACCTGGATGATTGGCTCCTCATGGATTTCACAAATAATTGACTGGTGTCCACCACACAGTACCTTTTGCACACCTTCGAAAAGCTAGGCATTACAGTCAACATGGCAAAGTTGAAGCTAACTCCTGTGGAAAGCCTAGAATTCATAGGGACCCACGTAAGCACAGTCACAGAGATTGCAGGTTTACCCTCCCAAAGAGTAGACTTGATCAGACAACAGATCAAGGCCATGTTGGATGTTCAGTCACTGCAAGCGATCCTCATTCTCAAAGCCCTGGGTTCCATGTTGGCAGCTATTCTCCTCATACCACTAGTGAGATATTATATGCAACTGCTTCAGTGGATGCTGGCAATCCAATGGTCCATCCTGTGTCATCCAATGTCCATGCCAATTTCATTGACACCTGTTTGCAGATGACACCTGCTATGGTGGCTTTGGCCAGAAGATCTGTGATGAGGTAGACCATTTTCTCTTCCCCCACCCATGGTCACTGTGACCACAGATGCTTCTCTGCTGGGGTGGGTGGGTCATGTTTAGGACAGACCAGTCCAAGGCACTTGTCCCCACAGAGATCAAGTTGCACACAAAATTTCTAGAGATGAAGGCAGTCCTCACGTTGCAAGCCTTTCAGGATAATCTTCCTCTGGGAACAGTGGTGATTCATACTGACAACATGTCAGTTGTCTGGTACATCAATAAGCAAGGGGGAACACAATCTTAGCCTTTGTGCAGTGAGGCCATGAGAGTGGGGAATGGGTTATGTCTTCCAGTCACTTTCTTCTTGCAACACATACTCAGGGAGTCCAACATATTGGCAGACAGGCTCAGCAGGTCTACCTTGACCATGCATGAGTGGTCTCTCAATCCGTCCGTGACATCTCAGATATTTGGCTGTTGGGGACAACCTTGCTACAACCATTTTGTATCCCAAAAGGACAACAAATGCAGCAGGTACTTTGCCCTGATTCCCCCAGTGGGGAAGTCCCCAAAAGATGCTACTGTCCATGATTGGTCTCTGGGCTTCCTTTATGCATATCCACCTCTTCCGTTGATCCCCAAAGTTCTTCAGAAAGCCCACAGACTGAAAAGATTCATGATTCTCATTGCCCCCTTCTGGTCTCATCAAGTGTGGTTCCCATGGCTGCGGTCTCATCTGAAGTATCTGCCTTGGATACTGGATCCCATTCTGGATCTCATCTCTCACCCATCAGAACAGCAACCACCCACCCTTTGATCCCTTTATCTAACCCCCATGGTGTCTCCACTTCTTATGATAATAACCCAGTCCAGGCTGGCTTCTCCTTCCAGAAGAATTATCTTAGCTTCCCAGAAACTATCTACTCAGAAGATATATCACAGTAAGTGGAAACAGTTTTCCTTTTAGATTGTGGAGAGGAATCTTGATCCTTTCTTAGCACCGGTGCCAGACAGTCTTCTTATATTCCCCATCAAGAGAGTCCAGTTTCTCTACTGTAAAACAGCAGTTACAGCCATTTCTAATTTCATGTCAATAATGAACCTACCTTTTCCACTAGATTATGTAAGACCTTCTTGAAAGGCATCTTTCTTCTCAGGCCTCCTGTCAACGGCCCTGTCCCTCCTTGGGCTCTGAGGTTGATGTTGTAGGCTCTCACTCAAAGTCCTTTTGAGCTAGCTCATTCATGTGATCTTAAATTTCTATATTGGAAGACTGCCTTTCTTGTGGCCATAATTTTGGCTAAGAGTGTCTCTGAATTACAGGCCTTGTCTTCCAAACTGCCATAAATTATTTTTCCCAAGGACAGGTTGGCTTTGCAAACTAATCCTTCTTTCATGTCCAAGGTAGCCACTGAAAGTAATATCAACCAGAAGATTCAGTTACTGGTCTTTTTTCCTAATCACTATACTAAGGGTGAATATTTCCTCCATACTTTGGATGTGCAGAAGTAGTTGAGATTTTATTTGCACAGGACTAAACCCTTTATAAAATCTGACCATTTGTTTGTAGCCTTCTTCTTGAACAGGCATAACCAAGCAGTGTCTAAAGTAACAATCTCTAAATGGATTTCTAGTTGCATTTCCACAGTTTACTCCCTTGGGAATTTGGAGTTGCCTTGTCCACCTAAGGCTCACTCACCTCATCAGCCTTCTCAGCTAGGATGTCCATAGATGACATTTGTGCAGTGGCCACCTGGTCTACTTTGTTGTTAATTATTTATTTATTTATTTTTATTTTCAGTTTGATGACCGGAGAAGTCCACTGGGCCAAGAAGAGCCTGTTTTCAGTGGAGGCCTGGGGAGTAAAGCTCCAGTGAACAATTACAACCATACACACAGCAGTATAATCATCTAAATCAGGCTGGTAATACAGCATAATACATATGAGGTATAATACAATCATACAAAGAAATACAAATAGGGCATTGTTGGAAATTTTGTATGTACAAAGTTTGATACATTTACTGATATAAGCAAATCTAACAAGGTTAGCCAAGGTGCAACAGAAGGCTGTCCGGTATTGGTTTAATGGGATGTAGTAGTAGATAAAGTAATGGAATGAGAAGTGGGTGTAGCAGGGGATAGAGATAAGAGTAGCTAGAGGGAGAAGTTATGTTGGACAGTGGCATGGGCATGTCCATTTTGAAGTTAGGTGGGAGAACAAGAGAGATTTGAATTTAGTGTGGTTTGGAGTATCGCAAAGGGAGGGAGAAAGTTCCTTAGTTTAGATATGGAGTAGGATGGCAGGAGATGGGCAGGGGGTCATGAGGGCTTGTAGATTTGTAGAAGGTTTTGGTTTTCTGATCTGAGTGAGCGGTTAGGAATATAGGGGGTTAAGGCGGTAGTGAGAGAGGAGCAGCTGGAAGGTTTGAAGATGAGCTTGTGGGCAGTGGTGAGTTTGTGGAAGTTCAGGCAATTAGGTAGTTTGAGCCATTGCAGAGTATGGAGAGAGAATGGCAATGGTGGGATTAGTTTTTTGAATTGGTGCCAAATTTGCTTATTTCATTGTAGCAGATTCAAGTTTCCACTGTAGGCTGAGTTGGAGATTGGTTAGCAGAGGAGCACCGTACATGAGAGAAGGGAGAAGGTAGGAGGAAGCTAGAGTTTTTCTGGTGGAGGGGGTGAGTTAGTGGTTGTGTCTGCACAGGAGTCATAGCTTTTGGTGTTTTTTTTTTTTTTAATGATAGTTTGGATATGGGTGTCAAATTTTAGATGTTCATCAATGATAACGCCGAGCAGTTTAGTATTTGATACAATTTTGATGAGGATGTTATTCTGGCTGAGTCTAAAGAAGGAGTTTTTGTTGATAGGGGAGTTTTTAGAGGGAGAAAAGATTATCAGTTTAGTTTTATTTGTGTTTAGGGCCAGGTGATTGTTTTGCATCCAAGTTTCAGTTTTAGAGAAGGCTGATTGTGAAGTAGGTCAGAGGGGGAGTATGCTGAGCAGATGATTGCTGAATTATAAACATACTGGATTAGTGAGGAATCAGGGACGGTGTGATGATAGTTATTGATAAATATACTGAAGAGTAAAAGGCCTAGAGCAGAACCTTGGGGCACACCAGTGGGGGTGTGTAGGAAGGGAGAGGTTGAGGATTTCCATTGTACAGTTTGTTCTCATTTGGAGAGGTAACTATAGAACCAGGATATGGTGGAAGGAGAGAGGTTGCAAGAGTGGAGTTTAGATAAGAGTAAGGGGTGGGAGACAGTGTGAAAAGCTTTGGATAAGTCTAGGAACAGGGTAGATATGAATTTGCCAGAGTTGCATGCTTGGTTAATGGTCTCAAGAAAGGAAAAGAGGGCAGTCATGGTACTATGGCCAGGCCGGAAGCCATGTTGAGTGGGGGGTGAGAAGGTTATTGTGTGTTAGGTATGGCATCAGTTGTGAATGGATACATTTTTCCAGGATTTTAGAGAGTGGGGAAAGGATGGCAATAGGCCTGAAATTGGTGGTGTCAGTGTTTTTACCTCCATCATGGAGTGGGATGATGTATGCATGTCGCCAGATAGAAGGGACATAGGATTATTGGATGGATCTGTTTATTAAAATGAAAATGGGAAAGGCAATGCTATCGGCAGATATTTTGAGGAAGGCTGATGGTAGAGTATCAGGTGCATTGCGGCAAGGTTTAAGTTGGAGAAGTAATTTTATCAGGTGCATTGCCGCAAGGTTTAAGCAGGAGGAGTAGTTTTTTTATTGTACTTGTGGGGATGGGTTTTAGGTTGAAGGGGGAGGAAGGAGATATGAGATCAGGGGGATGGGGGAAGGCAGGGTTGGGATTGGGGGATGAGAGAAGTAGGAGGATAATTTAGCTATACAATCCACAAAGAAGGAGTTGAATAGGGT
The DNA here is from genome assembly GCF_019279795.1 of Protopterus annectens. Classification (NCBI taxonomy): domain Eukaryota; kingdom Metazoa; phylum Chordata; order Ceratodontiformes; family Protopteridae; genus Protopterus; species Protopterus annectens. Next base: position 707,132,266 of record NC_056737.1, read on the forward strand.
GTCAATTTCAAGATCCTTGAGGTTGGGGTTAGGACAGGGGTTATCTTTATTTCCTTGGTGGAGGAGGGAGAATATGATGTTTCAGAATTTTCTAGGGTTGGTTGAGTGTTCAGATTGAAGTTTGGAGTAGTATGATTTGCGGTCTGTAGTTATTATTTTTTTTTACAGAGTTGCAGAGTTGTTTGAATTCAAGCAGGGAGTTAGGCTGTTTGTTTGGCATTACTTCCATTTTTTGTCTTGTCTTTTTCTTTGGTACATGGTTAGTTTAGTTTTTTTTTGATAGCCAGGGAGAGGCTTTAGCCTTGACATGTTTGGTTCTCAGAGGAGTGTGGTTGTTTAGTAGGTTTAAGAAAGTTTCAGTGAAGTAGGTGATGGTGTTGTCAAGGGGCAGGGTTCTTAGGGGGGGTCTAGTGAGTAAGTTTTAGACATTTGGAGAAAGTTTGAAGATTAAAGTAGGAGAGGTTAGAGTTTGAATGTAGTGATGTTGCTTTTGAAGAGGAGAGGGGTGATGGTTGGCGAAGGCTGGCAGGTGGTCACTGAGAGGGTCTGGGAGGATTCCTGCATTTGAGATAAGGTTGGCATGAGATGTTAAGATCCAGTAAATGATGATGCCAGAGGCCCCATCTTTGTTTTGCCTGGTAGGAGAGTTTATTAGTTGGGTGAAGTTGAAGAGGTTGACTATGTGAGATGGGGAGTGAGAGTTTATAGTGGCCCAGTTAATGTTCATGCCACCTAGGATATACGTTTCATTTTTAATGTTTGAGGAAAACCAGGAGAGGATAGCTTCTAGTATTGGGATATTATTGCCTGGGAGTATATAGAGGGTGACTATGCATATGGACTTGGGCTTATTGATTTTTAGTAGAGCTATAGTTATTCTGGCATTGGCAAAGTTTGAGATGTGATTGTGTATGGGATAACAGTATATCAGGAGGAGTAGATTATGGCTACATCTCCACCATTCTTTTTAAGTCTGTTATTGCAAATCATTTGGCAGCCTGGTGGAAGAAATTGTTGTCTTTTATGAAGGGTTTAAGCCAGGTCTCTGAGATAGGTACTATGTCAGTGTGGTTGTGGGAAAGCCATGCATGGAGGTTAAGGATTTTATTTCAAAGGCTTTGGACATTGGATGCAGTGAGGTGAATAGATTTGGGAGTTTGAGGGTGTGTGGCAAGGGAATTAGTGATTTGTCTGGTGGTAGTGGGCCCGGGGTTGGGATGGATGTCACTGGAGAGTGAGAGGGAAATTTGATGGAGAATGAATATCAGGTAGTTTAATTTAGATAGAGAGTTTGAGTGGTTGTTGAGAGTGGATTTGTTGGTGTGAGGTTGGAGGGGTGTGTTATGTGAGGGTGGGATAGGTAGGACTTTGTGTTTGAATAGTAGGGTTGGGTTAGAAAAGTAGAGTTCATGAGTTATGGAGTTGAAGGGTGGTGTGGAAGTATGTTAGAAAGTGGTTGTGTAATGTGAAGGTGTGGTATGAGAGGGGTTAGGGAGTTGTGTAAGATAAGTAAGACAAGTGAGGGAGTTTAGCAGGGTTGTTAAGTTTAGTAGATATTATATGGTAGGAGACATTGTTTAGTTTGGGTGTGGAGTTTAAGAGTGGAATGTGTGTTTGGGTGCAGTGTAATTGGATGGTAGGAGATGTGGGAGGAGTTGGGGATGAATACATGTACAGATGGTGGGGGTGGGTAGAAATTGGGGTAGGGTAGGGGAGCAGAGTGAGCCCACAGGGCAAATGGAGTGGGTAGAGCCCCAGCAGAGGTGAGCAAAAAAACTATCAGTGATTTCTAGTAATACTGTAGGTAGCAGTTTTGCCAAATGTTTGTGTTATTTTTATGCCTATAGCTGGAATTTTTAAAGTTTCAGTCTGTTACAGCCTCTAAGTAGCAGTTTGAATGTAACTGCCTAGTGGCTTGAATGTTGGACTGCTAGCTAAGGGAGAGGTGCTGCCAGATCCTTTGGATAAGAAAGAAGTAGCAGAGTAGCAGGGGTCTGTAACTGATGTAAACAGTTAAAAGGAAACTACAAACAGAAAAAAAAAGAGTATAGTTAACTAAGAGAGTTGGCACTGGGGTAGTGACTAACTTAGTGATGGCAGAGAGAGACAAAGAGGCAAGTGTTTTAACAAAGAGGTGAGTGTTGGGAGAGTCTCAGTGGTATCCAGGTAGCCTTTATAATAGACAAAGTAAGACTAATTTGTGACATGAGCTTGGAACATACTTTAGTTTAAACTTGCTATGCAGTGGAGCACAGGTGTTATTCCAGGAGTTGGAGCATTATCTGTAAAGAAGGTAGAAGCAGTCTGGAAGGGAAGACACTTTGCTCTTAAAACTTAAGTTTAAACTGGTTATGCAGTAGAGCACAGGCGTTATTCCAGAAGTTGGAGCAGTATCTGTAAAGAAGGTAGAAGCACTCTGGAAGGGAAGACACTTTGCTCTTAAAACCACTGAGATGAAGCCACAGACTATTAGGAAGAGGAATTATAAACTGGATATCATCTCCAGAATTAGAGCATCCTTTGTTTTCATGGTGCTCAGGCACATCCTTCCATAGGGCTGCCCAGGGTGCGGTTGTAGCTGGGGATTCTGATCTAGTCATGAGGAATAATGAAATGGACAACATCAGATTGGCAGTTATGTACTTATCATAACTTAGTATCTGTGTTATCCTATGTCATTATTCCTCACTTCCCCACCCACCTTCTCCTTCCATGTTTCTGGAGGTTCCAAAAAGGCTGAAGTTACAGGATATTGATCTTCTGCCCCTTGGTGTATGTCTGGCATTATTTTGTAAGTGTAGCTATATAGTCATATATTTGGGTATTCTTTAGCTTTCCAACTGCAAACTTGATCTGAGGGATAGAGTGTAGAAAGGGATGATGAAAGATGGAGGAGCTTGAGCCTTGAATCTAAGTCTGTGAAGTGCTGTATCAGATCTGACATCAGATCCAGGATACAGTCATCAGGAATAATGAAATAGGATAACACAAATATCAAATTATGGTAAGTACATAACTACTGATTTTTGAATCCAAAGCCCCTAAGGTCCTCTTTGGGTCCTAATTTCTCCACGGATCAACAGATTTGGCTTTTATTTCTACATTGGATCCTAAGTCTTGGATCCAACAGCACAAGTCTTATTCCAGAGAAATTGAAAGATTTCAGATCCAAGTTCTTTGGATCCAAAGCTATTACAGCCTCATTTGCATCTTAAGCCTTTGACTCTGACAGATGAGTTTAAACTCCAGAGAAAATTAAAAGTTGTGTCTTTACCATATGTAGGTACATGTGTTGTTATCTTTCATTCTTTCTCACCACTGGGTTTAGGATCCATCCCTTAGATCTGATTTGGCCAAGCCTTTAATTCCTCCCTTTACCCATGATCTGCCACTGCTTCCTACAAGCCCTCAGATCAAGTTTGCTGTGACTAAATAATCATCTCTACATATACTACTTTTGGGCAACATGTATACAAATCTCACAATCAGTCCTTATAGGAAAGAAAGGTAGGAAATGTCCTTACCTACAGAGGCCCAAAGGTAGAACCTATGGGTTCTAACTTCCTCTAGAATTCTTCCAGGAACATAGGAAGGGGGATGGAGGGGGTGAGGAAGAATGAAATAAGAGAACGCAGATACTTAGTTATGGTAAGTACATAGCTTTTAAATCAAGTCTATATTACATTAACGAAAATTCAGAACTTTGAATACCATATGGTTGACACCATATAATCGAAGTTCTGAAACTTCTAAAATCTAAAAAAAAAAAGAAAAGAAAAAAAAGTAAATTAAAAGTGTTTAACCCCCACTACCCCCCACTATTTAAATATACCAACTCCGAGTTCGCACTTTAACGGAGAATGGCATGGAATAGCGCAATCTCGGAGTTGATATATTTAAGTAGTGGGGGTGGGGTTGCAGGGGGGCTTGCCCCCCTGCTTAACGCACTTACTTTTGTTTGTTTTGGGTTTTTTTTTTTTAGATTTTCAAAGTTTCAGAACTTCGATCATATGGTGTCGACCATATGGTATTCGAAGTTCTGAAACTTCGTTAATCTAATATAGACCCTTTTAAATCTGATGTTGTCTCTTTCATTCTTACTCACAACTGGGTCAGAGTCCCCAGATACATTGCCCTTGGGTGGTCCTTATGGAAGAACATGATGGAGCACCATTGAGCCAAAGGCAGTTCTGTTTCTAGAAATAATGTCTAGCTTGTAATGAGTAACAAAGGTATGAATTGTAGACCAAGTGGCTGCTGCACAAATGTTCTCAACTGAAGATTTGGAAGAGAAGCCCACATGCAGATGTAGCCACAGATCTGGTTGTATGAGCTTTGGGTAGCCGGGCTAAAGCCAAACCAGCTTGGCAATCAATCCATAAAATACAGTCTGAGATCCATCTTGACAAAGTAATTTTGGAGACTGCCTGACCCAGATGAGTAGGAGAGTATGACAGAAAGAGTTGATCAGATTTCTTATGCTGCTTTATTCTGTGAAGGTAAAAACGTAATTGCCTATGAGCATCAAGAAGGTGTAACATGTATTCACCCTTATTTGTAAACTTAGGAAAGAATACCGACAGTTGGACAGACTGATTCAAGTTTGATTCAGTGGCAACCTTACGCATAAAGGAAGGGTTAGTACATATACACTCTGTCCTTGTGCAAAATGTTGTAAGGGGGCTTCGAAGACAAGGCCTGTAATTCAGAGACTCTTTTCACTGATGTCAATGCTACCAGGAGAATAGTTTTCCAGGAAAGAAACTTTAAATTACAAGTCCCAGGTGGTTCAAAAGGCTTCTACATTAGCCCTTATAACACCACAGTGAGATACCATGGTGGACAAGGTTCTTTGATAGGAGGTTGGAGGAGAAAAAACACTTTCAAGAAGGCTTTACATAATTTAGAGGCTCATAAGGAAGCATGCCCATGCCAGGCATAAAAATTTGAAATTGTTGCAAGTTGTAGCTTGATTGTAGAAAAACTTGCTCCTTTATCAAATAAAAGACTAAGGAGAAACAAAATGTCAGGGACAGATGCCGAAAAGGGGTCAATGTTCTCTTTGCTGGCCCACATAGAAAACCTCTTCTACTTACTTTTGCAAACTTTCTTGGTGGAAGACTTCTGAGAGACCAGAACAATATTTTCCCTTGGGAGGAGATCCTGGACTGACTAATAATAAGTAGAACTGGAGAAACCATGTGGTCAGTTTGAGGTGTGGAAATTGGGGTGCTGAAATTCTTATGGGTGAGAGAGGAGGTCCTGGTTCAGCTCCAGAATCCAAGGAGGATGCTTCAGATGAGACCATAGGAAGGGGAACCACACTTGGTGAGGCCAGAAGGGGGCTATGTGGATGACTGAGCACTTCAACCTTCTTTCCTTCTTGAGAAGTATGATGTGTCACCTGTGTTGGGACAATGTTCCATAGGCATCAGTTCTGCTTAATGAATGCTGTTTAAGCATATGAAAAAAGACTCCCCAAATAGAGTATATTCTCCAATCTTGTTAGGAGACTGTGATACACTGGCAATCAAAAGAAATAGTATAAACACACATTGAAGGAATACCTAAAGTGACTAGATATGGATGTCATCAACTGTGAGATCTGCAGTGGCCTTCTAAGTTGAGAAATGCTTTGCCAACAAATCTCTAAAGAAAAACAGTATAGGAAGTACAGTGCCAGAATGGCAGCTGTTTCATGAGGAATCATCTGCAATTTTTATAGAGGCATTCGTTCGCCTAGGACTAGATTACTCAAGTCACCCCAAGACCCATCAGTGAACCATAAGAGATCATTCTGGAATAAAGGAATTGCTACTAGTGCTGAGAACATTGCTAGCTTGTAATATCTGTATTAGTCTACAGACAATGGCACATCATAGAAAATGCTTTATCTTACAGTAATACAGGTGTATCACCTATATTAGCAGCTTCAGCTGTACAGATGAATATAGTGACACCTGCAGGCACAGTAGGCACAACACCTCAAGTTGTAATTTCCCAGCACTAACACATCTTTCAGCACAGTGCAAGTACACATCGTATGTGTACACAAACATGCATATTCAATTAAGCTGGTAGGAAAAGACTAATGCTCTAGCTATTGATTTACTTATATTTGTCTTTGTTTATCGAGAAATTTTCAGAGGAGGCCAGAGGAGAAATACTTTGCATTGAATACATTTATATAGTCAGTTAGCATGAGGCTAAAATTTCTCTAAATATTAAATCATTATCATATAAGTTGTATCTATTCTTAACCACTGTTTTCACATTATGTCTAATTTCATATAATTATTTAAACTGTAGATGTTTTTGTATTATTTTTGTAGACTGTAAAATTATTGTTCTTAAAATGTTTTTGCACTACTTTGGAACTTTTCTCCCTTGGCCTCCGCTAAAAATGAGCACCTGGTCAGCCTGACTTTTACAGTAATCAAATGTCAATAAATAAATAATTGAGAGGTATATAAAATGTAACATGTGATCACCATGCTAAGTACGTTATGTAGTATTTACAGCATGTTAGCTTCATGCACATCTGTAGAACATTCAGTATTATTTTGCAGTAGCTGAGACATATGCATGTTTTACCAGTTATTCACCTGAGACATGTAAACAGGAAATAAAGTGTGAGGATTTTATGATAGTTGTTTGATTAGGCTGTATGAAAAGGACACTTAATAACAGGGCTGGTACTAGGGCAGGACTGTTTTGTGGATAGGTATGATTTCACTTAATTCATTGGGGTTCTAACCTGCTTGAGTGTTGCAGATTTTACCCCTCAGCTGCCCTTCCTCTCCTAATCCCTCCATAGTCCACTTGCCCAATACCCTTTGAAAAGATTTGTTGTTTTGTTCAATATTACCTCATCGAGGAGCACATTCGTGCTGTCTCTCTGTGAAACAGTACCTTCTCAAGCCCAAGTTAAAGCTTGACTGTTTAATTTGAAATTTGTGATTTCTACTCTCTCATTTAGTCTTCAGTTTAATTGTTCACAAGTCTCCTTAATAATTCTGTAGACCAAATCATATTCCTTATTTGCATTTTGCTCTCTAAAGAGGAAAACCAATTTACACTCTCTGAATACCTCTTCTATCCCTTGTGCCATTATCATTTTAGTGCTCATCCTCTGCATCAGCTCTACCATATTTGTTTGCTTATTTCCTGCACAGTATCATAACTGGATGCAGTATTAAAAAAAGCCACATTAATGATCTATCCAGTAGGATAATTATCATAATCATAATCAATAACAACCACTTGTTAAGCAGGTAGGCCCACTGGACAAACAGCCCCTTTTCAGTGGTGACTCAAGAACAATGTCTGGTTCACTGACCTGCTCAAGGTCACACAGTAGGCAAATGAAGACTGTGGAAATCAAACCCCGTACCCCAAGAGCTACAGCTCACAGGCATAACCTTCTGCACCCACTGCCAGACTTCTGATATTATTTGCTGCCTTTTTGCCCTCTCCTGGTGCTTTATCACTATAGTTTACAGCTGCTCTTCAGTCATTTTCCTGCTTTGTGGCTTTCATCTATCTCACCAGCTTGTATACCATCGTACATCATACCAACGGTATTGTACTGCATTCTAAGGTTATTGTACACAATCTGAAGGTTATCATATACCATACTAAAGTTAGCATACATTATCCTAAGGTTTTCATATATCATCCTAAGGCTATTGTACATCATTCTAAGGTTATCATACACCATCCCAAGGTTATCTATCGTACATCATCGTAAGGTTATTATACATCATCTTATGGTTATCTTACACCATCCCAAAGTTATTGTACATCATCTCGAGCCTATCATTGCCCAGCTGTAATACCTTGCATTTCTCTGCCTTGAATATGAGGTACCACCTGTCAGCCCACACTGATAGTTTTCTCATATTTTTCCTCTAAAGACTTCTCAATCCTTTAATATTGCTTCTATTTCTATACAATTTACAATGAGGCTGTTCCTGTTTTCTCTGTCTCATGTGATTTCAGGAACAAAAACACTGAAAATCACAAACTCCAGGACCAGTACTGGTGGACATGCACACTAATAGGTTCATAGGTTTATAGGTTGGTTATAGGCTATCGGCCCTAGGGCCTGTACAAGCCTAGCCATAACAATTCTCTGGATATTTCTTCCCACAATATTTACTTCCCTGGACCCCTGTCTAGCAGGGTGACTGATGTGATCCCCAGGGTGAATTTCCTATCTCCCATCCAATCGTCAAGGTTCCTTTTGAAGAGGGCCAAGGAGGCACTCTGCTTGTTCTGTATGGGCAATCTATTCCAGAGTATGGGGAGTCACTGGGTCAAGAACCTATCCCTCCACCATATTTTGTTCATTGTGATGACAAGGTTTAGATCCCTGGAGTGTGTGGCTCTGAGGGATTGGGATTTATTTAAGTGGAGCATGTCCAACAGTTCAGGGTTTGACATGGCCTTGTATGTTAAGCAGAGATCGCCTCTGAGTAGATGATATGCCACAGAGTATAGCTGGAGCTTTTTTAGATGGTCAGCATAAGGCATCTGCTTTAGGCCTGTGATTCGTTTAGTGAGGTATTTCTGTGGCCTTTCCAGCTGTTGTAGATGTCTTGTGAGGTACATACCAAACGGGGCATTGTACTCTATAATGGGTCTAATGAGGGATGAGTACAGTGGGACAATGATCTCCTTTTTTCTAGATAAAAAGCCCTTAGTGATGAGGTGTGTCATATAGAAGGATTTCCTGACTGCTGTGGTGATGTGGTTATCGAAGTTGAGACCACTGTCCACCTGTGTCCCTAAGTCTCTCATCACACTTTCGGTGTTTAGTCTACTGCCACCTATGTGGCAATTCATGGGTACGTCTTTTTCCCAAAGGGGTTAACTATGCATTTCTTGGCATTAAGCTTGAGTCCATGGCTCTGGCACCAAGCATCTGTTTCTGTAAGGCTCTTTTGTAGAATACCCACATCATTTGGGGATTCAATAATGTCACCCAGTTTGCAGTCATCTGCAAACTTTGTTAGCCAGAGTCCTTTAGTGTTGGCCTGTACTTCAGAGAAGTAGATGTCAAACAAGAGCAGTCCCAGGACTGAACCCTGAGGTAGTTCACTTGTCACTTGTCTCGAGCTGGATTTGGAGTCGGATGATGAGGATGATAAGGACCACTTTTATATAGAAAAAGTAATTATTCCACAGTTAATCTTGAGCTGAGCTGGAAAAACATTGACTTTTTATTTCTCCCAACATTCTCATGGAAATCTCTTCCACTGCTTCCAGAATAAAGAGCTTCTTTTCACCCTTTTGTTCCCAGATGAGTACAAACTCCTCTTTTAAAGCCAGTGACATCACACCTCATCTAGGTTTTGTAGTTTTACTTGAAATATTTATTATTCAGATAAAACTGAACAGCCATCTTCAGTGATTTTAGTGCCCCTCCCCCAAAGCTTTCTTTTTTATGCATGACTGCAATACAGGATTCATATTTCAATTTCATTTAGACAGCTAGATATACTTTTTCACTCTTATTGGAATTTGCCTTTACATGTTACCAGGTACGCCAAAGTACTCAACTAAAGTACCACGCCAGTGTGGTGAAGTGGTATACCTGGTATATAATACTCATCCCCTCTTCTACCAGCTCACAGAAATATGTCAGATGCAAAAAATATGTAATCAGTAATGCACAAGGCTGTAATCTTCCCCAGTCAAGTCATTCTTAACAAAGTTACAAAAAGATGATGTGAATGGTACTTCACTTAGGAAATATCAACTGTAGAAACATTTATCAGAGGCTACTTTGTGTGAGTGGTACTTCACTTAGGAAATATCAACTGTAGAAACATTTATCAGAGGCTACTTTGTATGAGTGGTACTTCACTTAGGAAATATCAACTGTAGAAACATTTATCAGAGGCTACTTTGTGTGAGTGATACTTCACTTAGGAAATATCAACTGTAGAAACATTTATCAGAGGCTACTTTATGTGAGTGGTACTTCACTTAGGAAATATCAACTGTAGAAACAGTTATGAGAGGCCAATTTGACACAGCCAAGTAGCTGAAATGGCACTCAATGAAATCAAACATTTACATAAAACTTGTCTTCCTACAATCCCCCATATATAGGAAGACCCCAAATGCAGTATATCTTAGAGAAAAGAGGACATTCCTGATTCAGCAAATTTGGTTTGAGGTAATCAGAGATAACAAATTCAGCTTATGTGCATACAGCCCACTGGATAACTTTAATTTCGAGTGAGAGGGAAATGATTAGACAACAAGAAAGGAATTTTGTGGGAAATGGTTAGGGTTCAATTTCCATTGAAATTAGGAGGAAATGGGTAGAGGTCTGTTTCTCCTTCCCACATGCAATTAGCTGAATTTTAAGTTACCCATCCTTAGATTTTTTTCTGATATAGTGAGGTGAGTTGTCAAGGAACTTAAACAGGCAAAAGCAAATTTCATCAGGGAAACAGTTGCTCACCCATGACAAAATTTGGCCTGCAGGAACAAAACTCTGCCACTTCTAGACCCTGAAATGATATTTTTCCCTAATGTTTGGATCATGAAGTCAGCACATTTTAGATTTTAAAGAATGTAAGTAAGCAAGCTCCTTTTGAAAATAGGTGGACTGAAAAAAACATGATACCTTATTAGAGAACACATGTTCTTTAACAGGGTATTAATGTACCTGGAGGACCCCATATCATGTCTGTGGCTTCAGATAGCATAATAAGCCACTGTGAAGCATAGATAAAAAATGGCCACCGTGCTAAGCTTCACTCAATTAATGCAACTGTTGCTGCAGCATCAGTTAAAAAAATAAACAAATAAATAAAATTGAAAAAAGGAAAAACAGTAAAAGTAACCACAATAGCAATTACAATGGCCTTCTCTTTTTACTTCCTCCCTCTATCCACAGCACTTAAAAAGCCACATTAAGCAATCATGGGAGAATAAATGAAAACAAAATTAATGCAGTAATATGCATTAGAATGATGTGTGTGTGTGTGTGTGTGTGTGTGTGTGTGTGTGTGTGTGTGTGTGTGTGTGTGTGTGTGTGTGTGTGTGCATGCACATGCATGTGCGAGAGAGAGAAAATGTTATGTCTGTACTCCTTAATTTCTTTGCTCAAGAATTCTGGATAACACCAAATGACCCCAAATCAGAGAAATGTTTATGTATTCCCCTAATTCACTTAAAAAGTTAATGGAAGATGTTTTGCATAAAACATTTTTTCTGAATAAAAACAAGTAAGAAACTATATTGACTGGGCTTACTGACTGTTGTTTCCAGAGACTAGAAAATCAAAAATTGTAAAGGTAGATGGCAAAAATATGAGGTAAAATTCAAGGTTTTCTTCAAAATCAATGACAGCTGAGGAATGTGGGCTGGGGATGCATTGCTTTGCACTGTATGTAAGCTTATATCTGAGTTGCAGACAGTCAAGAAAGAGGTTGTAAATGCTGGGCACATTTTTGTGTGTATGTGTGTATGTGTGTGTGTGTGTGTGTGTATGTGTTTGTGTGTGTGAGAGAGAAAGATTTTGCCTGTGCATCTGTGTGTATGTGGGTGTGTATCTGATTCTCTACATATTTGTGAGATAGACTGTTTACCTTTGCATGTGTGTGTGTCTGTGTGTGTATATGGTTTTCTGCATTTGTGTGAGAAAGACTGTCTACCTCTGCACTTTGTGTGTGTGTGTGTGTGTGTGTGTGTGTGTGTGTGTGTGTGTGTGTGTGTGTGTGTGTGTGTGCGTGCTTTTGTGTGTGTGTGTGTGTGTGTGTGTGTGTGTGTGTGTGTGTGTGCGTATATAAATGAAATACTTAAACAATGTATCAAAAATACTAAAAACATATATAGTAAAAATAAAACAAATACAAACCAATTTAACAGCTTGCTCATTTTCAATGACCACCAGGGTGGGAGTTATAGAGGAAATAACAGATTTTTCTTAGAATACCCTTGGATGGTCCATTATTTTCCAAATAATGTTCAGCCTGTCTGCTACATATTATTGGCAGTTTGTTAGCACTTACCAACATCAGTTTGTTTTAGCCACTGTATGCATGATTTATCTATTCTGCATCTCTGCTTGGGGATGCATTTCTATGTTCATGCTTGCTGTTTCTATAAAATACACACACCTAATATAAAGTGCATCAAAGTCCGGATAATATATGGCTGAATTGCCTTGAGGTGTGAATGCAGTGTGCATTCATGAATTACTTTTTAACATATTAAACTAATAACTATATGCCTAACAATTGTGCATGCTTCATTAGGGAAGTAATTTAATTTTTAATTGATGTCAAAAAAGGCAGATACGTTTATAATTAAAACTGCACTGTAAGTATCAAAATCCGCAAAAATGTAAACCATCTAAACTTTTTATCTAGTAAGCTAAAATGTCTTGTCTTGGGTATTAAGTAAACTGTTGAAACGGGCATGTCAGCATGGCAGAGATGATATACACACACCCAAGGGAGTTATGAAAGTGAATGACTTACAGCCTCTACATGTCTGTAATACCTGGGTCATGCTTGCACGTACTTTTATGGCTTACTGCACTTAGAAAATAAGTATCAGTGTTTTTATGTATTTTAAAATTCTAAATTGAGAAATTTATGTAACAAAAGAAAGAAACATTTTCTTCTGTACTCTGACATAAAATAATCTGTTACCAAAGCTGTTTTGTGAGGTGCTAAAAGACAGATTTCTCCCTGAAGTATACTAATTTTTGCAAATGCATTTATAGTGTTATTCAGAGAAATATGAATTTTATCAATTGTGTATCAAAATAGATGAAATGGTAAAAGTTATGAGTTTATCCTAAATGATCATATTAATGAAAGTTTAGTATTTTTTCAAAAATGTTCAGCATTTTTATCTTAGCATGACAGTTTGTAGACTATTCCATGGCAAGAAAATGCAGAATTATGGTAGAAGACAACAGTCTTTTTCTAAGCATAAGAAACTATATATGTAATATAGATTTATAGGTACAGCAGCTGAGAGGATGAGGGGCATTACAACATAGGTGTTGAGAAGAAGTTAAGGCAAATTGTGAAACTGTGAGGGAAAAAATATATACACATATATACAAAACTAAGGAAAGACATATGGTAAAGGATAAGCAACTTCTAGCAAGTACAAATATACACCTAAACAGCTAGAAAATAAGGGAATTGAAAAGAAAAGAGCTGCAGCTCAGAACTTGTCCAATCACAAGGGTGGAAAACAAGATCTGTGGTTACTCAGGCATAAGGGGATAATGGGAAGAAAATTCTTAAGGGACTCAAGGCTAAGAGTAGAAAGTAGAAAGCCAGATCAGATCTGATTAGCTGTAATCTTGATGGTTATCTGACTGATACAAGCTACAGGTGAACCACTAGGTGAGGTAATCAATTACAAATTACCCAATAGAGTGCCATCACCTCTATCAAAACTTTGTGTGTGTCTTTTTATCCTTATTCCACTCCCTGATGTCAAACTTTGGATAAAGGTACCAGGGAAAACGTTGTAATGTATTATCACCCAGAACTGCTTAAAATATGTCAGACAGTCACTGTTCATTTTCACAATCTCCTCAACCTTTAAATCCAAAAATCTTCTATGCATAAGTATTTGAGTCCTACTACACCTTTTTGCAAGTAGACAGACACTCCAGCTGGTAATCCAACCTAAAACATTTAAATGCTCTGACATGTTTAAATGACTGGAAGGCTGCTTTATTCTAATGCACTAAATAGTCTAACCTTTTTAAATAGGCATTCCCAACCCATTAATGTTCCAGGAAACACATTTCAAAAGAGTCACATAATGTTCTAATGTCGATGTTACTTAAAATACCCAGAACCAAAAAGGGTACAGAACTCCAATATCTTGCCAGAGGAGGAACATTAATCTAATAGATGAAATAAAGTATTCCGTGCCTGACTAAAACCTCCCATATAATAAAGTGAACATAAATGCAAACATAGATATATGGGATTGTGTGAAATAGTCACAGACTAATAATAATAATAATACCATAGCTACCTAACCCCACAGGCTCATCAGTGAGTCACATGCATACATACATTGGTGGGCATACCAGAGTCACCAATGAGATGGTTCATGAGAATGTTGCTTGGAATCTGAATTATCCAATAATCACTGCTGGTGGGTAAGACCATAAATATGCACTAGAATGGTGCATAGCTGACAGGTAATGGTGCTCTTGCCTAATTTTCTTTGTAGCTTGTGACATGTCACACAGATCACTACATGTCTCATCCATGTGTGAGAGTGCATAGCACTTCATTCAGCTTCCATTTCCTCGGATCACACAATATGTATGACCGTCCCTGAGCACTAGGTTACACTTGATGAAGCAATCAATGCTCTGTGGAAATTAATGTGTGCTGAGCTGCTATTTAACGCATCTCTGACGTCACACTATTGCACACAAAGATTCTACTGAAGGACATGCGGTTCTGTTTGACTTGTGTATCTCACAGTACAGTAGCTCAGATACTTTGTGTACAAGGCTTGGTATGCTATACTGGGGAAATCTCTGCCATTAACACTGATTCAGAAGCTGTCATATGGCAAAACTGCAACTTCTTTAATGTGAGTACAGTAGATTATATATTCTTCAACACTGCCAGATAACAGAGTTAAGAACAAGGGAAAAGGTTTTACGTAGGGGACTATACCACCACACCTTGGTTATTATTATTTAATTCCACAATCTGTCAGCATTTAACAGTATTTAATTTGATCACCTTGTTCACAGACTTATTCATTAAAACACTACATCTGACATGCCGCATTTTTCAATTTCCAAATTATTGAACTGTATATCATTATACCATATGATTACTAGTGAATATTGTAGGAGCACAGAAGATTTGATCTGTACACATACAGTCAGATTTCAATGCTGCATACAGAATGATGCCATCTCCAAGAAAAACATTGACCTCATTTCCACTAAAGCTAACGTGCTGAACACATAACCCAAATACCTAAATCAAATATACACCACAGTGCAATGTAGTGCTCTCCTATTCCAGAGTGGAGTTTAGCTCCTTCCCTTTATTAAGGAACTCAAGGATTACAATACACTTAAAACAGTTCTCCATGGTCTGTTCTTCCTTGAATACTATGCTTTCTTCAATGGCCCATATAAAATCCTAATGGCTTCAATCCACTTTTCTAAACAAGATCACCACTTCCATGTTGATTTTCTAATCCAGTCCAGAGTCTTTAGACTGAAAGATCTAGCTACGTATTCCATTGCTGTGATAAACCAAACACATCAGTGGCAAGGGAAGCAAAGCTATCCATTTAGTAAAATTAACCCACAGAATGTTAATGGATGCTACAACTCTTTGCTTAACTCCATGGTCAGTTGCTGAGTGAAAATTAATAAACAGACTTTCTAAGCTGGGCATTAATCCCTACATCACTCAATGGGTTGGCAACTGGCTTACTGACAGAACCCACACTGTAAAAGTAGCCAACTCCAAATCCAGCTCCAGACAAGTGACAAGTGGAATATCTCAGGGTTCAGTCCTGGGACTGCTCTTGTTTGGCATCTACTTCTCTGTAATACAGGCCAACACTAAGGGACTCTGGCTAACAAAGTTTGCAGATGACTGCAAACTAGGAGCCATTATTGAATCCCCAAATGATGTGGATACTCTACAAAAGGGCCTTACAGAAACAGATGCTTGGTGCCAGAGCCATGGGCTCAAGCGCAATGCCAAGAAATGTTAGTTATCCCCTTTGGGAAAAAACATGTACCCATGAATTACCACATAGGTGGCAGTTCACTAAACACCGAATGTGTGATAAGAGACTTAGGGACACAGGTGGACAGTGGTCTCACATTCGATAACCTCATCGCCACAACAGTCAGGAAATCCTTCTATGTGGCACACCTCATCACTAAGGGCTTTTCATCCAGAAAAAAGGAGGTCATTGTCCCACAGTACTCATCCCTCATTAGACCCATTATAGAATACAACTCCCCATTTGGTATGTACCTCTCAAGACATCTGCAACAACTGGAAAGGCTGCAAAAATACCTCACTAAAAGAATCACAGGCCTAAAGCAGATGCCTTACGCTGACTGCCTTAAAAGACTCCAGCTATACTCTGTCACATATCGTCTACTCAGAGGCGATCTCTGCTTAACATACAAGGCCATGTCAAACCCAGAGCTGTTGGACATGCTACACTTAAAGAAATCCCAATCCCTCAGAGCCACACGCTCCAGGGATATAAACCTTGTCATCACAATAAACAAAACATGTTGGAGGGATAGGTTCCTGACCCAGAGACTTCCCAGACTCTGGAATAGACTGCCCATACATGTCAAGCAGAGCGCCTCTTTGGCCCTCTTCAAAAAGAACCTTGTTGATTGGATGGGAGAAAGGAAATTTACCCTGGGGATCATGTCAGTCACCCTGCTAGACAGGGGTCTAGGGAAGTAAACAGTGTGGGAAGAAATAGCCAGGGAATTGTTATGGCTAGGCTTGTTAGCCTAGTACCAACCTATGAACCTATGAAGCTAATAAATGTATAGCTGATGCCATACACAAGGGCAGACAGTACTATCAAAGCAAGTAAGTGCAAAATCATGTATTTAGATTTCCAATACTGCAGTACAGGGCATAAAAGAATGAAACAGCATGTCTTACTTCTAGAAAGATACAGAGATAGATGCTTCCATGTCCACTTAATTATATATATGAATGTACAAGTTTAAAAACATAAAGAGACTTAATCCGTGGAATACTGAAGTACCTTGGGAGACTTAACACTGATAGAAAGAGGCAGTGATAACACTATTATACAAATCAATCTTGTGATCTAATATAAAATGCATAACTTAAGACGTTCTATATTTTTGAAAGGAAACAATCAGATTGAAACTGACCATAGAAAGGTAATTAAAACTGTAAATGTTATATTTCAAATCTTGCAGTCAGAAGCTGAAAATCTCAGTAAAAGTGAGTAAATGAAAGGGGGTAAAGCAAGAGGGAGAATGTGTGTGTGTGTGTGTGTGTGTGTGTGTATGTGTGTGTGTGTGTGTGTGTGTGTGTGTGTGTGTGTGTGTGTGTGTGTGAGAGAGAGAGATGGGGGGGGGAGAGAAAGCATAAAGTGCATCTTCTAGAAAGGTGTCAGTAATGTTTTGAATGAGACCACTTAAAAAACATGGACTCAGACAATCTCATTGACACAGAGATGTAGAGAAGTAGTACTAAAAGGGTGGTGAATGTTTGTAGCAGCATCCTAACAGAAGTAGTGGGATAAACTGCACTACAATATGTGATATCATGGATAAGCTTAAAATAATACTGTTGGCAAGATAACTGACAAGGCAGTGGAAATAATATGTTACTGACAACTGTAAGTGCAGGTGGAAAACATAAGTAAGAAAGGAGACATTGTGGTTATTAACTACAGTAACACTTTGTTTACATATTAAGCATTTGTAAATCATGGTGCTTAGTATTCAAGTACATTTTTCACAAAAATTAACCTCAGTATCAAAACTACTGACACGATATAATCAGTGTTAAGAAAAGTCACTGGTAAGTTATCTGTTTCAGTGTAAAATTATCAAACTTTTGTTTGTGGATTTATTTAGCAAATTGTAATACATTTCAAGCAATGCCTGCAAATTGTTAAAGCAAATGTGCACATTATACATTTGAAAAAGGAGACAAACACAAATGCTTTATTGATTTTTCACATATGAGCAAGCTTATTAAAAAGTATGGTTATGTGAAGTGAAAAGGAATTCTATTAAAGTAAACACTGACAGAATACACAGATGGTATCTGGCAACAGTGCAAATACTGAAGAATGTAATGATGAAATGGTGAATGAAGTAGTTTACATTATTAAGCAAAGGAAAAATCCCAAGAGTTTATACTTTGTGATGCAATGCCTTGTCCTTCAATTGTTACTGCGGAAGCAGCCAATAATACTTTTAGTAGATCCCCTTTGCTGTAATATAAATGTATTATTTTTAGTTTCTCGTCATTGTCTGAACTATGCTTTGTATTCTTCCAGAACTATTTTGTGTACATAATCGTTTTTTCAGAAACAATCACATAAAAATATTATTAATGGGTCAGTTGTCTTTTGCTATTATTGTTGGCACATTAAATTATGTGTGCATCATTATGCAATTATGTAAGTGCACCCAAAGTAGAGCTGAACTTTTATCTGCATGTCAAAACAGTATACTGAGAGCAGCATCACAAATGCAGTCAGAGAACTAAACTTTATAGACACTTACCCTGCATACTTTACTCAAAACACTCTAGCCCATAAAAAAGGATGAGCGTGCTAAGCATGAATGAAAGGGTTTAATTGTTGAAAGTGGGAAGTATGTTAAAATGGATCTGATGTAACTTTATAGCATACCTCTCAACTGTATAGATTTTTGCAGAATGCCCAGATTTTTGCCTCATATTTTTGGTGTATTTCTCATAAAATTGTGGTTTTCTTGCAAATGGCTGGTAAATCATTTAGAGTTGAAGTAAAAAAATGACAGACATTTGAGTTTCAGACTTTAGACCCTTCAGAAAATTCATGCTAATGCAAAACCTACCATTCTATCAACTTTCTAAGTTTGTAAGCGCAATATTTAAAAAGTGCCCCCATTTTGAGTCTTTGCCCCCCCATTATTTACGACTTTGTCCAGATTTTTTATTCTAAGAGGTTGAGAGGTATGGTTTATAGACATACTCAGGGCTACAAACAACAAAGTTAAGACAGCACACAACAAAATTAAAAGGCCAGTGCAAGCTAAGTACAACTTTTCCTCCTCACAGAGTGCATTTTTCTCCTTGCAAATTGCAGCATTGCCACATTTAACTGTAGCATGACTTAGCTATCTTTCCCTTTCTTTGGCATTTCTGTGACATTCAACCTGTTAAGTTCACACTGTGTTAGGCTTGCATGAAATCACATTTTTTTCTTTTGAAATTCTTTTTACTGTCTCATGCACCATATTATGGATTGAATTTCAGGCATTTGGTCTATGAAAAGTGTCTCTCTATCAGAAGTGCAAGACCCATAAGTGCAACTCCTAACATTTTGAAATAAATTGCAGTTCAAACAATAAAATAGTGATCTGCAACATTTCAGAATTTGCTATTATATCTTTCAAGCATTTTCACAGAAGGTTAAAGGCCCCCTGAATACCCCATACCCCTGCTACTCGGAGATCACTTAACCTGCTTAAGGAGAATACTCTGCAATACTGAAATCTTGGATTTACCATATTTCCATTTCATTCACAATTTTATTTCTGCACTTTCAAAGATAAGAGTTACAGTCCTTGCATTTTCAGCAGGCACCTATGAAAATACCAGAGAGTAGGGTTTTTTGTGGGCATGCCTTATTTCTACACAATAATAAAACAAATATTTGCTAGATCAAGGCAGCATAGAATATATTGAGCCACTGTAAGAACTATTAAGATATTTCAATGATTACTTGAGTCCTTGTTCTGTGAGGCCTAGTTCATGTAAAATACCTGACTGTCCCTGATGTGTTGCAACTTTGAAGTTAATATAGTATGTAAGATGGCACAGGGGCTTTAGCACGGTGGAGGGCTGCCCTCACAGAACTAAACTGTGTGATTTTTGCCCCTTGTAATTGGGATTTTGGAAAAAAACAAGACATCATAAAATCAGAACACAACTAATGGTATGATGATAAAGGAACCAGTGAGGCAACAGGGATGCGGTACTTTTATGAAAAGCAATCTGTTCAGTCATTTGTTGCCACTGGCTGAAGAAACAGTCCCCAAAAGTCTATTTAGTATATGGCAATGAATATAGATTACAGGTCAATACTTTAAAAAATGTAGTGACATTCTTTCCAAAAAGTGTCAAAAGAAGCAGTGATTCAGATAATTTTATTTCATGTAAATAAACTGAATAACGTGAAGGAAAGAGAATGGAAAAAGAACTGTTATACTACGGGGAAGTAAAATGTATTGTTGAACAAAGATCCTTTAAAGGAAAAGTCCACCGTCGCCTACAGGGGTCCAGGGAAGTAAATATTGTGGGAAGAAATATCCAGGGAATTGTTATGGCTAGGCTTGTATAGGCTCTAGGGTCGATAGCCTAGTACCAGCTTATGAACCTATGAACCCTTAGGTTGCTTTTCCCCCTAAAATATGGTTTCAGTATTGTTTATGTACCAGAAACCTGCTTGTAGTTCATAGAACTTTCATTTCCTTGCCTTGGAATCAAATAAAGGGAAAGTTCACACACTATTTTAGCTTAAATTTTCACATACTTAGTGAAAGAGGAATTTGTCTCTGCCTACATGACATAGCACAGACATAGACACAAATATACATGTGTGTTGGGGAAGGGGGGAGCGAGTCATGAAATAAGGCTAGTACAGTGGCTATAAAAAATGTACACACCCCTGTTAAAATGCCAGGTTTTTGTGATATAAAAAATGAGACCACAATAAATAATTTCAAAACTTTTCCCACCTTTAATGTGACCAGCTGAACTTTATTTGGGGTTAATCAGAGTCTCTTTAATTGATGGCAGGTGTGTACCCAAGAAGAATGAATGCTGTAATTAAGGCAACAGGTGCTTCAACAAAGTATTAGTTTAAGGGTGTGCACACTTATGCAACCAGCTTATTGTGTGTTTTTTATTTTTTATATTTTTTCCCTAACAGATTTGTTTGTTTTTCAATTGAATTGTGCAAGTTTTAGGTCACATTAAAGGTGGAAAAAGTTTTGAAATGATTTATTGTGGTCTTATTATTTATATCACAAAAACCTGGCATTTTAACAGGGGTGTGTACACTTTTTATATCCACTGTATATTGTTAGGTTAGTTACTAAACAATATTGCTCATCCATTATGATTGAATAAAGACATCGCTGAATTTACTACAGGCATGGTTCTTTGTCCCATGATCCTAGTACTACATAGTCTGCATCATAGAGTTTATACCTAGGCCATAAATCTAGGGGACATAATCCACAGTACCATCGTTTTTAGCTTTTGTTTAATCCTGCAGCCTTGCAGGTTATGGGTTGAATATATAACAAGATTCTCAAACTGTCTTTGGATTTTTGCTTTTACCTTTAATTCATATAAAGGGGACTTGAAATAGATTCTAGGAAGGGGGGATGAAACCACTAAAACAAGATCATGTTAATATGTCAGGTCCCATATCAATCATTTTGTGGAAAATGTACACACATTTTATATGAAGCACCTACAGTTATTTTAATACATTAAAATACTTCAGCAAACAAAGATAAAATGAAAAAAAGAGAATAATTTTTTTTGAGTTCCAAGGTGGAGTTTTCCTTTAAATGAAAAAAAAAATCATGGTAATATGGCAGCTCTGCCAGACCATTTTATATTTGTATAAATTATAAAATAATACTAACTACTTAAAGTACTCCATGGGGTGTTAACACTGCAAAGAATATCAATACGTGATGATTAAACAATATATATGTATTTTTGTATATATATATATATATATATATATATATATATATATATATATATATGTGTGTGTGTATAAAATATTATTTTTTGACTAATGAATCTTTTAATGTTAAATGCCAAAAACAGATATCTGCTTCTAAACAATGTTATTATGTTATACAATAGTAAAAAGTCTTCATTACCTGGAGTTAAATATAAAACTAATACAAGGCTCATACTTTAAAAACTCAGAACAGAGTTATCTGAAATTTTTTTTTTCCAAAGACAAATGATACATTAGTAAAAAGTATGAAGATTAAAAAATACAAATATACTGAAAATTGAATAGTACATTTTTTATTTATTTTCTAATGGATCCGTCTGAATTTATTGTTCCACACATATTTACTTATTGGACAGTAGTTTTCCCCATGAATGGTAACTTTGTATAAAAATAGTTTAAAATTTTATATATATATATATATATATATATATATATATATATATATATATATATATACATATATATATATATATCTATATACATATATATATATATATATATATATATATATATATATATAAACACTTTATAACCTCGAATTACTGAAATGTCGAATTTCAGTATCTCGAAACTATAAAGCCGAATGTTAAAAATAGCGAAAGGTCATAACTGTGATCTCGAATATATGTCGAATTCGTGGTTATGACCATACGCTGTGTAATGTCCGGGATTGTGTTTTGATGGTGCGCAGTGCCGTGTGTGGATGTAGGTGTTATGTCAGGTAAGTATTTTCTAAGAGTTTTGAGTGGGAGTTAGAGTGTGTATGAGTGTGCTGATGTGTTTGATGTGTGTGTGAGGGGTCGGAGAATGTGCGTGTGTGAGTTGGCTTTTGTTTTGTGTTTGTGCGATCTCGGAGTTAGTATATATAAGTAGGGGGATGCAGGGGGCTTGCCCCCTGCTTATGTGTGTATGAGTTGTGTATGTGTGTAGTTTTGTTTGTTTATTTTGTGATGTGGGTGTTGTGGTGTATGTGTGGTATAGTGTGTGCGTTTTTTTCGGTGTTGTGAATTTCGCGTTTTTTTGTGTCGGTGTTTTGTGGATTCGGTTTTATAGTCTCGAGTTACTGAAATTCGATATTTCAGTATTTCGAGGTTATAAAGTGAATCAATATATATATATATATATATATATATATATATATATATATATATATATATATATATAGCTTAAAAGACATTTTTCTCACATCCTAGAGAGTCTGCTGCATTCTGCAGTAAACATTATGTACTGTCACTTGAAGTACTGCTGGTTTGTATTGTTACAGTGACGCCAAACCTTGTCAGAGACATATACTTAAATTGCATTGAAGGCACTAGAGTATCAGGACCATTTTCCTTTACCAGTATTTTCCCTTAGCCAATCATCCAGGTTCTGTTAGAAGGAAGGTAGTTTACTGCACTGCTTAATCTGCATAGGCTGTCTGTTCCAGAGGTGAAGGCTTGACATGTTGAGTCTGTCTCCATCATGTATTATTTATCTACAGGTGAAAAGTTTGGTGTCTGGTTCTGGTATTATAGAGCTATTAGGCTTGTGGAAACAGAGGGGATACAGGACAACTGGGTTTCAAATGATATAGTTGGCAAGGCATAGGTCTCCTCCTAAGAGCCTATAAGACACTGAATAAAGGGACAGTGCTTCCAATCTCTCTTGGTAGCTCAGGGTCTTTAAGCCTGTGAGCTTCTTAGTTAAGAATCTCTTGGATCATTCTAGCTGTTTGATTTGTCTAGTGATGTACATGTCAAAGGGAGAGTTGTATTCAGTAACTGGCCTAATAAATGCTGAATATAAGAGAATGAAAACTTTTTATCTGGATGATATTCTCCAACAATTATCTCTACTAAATAGAAGGATTTTTCTGACTACTGTTATCACATGATTATAAAAACAGAGAATTATCAACACATGCTCCAAGGTTCCTAAAGGCATTTTCATTTTATAGTTAGGTATTCCCTATATGTCTATACTGCATGCTGAGGGGTGGGGAGAGGAAATGTTTTCTACTAACTGTGATGATATAACACTTTTTTGCATTTAGTATGAGACATTTGAAGTACACCAGCTATTTATGAGTGTGAGCTGTTGAAGGGTATATGTATCAGAGGGGGACTTGACAATAACACCAAGTTTACAGTCATATATAAACTTAGACAGCCGTAGGTCCCAGTTCCAAGTCTAGAGTGCAGAAAAGTAAATGCCAGAAAAGAAGGGTTCCCACTTCTGAGTCCTGGGGGATACCACTGGTTACTGTCATCCTTCCTGATGAGGCACCTGTCACTTGCACTGTGTGGGTTTTGTCTTTCGGACAGTTTGCTATCCATTTTACCATATGTGGATCACTTTTTAAAGCATTTAGCTTACTTTCAGTGCCTGCATAGGCTACATGTCAAGATACACCGTGACAATACCTTGACCATTGTCAACAACCTGTAAATCCCTCTTGAAAAAGTTAACCAGAATCATTAGGAAGGATCTGCTTGTGCAAAGTGAAACTGCTGAGGGGCAAGCTTAATAAGATTTTTGATATCATAGTTTATGAGGTCATTTGTAATATGTTCTATGGCACACCTCATATCTATACCACTGCAGGGACAAAACCTCTAGCTAAGCTGAAGTTTGAGAGATGGCTCTGCAAAGACATGCTTAGCACTATTTATTAAGCATCCAGATATATTGTCAGGTGCCATGAAAGAAGTATTTTTGGTCTTAGATAACACTTTCAGTACATATTCCATTTTGATAATGAGGTGTAAAGGATTCATGGATTTTGGGACTTTGGATAGAAGTCTCAGGGGGAAAGTTAGCACTGAAGTTGTTTGCTAGTATAATGGCAATACCTATTGAGTCTAAGTCAAAAGTACCATTTTGAATGAGTTTAAAACAATGTTGAGTGTTGCTACTTAATTTCCTAAAACAGCTAAAGAATGATTTATAATTGTCCTTAGCTTATTATGCTGATCTCTATTTGTGGAATACTTTAGTAAATCTAATAGTGTTTTTCACGTTTTAGTAATATTTTTGATACTATCCTTGATATGAGGGTTTCGGATCTGCTGGGTAACTTTAAGGAGTTTCTTTTTTTTTCAAAAAGTTTATTTTGCTGGAGGACCAAGGTAATTTGTTTTTGCATTTCCCATTATTTTTTTCTTTTTTGAGATTGACAACTCTATGCATTCTTCCAGATGGGTGTAGAACTTCTTTGTGAAGCTATCTACTGTGTCAGTTTCAGAACTGATGCTACCGTAAGTGAATCCTGAAACCTTGTCATTTAATTTCGAAGAGGTTAATAAGTTTGAAATCCACAAATTTAGAGATATTTACTGCAAGAGCTTTACAAATTTTGAAACTGAAAGTCACAAGTTTATGGTTTGACTTAACTGGGGAAGGAAATAGTAGAGGACTAGTGCATGGGTGCCTATATTTGTAAGCACCAGACTGAGGAGTGTATGTTCTCTAATAAGTTTGTTAATTGTTTCAGGGATTATTTCTCAAGGCTAAGAACTTCTAGACATACCATATATTTGAGATATAGGCATTTTAGTTTATTGAGAGATAGTTAAAGAATCCCAGTATAATGGAATTCTTGTTAAAAGGGAGTTCGTTGAGGACAATTATAAACCATACAGTTAGGAATCTCACAGATCATCAGGCAATATGGAAGGTGTCCTCAAAAAGGCTCTAAGTTGATAGTTTGTCCTTTTCAGGTTGATCTGGGGTTCTATGAGTTCAGTTTGTGGGTCTTTGGGAATGTCCCCAGAGGTATTTTGGTTCTGGATAAATATGGAGATGGCACCACAGCTAGCATCTGGGCTGAAGACATTTTAGGTTCAGAACCCAGCACTAGAAGCAGTGCTCTCTTCATATTTTAACCAAGTCTCAGAAATTAAGCAAACATGATTCATTTGAAATGTACAAGGGCCTCGACATCAGGTAATTTGTTGTTGAGACTTCTGACACTGAGAAGAGGCACCTTATTGTGATCTAGTTTTGGAGCTGCTATGTTTATTATGCTGGAATGTCTGCCTAAAAAGGCAATATGGGGACAGCAAAGACCTTCGTCAAGTATATGGAAGAGACTTGGAAAAAGAGGAGCAGGCCATACTTCATGAAGCAAAATGGACTGTCAAGCATCTTATCCCAAACTGCCCAATTCAGGATCAACACTGGAATGGTACTGCCCACCCCTCTGCACCACCTTATTAATGATTACTAACCCTAATCATAATGCTGCCCCTTTCCCCAAACCTAACCCTACACTATACTTTAAAAATACCTTCACTTAACACTGTCAATACACAAGACACACTTGGACATGCAAACACACTCAAACACACATGAACAACACTTCAGTTATCCTTATACCTAACCATGACTTTAACCGTAAAATACATAGACTCTCACACAAACAAAAGCTATCTACTCAACCTATCCCTGACTCTAACCCTGTCAAATGGCTCCCTAATGAAATGTCGGCAGAGTACTGACAAGCTGAAAAAAAAGGACCAAAAACCCAGGAAAAGAAAGAATCTTGAAGATCACTCTTCTCCTTTAAACTTCTTTTTTGCAGGGGGCAATCCTCCTGCACCCCCAATGTGGGGGACAAGACCCCCAAACAGAACTTATTTACACTAACTCTGAGATCATCATACCTCGGAGAAAAGACAATATCCTTAGAAATGCCCATCTCAGATTTAGTATATGTAAGTCTGTTTTTTTGACCATTCACTTTCTGAGTTTCACGACATGTTCAAGCAGGTCCCAACATTTCAAATGGTTACCCTATCAAACACATGCACAAACACTCTCACTCTCTCCAACCACTCAACTGTCTTGAAAAAAAATACTGTTGACAGTTTGAATATTCAGCTGTCCATGCTTTTGACGTGAAACACCATCCCTATTATTTGCCGCTCAAACAGACAGGCAAATGCAGGCTAACCACTGACAAATAAATACTTAAAACAAAGGGTAAAAAGGTCACACAAACAAACCATTTAGTAAAAACTACAAAACAACCCCAGACAATCTCAACCCTTTTCATAACACATGGCTTTTCAATACAAGTGACTTTTTATGTTTTAAGTCTATATTGTTGGAAGCCGCAGTGGTACAGCGGTAGCATTGTTGCCTCACAGCAAGAGGTTCTCCTGTTCAATTCACGGCTGGAGTGCCTTCTGTGTGGAGTCTGCATGTCCTCCCCGAGGTCGAGTGGCCTCTGAAAGACATGCGTGAATGGGCATTGGGCTGGCACCATAAAAAATCTACTGCCAATTATTAGCGAATCGGAGTTCCGCTGTGGTGACCCCTAACCGGGAAAAGCTGAAAAGACAAACAACAACATTGTTGAAATTAAAACACTGGGATTCCTGAAAGCATTATTTGCATATATCACATGGGCTTCCACTACAGGAAGTTCAGAGTATTACACAGTGAAGACTCAATCTGGTCTGGGCTCTTCTTATAATTCTATACATTACAATATATATATTTATATATGAGTGTGTATGTGTGTGTGTGTGTGTGTGTGTGTGTGTGTGTGTGTGTGTGTGTGTGTGTGTGTGTGTCTGTGTGTGTCTGTGTGTGTGTGTGTGTGTGTGTGTGTGTGTGTGTGTGTATATATATATATATATATATATATATATATATATATATATATATATATATAGGATACAAGTAGTCTATCACTTTATTGAATTACAAGTGATTGAAAAATGTTGAAAAAATGTCATCTACTCACATTTGATCTAATAATATTCTTCGATATATTTTGCAATTTTTAACTCTGATAATATGGAACATTTATTATTTTTAGATTACTGCTATGAGTTTTCTTAAAGATTAAGTAATACTACAGTTTTCTTTTTCACAGTCTGCTGAATTGTGCAATCTAGTATTTTTCCCCTTTCTTGCACTGTAAGGTGACCATTGTGCTTTGTATTTTTACTTCCACTGATATGCCCACTGGCCAGCCTGCTCTTGATGCCTGCCATACTGCCTGCTTGTCTCATGTTGCCTTGGGGGCCATGGCCATTATTTCCCCCCCCATGCAGTTTGTTATTGAAGTTGTAGGCATGGCACCACATTATTTTCTTTTCCCACAGGGAATTCACAACAGCCATATTTCTCTGCAGCTGAATATCACTTCAGCCATGTGTCCCCATCTGTATGTACAACAGGAAAATGTCTTGCTGTCCAAACACCTGAGCCCATGTGTAAATATATAAATGTATTTCTTGCAAGGTAACCTACATATTGCCTGATTCCTATGTAATATGACAATGTACAAATGAAGACCCTAGAATGGGACTAAACATGTCAGGTGATCAGTATTGATTAGATGTACTACCATCTTAGGGATAAAAATGATATAAATGGTTGTTGAGCTATGGCCATCATAAATCTTTTACCACAGTGGGAAAGGATATCATTTTTTTCACTTTCAAAACCAGACTTAAGGTTGCTGTTTTTGTGTGGGCATGGTTTCTTTTGACTTTTGAAAAAGATCATGAAAAAAAGGCATAAGGTCTTTCCTTACCAACCATAAACCTGAGAGATAAAATGGCAATGTTTCTATAAGTTGAAGAGCTGCATTGTAGATTTGTAGTTAAAGGAAGAGTGAGTAAGGTAAGCACTTCATCTGACCTAATCATTTTCATCTTTTCGAAGAATCCAGTATGCATTTCTGTATCTACATTCATAGCGACCCATTCTGTACCAGCAAATTAATGAAATGCAAGACCATCAGGAAATTCTGTAAGAATTTATGGTAGTAGTTCAGTGGTCAAAGACACATTCTTTAATACGATAAATTCTTAGAATTTGGTGCCTTAAGTACTATCACCATTTTGTCTTGAGATTTGTATGGCTTATTTTATGGCAGCTGTATGGTGCAGTGGTGCAGCGGTAGCATTGTTGCCTCACAGTAAGAGGTTCTCCAGTTTGAGTCTCAGCTGGGGTACCTTCTGTGTGGAATCTGCATGTCCTCCCTGTGTTCATGTGGGTTTCCTCCCACGTTGCAAAGACATGCATCTGGAGCATTTCTCCCCAGGCCTCCACTGAAAATTGGCTTTGTTCCAAGTCGGACTTTCTCGGTTAACAAATGTTAAATAAAATAAATAAATGTTAAAATAAATACCCACCATAACAAATTTCATTCTTTGAAATGTTCACATTTCTCTAAGCCTGTAGCACTTTAGTCTCTTCAGGGCAGTGTGGATGACCCTAGAATGCAGTCTTCATCATTCCAAGTTGTCACCAGAATATCTTACAGATAATGCTACATATACAGAATCCCTTGAAATAATTAAACTATTGTTTTATGGCACATAGCTGATATGGGGTCTGTGCCAAGAACAAGATTCCTGTAAGGAAATAGTCCAATTTCAGGAAATGCTAACCTGTAGATAAGGATATGAAGATGTCCTTAGCGCTTGATAAGGGATACTGTATGGTGTTTAGCACTGCATTAACAGCAACTCTGAAGTCTCTGCATATAGGAAAATCATTAGTTTTATATCTTTTAAGCAGAGGAGCAATGGCTGTGGCCTACTCAGTCCTTTAAACCATAACCTACCATGACAAATGAATCATGTGATCAAACATATGCAACCCATAATATATACAAATAGACTGATAGATAAATAGGCAGATATATGTGTTGAAATACATATATGTATAGATATTGTGGTACATTAAATACAGCAGACACTAATCTTAGAAAACAGCATTGATTTTAATACAAAACATCATAAAAATGCAGATTATTCTCAAAGAAAAGTCTTAGGGTTAACAGAAGCAAGTATCTTCCAAAGAAAAAGAAAAATAATTAAGAAGTTAAGTTCTTAAGAAGTTAAGAAGAAGCCAGTATCTTCAAACAGTTCCATACTGATGAATTACAGCCTCTTTCAACAAGTGAATGTCTCTTTCTTTTGTTCTCATTGTAGTTCAAGATTCCTTTCATAGTAGCAAATTCCAGCTTTCCCTGGTGTTCCCTTTCAGTTCACTATAATGTCTTACTTCCAGAGCTGCTGCTCTGGACATCAGATCATCTCCTTCACAAAGTGGAATCTGGACTCTGCAGGGGAGTTTCCTTAGATTTCCACTTACCTTAACTCTTTCATTAGGTAAAGCTTCAGTGACTAAAACATCAAATTATCTCTCTGCTATTAAAGAAACTTTTTCAGCTAAGGTAAAGGAACATTGCAACTGAAAGCAATGGTGTTTATTTACACCAAAGTCACTATTCATGTTCTATATGTACAATTTACATCATATTTACATTTTGGTCTCTTGTATTTTACCACCTGGCAAGACCTGACATGCATGTTACTTTGCATGGAAACACACACACACACACACACACACACACACACACACACACACACACACACACACACATCTATGAAATACCTACCACTAGCTGAATTTGAAGTCTGTTGAAGGGGAAAAGACAATATGTATAATCAAAAGGCAGTTGATTGACATACTGGCTTTTTAAGTGTGAGAAAGATTGCTGTGTAGCATTTTTTTGTGGTTATAGTGGAAGCTGGGGAATTTGCCCTTTCTCCACTGTGTTGCTCTCTTGGAGGTGATTGTGACAAACCACAACTGGACCAGTAATCAAAGAGCCTCAATGCTTACCACTGGCAACAGTGGGGATGTACACTGGATAGATGATAAGTACACACACACTACTTCCAAATGTAGCTCTCTACATCAAGTGTAATTTCCCTTAAGAACCCACACTAACCATAGTCAGTCTAGGGCTGGTTTCTCCCTCTTTCTAAAGATCCCCAGT
This sequence comes from Protopterus annectens, assembly GCF_019279795.1. Classification (NCBI taxonomy): domain Eukaryota; kingdom Metazoa; phylum Chordata; order Ceratodontiformes; family Protopteridae; genus Protopterus; species Protopterus annectens. Next base: position 707,162,603 of record NC_056737.1, read on the forward strand.
AAGACTCACCACTGGCACAGCTATAGAGTTGAGATTTCAGCTGAGTGGCAAAGCCAAGACCTCCAGCACCCTCTCTTTCCAACCAGTGCTTTGTGTCCTTGCCCAAGTAGCTGACACACACACTCTGTGAGGTTTGATTTACACACACACACACACACACACACACACACACACACACACACACACACACACACACACACACACACACCTGGGAAAGGCTGGCACAGGTTTTACTAGCTATGCCCCTTTTTGCCCAGACTATAAGGTAGTTATCACTACCACCAGCCAACTCCTCATCACCTACTTTAAGGCCCTTAACAAAGGGTGTCCAATCTTACCGTGTAATATAATATTAATACAAATGGTAGTTTGACCAAGAGCAAGGCTTTTAGGAGTGGCCCACATAGTGTCGCCAAATAAATATGCAATTATTCTCAAAACTTAAATATCTCTAGACAGATCAGCAACAATGAAAGGTTTAAATATATTTAATAATAAACAATAAAAGAACAAGACAATACTAAATATATATTCATAGTGACATCAGAGTTCAAAATCACAGGAAATATTTAAAATAACATTGCAGGACAGTCTCAAATAAATAAAGAAAAATAAACTAAGCCAATCCAAGAGAATTATTCTGCTCCCTAGAAACTTACTTCATCAGAGCAAGGCAGATGTGGTAGAATACAGAATGCTCTGTCTCTCTAAGAGATTTTTTAAATTAATTTCTAAAATAGTATTGCTGGGATAGCTTTCAGAATGATATAATTTCTTGTCATCTGATTCTATTCCAGGTAAAATCCCCACTGCTAGACAATGACAGTATTTAGCATCTCCCTGTGAAAATACATAGTCCTCAGATCTTTGGCAGATGCTAGAAATCATAAAACAATTACATTCCTTCACATTTCAAGACTAGTAATTATTTCACTCTAGAGACAATACAAAAAGATCCCTAGTTTTAGACACTGTGTCTCCTTGCCGCATTGAAACTAAGAGATACTATCTTTTACGGCATAGCCATAAAGTAATTTAATTTCAGTTATTTTTCTGAAGTTAACCTCCTGAATTCCATTTTCCACTGTTAAAATATATACATTTAAACAGTTATAATAGTGCATGTACATTTCTGTTCTTTTCCAGTAGGGCACACTGTGATTACATTTTAAGCACAGGCACTTTATAAAATACCTTTTTTAACACGTCTGTACAAACCAGTTTGACATACACATAACATAAAGTTCTAATACATTTGTAACACAAACATCTTACACAAATCATTGCGCTATTTATCAGTGACATATAATTATTTACAAAATCCAAGCTAGCTGGGCTGGTAGTATCTCCGTTTGTCACAGTGATATATCTATATCTATCTACATCTATCTATCAATCTATCTATCTATCTATCTATCTATCTATCTATCTATCTATCTATACATCTCTCTCTCTCTCTCTCTATATATATATATATATGTGTGTGTGTGTGTGTGTGTGTGTGTGTGTGTGTGTGTGTGTGTGTATATATTTATATTTATATATATATATATATATATATATATATATACAGTTTTATATATATATATATATATATATATATATATATATATATATATTATATAGATAGATGTGGAGGAAGTGAGTATGGATAAATCACAGGTATGTGAGACTGCACACTTCTTGGGGTAGGGGAAATATGCCCTTTCTTTGAGACTTTACAATCTCTGAGTGAGTATATATAATTAGCAAGGAGTATGGAGGTGCAGTCCACTCACATGGGTGGTGCAGGGAGGGCGTGTTCCCCTGCAAATAATGACATTTTACTCTGTTTTTTTTTTTTAACTTTGTTTTGCATACATCAGTATCTTTGGTGCTTGCAAAATAGCATGTAGAAATTTGCAAAGTCGATCTTTTGTTGTTGATGTTGTGAATGTTAATGTTTCGGTCAGTTGTCCTTTTTCAATATATATATATATATATATATATATATATATATATATATATATATATATATATATATATATTAGCAGGGGTGTGGAAGGTACAGGAGAGGCTTGCCCCTGCAAAAAAACACTGATTTGCCTTGTTTTTTTTTTCTTCAGTTTGATCCCTTACCATTCAGTGCTTTGATTTGTCAATATATGTTTTTATTTTTATATATATATATATATATATATATATATATGTTATATATATATATATATATATATATATATATATATATATATATATATATATATATATATTTATGTGTCTATATATATGAAAAATTAAAATGCCCCCACTGCTTGTTTTAAATAATAACTCTGAGATCACACAATATCAGGAAAAGGACACATTCCTCTACCTTAAAAATTGTACAGTCTCATAATTCTATTGACCATGTTTTTAGCTGACCAAATTTTGTCTACTAAACAGATTTTGACCAGCTATAGAGTAACAACATTAAGTTACCTCACAGAGATAAATAGATATATTGCTAGATAGATAGAGAGACAGTCAGATGTGTGTGTGTTTGTGTGTGTGTGTGTGTGTGTGTGTGTGTGTGTGTGTGTGTGTGTGTGTGTGTGTGTGTGTGTAGGCAGACAGAAAGCAATAGAAAGACAAGAAGACAGATTCCAAAATATTTTATATAAACTAAAAAGCCTGTCTAAACTAAAAAAAACATACTGACTATAAAATATGTAAGCCCAGAAGTATAAGAGAGAAGAACAAATATGTGAACGCAAATTGGAGGAGGTATACGCTATAAACTGTGAGCTCAATAGCCTTTTTAGCTAAATTAAAACACTGCTTTTGCATAGTAATATACTAGTAATAAAGCAGAGAGGAAACCACTGAGTGAAACATGAATAACTCAAGATAAGCTGATAGTTTACGTCAGACTAACTGATATTTCAGAAGTGCTGACTAAGAAGTTTGGGGGTAAAGAGGACTTTATAAACTAGAAGCAAATCTTTGAATAGTTAATAAAGAAAGGAAGAGGGAACTGAGAGAAGTAGACTGGAGAGATTTGCACAAATTGCTTAAAAAGGGGTAAAGTTAGAAAAAGCAGTGCATATTATTTGATGGAGAATATAACTGACAGTGACCATTTCTAGGAAAAGTGTGTGTAAAGTGTTAGAAAACTAACTTTTCCAAAGTGCCTAGAAAGAGAACTATAAGTGGTGAAGAGCAATATTAAGTAAACAACTTTAAAAGACAACAAGTGCGAGTAGCAGGACATATGACAGATGTAGTAAGTATGGGCATCCTGAAACAGTGTAGCAACTGCCTCATGTGCACGGACAACCTTCTACTACTACCACCTATGAACACAATTTGTGAGAGATGCAATTACATCAAGCACCTAGTGTCATTACTCTCTCCCCCACAAAACAGTATATCTGGCACTGAGAAGGTTGGCAACATGAACACCACACCTCAAGCACCACCCACACCTACACAACACACCACCACATATGCGGATGTCCTCAACAAAAACATACCTATAAATACATGCAAAAACAGGCATAAACACATGCAAACTCTACTACCCACTACACCATATACCACACATAGTCCGCACATCTGTGTCTGACAGCCACTAAGTCCTAAACATAAATCCAACATATTAGTCATAGGAGACTACATTGTGAGACACACAGATGTGTCCCTCACCAAGCTGGATAACGAGAAAGTCATGGTTAGTTGTTTGTCAGGTGCCAGAATCTGACATATCACCAATGCACTCAAGTCTCTCAACAGGTACTGTTATGACTCTGTCACAGTCCATGTTGGATTAAGACATATCTCTCTGGACTATATAAAGAGAGACATGATCAAGATCACTGAATATAGCTACCAAGCAAGTATATTCCTAGCCTTAAGAAGCATTCTACCATCATCCAGAGTGATGCCTCAATACAAACAGAAAATTATTGACTTTAACAATTGGATTAGTTTCTGGTCTCATTCCAAGGGGATCCAAAATCTAATAGCCTGGGATGACATGACAAACCATAATGCTTTGCCAGAAACAGCCTGCATCTGTCTCCCTCAGACTTCAGGCTCCTGCCAAAGGCTCTTGTCTTCCCCATAATGCCTTTTTTAGGCAATGTCATGAGGTCAAAACTACCAACATGAAAATTTCGTCAAAACATAAATTAAAGGTCATGTTGCTAAACACTAGGAGTCTAAACATGAAACTGCACTCATTGCAAGCATTCTTAACCCTGGAAGAAGCTGACATTTGTGCAGTCACAGAAACCTGGTTCAAAGCTGTGGACAGCACCCCATCCATACCAGGTTACTCATCCTATCATTCATTCAGACCCCAAACTGTGGGCAGGAAAACAAAAGGAGGTGGAGTTGCAAAAAATATATAAAAGACATACACACCTTTAGGCTGATCAAATAGTATGATCCACAAGAAACACTCCAAGTGCAGTTAACAATTGACAAGACCCCTATTCAAATGATAGCTAGCTATAGGCCTCCAACTTTAACTCAAGATGCCCACTCCACCTATCTGGACCTCTTTAATTCTACCAAGATTCAACCCTTTACCCTGATCCTGGGTGACTTTAACTATCCAACTATAGATTGGAAGAAATATTCATGCCAAAACACAAATGCCCAGAGATTCCTTGATTTCGTCAATGCAAATGCCTTAGACCAGTTGGTTGATACCCCCACAAGAGGTAAAAATATTTTGGACTTGGTATTAACCAACATGAATAACACTGCAGCATCACTGCAGTGTCATCATCCCTGGTAAGATCCAACCACAAAGCAGTCACTTTCAAAGTCACCATCTCCCCCAACCCCCCACCCCCAGCTAGGGTCAAAGAAAAAGACTTCTCCAAAGCTGATTGTATCCTCCTGAGGGAAGGTATAAACAGCTTCACAGCCCCCACCCCCTCCATAGGAACTGGCACATATGTCCAAACCTACATCAATGTGCTATATGAGCAATTATATAGCTGCATGGAATCATGAATATCAGACAGGATGAAATCCTCTTCCTCAAGTAAGAGTAAACCTTTCTGGTGGACATCTACAATAAATAAACTCTATAATAAAAGGAAAAAATTGCTAATCAGGGCCAAGAATGAGCAGGTGCCTAATTGGTAGCAATCTCTCCTTAGCTTGAACAAGCAAATAAGAGCACTAGGGAAATCCTCCAAAGCAAACTTTGAGTCCAAACTGGCCACATCTACTAAAGATGATCATAAGACCTTCTCATATGTCTGCAATCTCAAGGGGAAGCACCCAGATCTGCTCAGAACTGGTGGTCAAGGACACCACATACACAAACACTGTAGATATAGCCAACCTGCTGCAGACAGGATGAGTGAAAACTTCACTCCTCTGTCCCCCCATCAGTAAAACAGGACATTCCCAGTACCTGTCCCCCTCCCCTTATCTCTAGGGGGCAAGTCATGACTGCCCTCTCAAAGGCAAAAAATACAGCCTCCCATGGGACCAGATAACATCCTGTACTGCATCCTACATGAACGCAGGTAAGAACTTGCAGCACCATTATGCATCCTATTCAACCAAAGCCTGAGTGCCGGCTTCATCCCAGCTGAGTGGAGGACAGCCACTGTCATCCATTTGCACAAAGGTGGAGTATCCGCTGATCAAGGAAATCATTGACCAATCAGCCTAACTAGCCTGATCTGCAAGGCCATGGAGTGGATTATAATGGACCTCATTAACAAGGACATTGGCAACCTCCAGACACTTGATCCCACACAGTTTGGTTTTGTCAAGGGGAGGTCATGCCTGTTAAATTTGGTTGACTTATTTGAGACAGTCACCAAGGCCATAGATGATGGGAAGACAGTGCACACCACCTACCTTGACCTGGCCAAAGCCTTTGATACTATTCCCCACTCAGGTATAATAGATAAACTCACTCAACTAGGCATCAATCCCTATGTTACAAGATGGGTAGCAAACTGGCTCACTGACAGAACCCACCTAATCAAAATAGGGGAAACCACCTCAAATAGTAGACACATAACAAGTGCTGTACCCCAGGGATCGGTCTTGGGATCTCTGCTGCTTGGGATATACTTCTGGAGGTGCAGACCAAATCTAGTGGGCTATGGCTGACCAAGTTTGCAGATGACTGCAAACTGGGTGCTGTCATCAATTCTCCTAGTGATGTGGACATCCTCAGAGGGTCTCACCCAATCAAATGACTGGTGCCAGAAACATGGCCTCAAACTGAATGCCAAAAAATGCAACATCATCCCTTTGGGGAGAGTGATGTCCCCACAAATTATCACATTGATAATAAGGTCCTAAGCACGGAATCAGTTGTGAGGGACTTGGGTACCCAGGTTGATAGCAAACTGACTTTTGACCACCATATTGCTTCTGTTGTATGGAAAGCTTTCTACATGGCCCACCTCATTAGTAAAGGTATCTCATCCAGGGAGAAGATGGTCATAACATCCCTGTATTCTTCCCTTATAAGACCCTTTATTGAGTACAATGCCCCTTTCAGCATGTACCTTACAAAGCACATGCAGCAGCTGGAGATGCCACAGAGGTTCCTCACGTGGAAAATCCAGGGCCTCAGACGTCTACCTTACACATATAGGCTAAAAGCCCTGTCCCTTTACTCAGTCTCTTACAGACTTCTCAGAGGTGACATCTGTCTGGTAAACAAAGCAATCTCAGACCCCGCCCTAATGGGACTGCTGCATATCTGCAAGTCAAACTCCACTCGAGTAACCCAGACACGTGACCTCAACCTGGTCTATGACATCAATAGGACTTGTTGGTGGGACAGATTTGTGTCCCAGAGACTCTGCCTTTTGTGGAATAGACTCCCTTTTCACGTAAAGCAGAGTACCTCATAACTCTTTTTAAGCGCAACCTGGATAACTGGATAGGCAACAGAAAATACACCCCTGAGATTCCACCTGTATCCCTGCTGGACAGTGGCAGAGGTTGCTGACTTGTTGGAACATGGGCTAAATTCTTGGCTAGGCTTGTAAGGGCCTCAGGGCTAATAACCTAGTAACTTCCTATGATTCTATGATCCTATGAACACATTGTCAGAGATACAGATATGAAGGAGAACAACATCTGTATACAATGTAAGGATAAATGACAATGCAAAAGACAAGAAACAGCAGTGTGCAAACTAAACAAAGAATTAACAGTGGTGATTTGCACAGTATCATTTATGTATTTATTTATTATTTATTTGCATTTGTTTTCCAGGATAATCCACTGGGCTTAGGAGGGCCCATTTTCAGTGGAGGCCTGGGGAGAAAAGCTCCACATATTACATTTACATTGAAGAGTTAAAGTTACATAATTACTATTGACAGATTCAAGTTACTAGTAAGCAACATTATACAAAATACAAAAATAACAATGATTTACATCCAGGTACAATATATACATGTTGATATACATTTAGAATTAGGTTTTCTTTTCTTTAAATTTCATCTTGTAGCTAAGGATGCAGAAAACTGAGAGGGAGAAGAATTAAATTAAGTGAAGATAGATAGATAGACATTTCAAAGTGTTAAAGTTGTTAGAAGAGGTTTCTAGTTTCATATAATGCTGTGAATATATTCATCAGTGAATAAATTAACAAATGAGATTATGGTGGCTGTCAAAAAAGCAATTACTATAAAATGGAAATCAAAATCTAAACCAGTTATATTAGAAGTAGTGAATATAGTAACAGAGATAAAACAACTGAAACTGAGATCTTTAGAAAAGGGTACGAGCAAACTACATACGAAAAATGGGAATTGTGGGAACAATACATATAGGTTCATAGGTTCATAGGTTCATAGGTAGGTACTAGGCTATGGGCCCTGGGGCCTATAGAAGCCCAGCCAAAAAGGTACCCTGGCTTTTGCCACCCAAGAAAATTATTTTCCTGTGCCACTGTCGAGCAGAGCCACAGAGGTGATCCCCGGAGTGAATTTCCTATTTCCCATCCAATCATCAAGATTGTTCGTGAAGAGTGCTAATGAGGAGCTTTGTTTGATATAGATAGGTAGTTTATTCCAGAGTATGGGAAGTCTCTGGGACAGGAATCTATCCCTCCGGCATGTTCTGTTTATTGTGATGACAAGGTTTAAGTCCCTAGAGCGTGTAGCTCGGAGGGATTGGGATTTCTTTAAGTGGAGCATGTCTGGGTTTGACATAGCTTTGTATGTTAGGCAGAGATCAACTCTGAGTAGGCGATATGCGACGGAGTAAAGCTGGAGTTTTTTGAGACAGTCTGTGTAGGGCATCTGTTTGAGGCCGGTAATCCTCTTTGTGAGGTATTTCTGCGGCCTTTCCAGTTGTTGTAGATGTCTTGTGAGGTACATACCAAAAGGGGCATTGTACTCTATAATGGGTCTAATGAGTGATGAGTAGAGGGGAACAATGACCTTTTTTTTCTGGATGACAAACCTTTTGTGATGAGGTGTGCCACGTAGAAGGATTTCCTGACTACTGTGGCGATGTGATTATAAAAGGAGAGACTACTGTCCACCTGCGTCCCAAAGTCTCTTATCACACTTTCAGTGTTAAATATATTACCGCCTATGTTGTAGTTCATGGGTACAGAGTTTTTACCAAAGGGGATCACAATGTACTTTTTGGCATTGAGCTTGAGGCCATGGCTTTGGCACCAGGCATCTGTCTCAGTGATGTCCTTTTGTAGGATGTCCACATCATTAGGAGTTTCGATTACAGCTCCTAGTTTGCAGTCATCCATGAACTTCATTAGCCAAAGACCTTCTGTGTTAGCCTGTACTTCAGAGAAGTAGATACCAAACAGGAGAGGACCCAGGACTGAACCCTGTGATACTCCACTTGTCACTGGTCTGAAGTCGGATTTGGAGTCTACTACTTTCACAGTGTGGTTTCTGTCAGTGAGCCAGTTGGCAACCCATCTTGTGACACAGGGATTTATACCTAGTTTAGTGAGTTTATCTATAATTCCATCATGGGGGATGGTGTCGAAAGCCTTGGCAAGATCTAGATAGACTGTGTGAACCATCTTACCCTTGACTGCTTCATAGAAGTCTATCAGGTTTAGTAGACATGATCTGCCTTTTACAAACCCGAACTGGGTGGGGTCCAGAGTTTGGAGATTACCAATGTCATTGTTTATAAGTTCCATGATGATACGTTCCATGGCCTTGCAGACCAGGCTCATCAGGCTAATGGGGCAGTAGTTCCCGGGGTCCGTGGTGGCTCCCCCCTTGTGGAGTGGGATAACCGTCGCTGTGCGCCATTCAGCAGGCACAAAGCCTGAGGTGAGGCTATGATTGAACATGGTACTTAGGTGGGGTGCCAGTTTGTTCTCTAGTTCATGTAGAACACAGCCTGGGATGTTGTCTGGTCCCATGGATGCTGTGTTCTTGGCTTTGGAGAGTGTGGTTTTTACCTGTGCAGCCGTGATTACAGGAACTTTGCATTCTTCCGGTATAGAGATAGGCTCTTTAGGGGGTGAGAGGGGGGTAAAGTTAGCACTGAACCTATCTGCCAGGATGTTGGCAGTATGAGTTGGGTCTGTATACTTAGTGCCATTGTGCTGTAACTCAGAGCAGATCTGAGTGTTGCCATTGAGATTCTTGACATAGCTATAGAATGCTTTGTGGTTGTCTTTAGAATCAGTGGTGATTTTGTTTTTGTAACTAGCTTTAAAGGATTTTATCAGGGATTGCAGCTTCTTACTGAGGCTGACCAGGGAGCTCCTCCACTCATGGGATTTTACGCTCTTTTGCAACAGTTTCTACATTCTGTTGTACAGTTTGTTTATGGCAGGGGACCACCAGATTGGCTTCCTTTTTTTGGAGGATAGTGCCTTGGTTCTGTTTGGGATAGCATGATCCATGCACTCATGTAAGTGCTTATAAAGTGCAATTGTGTAGGATTCAGTAGTTGTAACTGTATTGTCCATCTGCATGGGTGTCATGAAGTTGGCCACTTCTGTCTTAAGAAGCATGAAGTTGGCTTTGGAGAAATGTTTTACCATGGTTTCCTTAATGGGGGGTGGGGAAGGATGTGGATATCTAGGGTGATTAGCTTATGGTTGGATTGGACCAATGAGGCGTTGACTTCAGGCGGTCACTCATGTTGGTAATGACTAGATATAGGATATTGTTGCCCCTGGTGGGGGTGTGGATAAGTTGATCCAGGGCATTGGAGTTTATGAATTCCAGAAAGCATTGAGCAAAGGAGTTGGTACATGAGTAGTTTTCCCAGTTAATGGTGGGGTAGTTGAAATCACCCATTATTAGGGTGTTTGGTTGAACCCTAATATTTTCTAGTACATCAAGAAAAGAGGAGTGGGAATCCTGGGGCATGGTGGGTGATCTGTAGCAAGCTAGAATTTGGATTGCAGTTTTGCCCAGAGTTAGTTGCACTTGGATAACCTCAGCTGCATTATGCTGAGCAACTAGCCTGGAGGTGTGGATATCCTTAATGAATATGGACACACCTCTGCCTTTGGTGTTCCGGTCCAGGTTACATGGTTGAAAAGTGTGGTATGTGTTATAGCCTGGTAGTGCAGGGGTGCTCTCTGGTGCCTTGAACCAGGTCTCAGTCACTGCACAGATAGCGATGTTCTCCATTTTAAGGAGTGCCTCGAGTGAGTGCATTTTGAGATTTAGACTTCTAGCATTGAGTAGCATCACCCTCAGTTTTTGCTTGCCTGTTCCTGTTATGGTGGTGAATTTGTCATTTGAACCTTGCCTAAAAAAGGCACTATAGGGGCGGCAAGAACCTTAGCCAGTATCTGGAATCCCTGGGGTGACAGGTGCAGGCCATCTCTGGCAAAGCATCGTGGTCTGTTGACCATGTCATCCCAGGCAGACAGATACTGGATCCCTTTAGAATGGCACCAGAAGCTTAGCCAATTGTTGAACTCAATTATTTTGTCCTTGTACTGCAGCATCATTCTGGGTGATGGCAGAATGCTACTCAGGGCTAGGGTCATACCTGCCTGGGCTACAAGATCGAAGAGCTCTTCCATGTCTCTTTTCATGTAGTCCAGGGAGGTACATCTGAGGTTGTTCACACCAACATGGACAATGACAGAGTCATATTTGTACTTGTGTAGTGACCTGAGTGCGTGGGTTATGTGGCGGATCCTGGCACCCACCAGGCAGCTGACAGTAACCTTCTCATTGTTTAGCCTGGTGAGTGGTACATCAGTGTGCCTGACTATAGAGTCACCTATGATTAGTGTGTTGGGTACGTTGTTTTGCCTTATTGGCTGTGGTTGAGTGGCACACTGTGTCTGCGGGCTATGTATCACTTGGGTTGTGTTGGGGGGTGGAGGTTGCTTGCATTTCTGCTTTGGAGGTCTCTGTTGCTTGAGCAGATTATTATTGAGAGCCTCCGCGAATGTTTTTGTATTTCTATGTGTGGATTTTGGTGGTGTAGATTTAGTGAGACTATGTGATGAGTGTGGTGTGGTGCAAGTGTTTACCTTCTCCTCTTGACTATCAAGTTCAGTCTTGGTTGGAGAGTGGTTTACCTCCAGTTTGGCTCGATAAGTGCATCTCTCACAGGTTGTAGTGTCGGGTGGTAGGAGGAGAGGGTTGTCTGTATACATGTGGCAATTTGTACATTGCCCCAAGATGCCCAGATTCATCAGATAGACAGGAGAGAAGACTGGGAGCTGACCCTTGGACATGCCTGAATAAAAAAACAATTTTCCTCTAAATAAGTGAGTGCATGAGTTGTTTTTCTCTAAGCAAGTGAAGAAAGTAAGTACCAAAACTGTTTTCCTCTAGGTAATGAGGAAGGCTGAGTGCTGCAGTAATTAGTAGGTTATTTAGTGCTTACAAGTTCTGAACAAGTGCTGATCACGAATAAGCAAATTCAAGTGCTAAAACTAAGAATCTGTATCTGGACTAAACTAGTTACAAGAAAGGGGGGAAACAAGTGCAAATGCGGGCTTTTAAATCAGAAAGTTGAGAGAGATGGAAAAACTGCCCAAACGGCCAATAACTACAATTTCTGGGCCAGAACCACTCCTTATGTGGTAGATAGGTTACATAGTGCTTACCACAACCACTGATAAACTAGAAAGCTTCCCTCCAACACAGAAAGCTTGGGGGGGGGGGGCTCAGAAGCTTACATACAGTCCTGGACACAGCAAATCTGAATCTGGATTACACTAGTTACAGGAAAGGTATATATATGTGTATATAATGTTAGACCAAACAGTTTAAAAAATGCAATTAAATTAAAATGACTAAAAACAAGTGCAGAAGGAGTCTATTAGGTAGAATGAGGTAAAGAGATGGGACTGGAGGGGAGAGTCCAAGATCAAATCTACAGTGGGGGCAGGCAACTGTAAAAGCCTCCAAATTTAAACAACACAGAAATAGGGAGGGTGGGTATAGAAAAACCAACACCTTCAGCAGAGATCTGAAAAACTATACAGTGATGCAAAAATAACAGTGCACAACTCTGAAGTCAGCCAGCAATGACATAAAATTAGTCAAACAACAATTACCACTACACAACTCTGAAGTGCCAGAAAAATATACTCAGCTCTGTATATCTCCAGATAGTTTGAAGAGCACTCTGTCAGGACACAGGAAGGCTCCAGTAATAATATGCTGGGGAAAAATGGGATTTAAATGAAGGCAGGACCTAAATGAGGTATGTAATGTTTGAAAATGATTCGGTAGATTATAAGTGATGTATAATGTTTGCAAATGAGAGTGTGTCAGTATGGTTTGTGATGTAAAATGCTTACAACCAGGATTGAGTTGGTGTGGTTTATTTTCATTTATATAAATGTATGATTGCTTATTTTGTAAGTGATGGTTAATAAAGATGTTAAAGACAACAAACTGAACACACCGGCTCCAAGATAAAAACAGCCCTGCACATGAAAAGGTCCTTTGAAAATAAAACGGCACTCCAGTTATAAGCTGCACATGTAAAAGTTCCTTTTAAAATAACGGCACTCCATATATGTTACTGTCCAAATATGTAAATTCGATAAATGCGATGAAAACAAACTGCTTGTAAAAGAAGAAACACTTTATTACAAACCATATAATAATAAAGATGTTTAAAAAAGGGACAGTAATTGAATAAATTATGTAATGTTGCTTAGGTTATATGATATAGAGCAATATATGTGAACTATAACGTTTGTTAATGTTAATGTGTTAATATGATTTGATTACTTTTGTAATCCAGCCACTGGGGATGCACAAGCCAGTGCATTTCTTTGTGCTGGTCCCAAGCCCAGATAAATGGGGAGGGTTGCGTCAGGAAGGGCATCCGGCATAAAATTTTGCCACATCACACATGCAGAAAACTGTATAGAAACTCATACCGGATCGGTCGAGGCCTGGGTTAACAACGACTGCCACCAGTACTGTTGGCCAACAGGGTGCTGGTGGAAATTGGGCTACTGTTGGCCGAAGGAGGAGAAGAGGCGGAAGGCATGCCTGAAGTCAGGTAAGGGCTAGGACTGTAATAGCCAGGGTCAGAACTTTGAATGTTGGCAGTATGACTGGTATAGGGAGGGAGCTAGCTGATATGATGAACCGAAGGACGGTTGGTATATTGTGTGTGCAAGAGACCAGATGGAAGGGGAGCAAGGCTAGGTGTATCGGAGGCAGTTTCAAATTGTTTTATCATGGTGTGGATGGGAGAAGAAATGGCGTAGGCATTATCCTGAAGTAAGAGTATGCTAAGAGTATTTTGGAGGTAAAAAGAGTGTCGGATAGAGTGATGTTTATGAAGCTGGAAATTGATGGTGTAATGATGAATGTTGTTAGTGCATATGCTCCACAAGTTGGGTGTGCGATGGATGAGAAAGAAAAATTTTGGAGTGAGTTGGATGAAGTGGTGATGACTGTACCCAAGGGTGAGAGACTGGTGATTGGAGCAGATTTCAATGGGCATGTTGGTGAAGGGAACAGAGGGGATGAGGAAGTGATGGGTAGGTATGGTGTTAAGCAAAGGAATGCAGAAGGTCAGATGGTAGTGGATTTTGCGAAAAGGATGAACATGGCTGTGATGAATACGTATTTTAACAAGAGGGAGGAGCATAGGGTGACATACAAGAGTGGAGGAAGATGCACACAGGTGGATTATATCTTATGTAGAAGGGCCAATCTGAAGGAGATTGGAGACTGTAAAGTGGTGGCAGGGTAAAGTGTAGTTAGGCAGCATAGGATGGTGGTTTGTAGAATGACATTGGTGATCAAGAAGAGGAGGATGAGTGTGAGGGCAGCACCAAGGATCAAATGGTGGAAATTGAAAAAGGGTAATTGTGAGGTGATGTTCAGGGAAGAGTTAAGACAGGCACTGGGAGGCAGTGAAGAGTTACTGAATAGCTGGGTAACTACAGCAGAGCTAGTAAAAGAGATGGCTAGAAGGGTGCTTGGTGTGACATCTGGAAAGAGGAAGGAGGACAAGGAGACCTGGTGGTGGAATGAAGAAGTACAGGAGAGTATACAGAGAAAGTGGTTGGCGAAGAAAAATGGGATTGTCAAAGAGATGAAGAAAGTAGACAAGAGTATAAGGAGATGAAGTGCATGGCAAAGAGAGAGGTGGCGAAGGCTAAGGATAAGGCGTATGAAGAGTTGTATAAAAGGTAGGACACCAAGGAGGGAGAAAAGGACCTGTACTGATTGGCTAGACAGAGGGACTGAGCTAGTAAAGATGTGCAGCAGGTAACGGTGATAAAGGATAATGAGGGAAACGTACTCACAAGCAAGGAGAGTGTGTTGAGCAGATGGAAAGAGTACTTTGAGGGGTTGATGAATGAAGAGAATGAGAGGGAGAAAAGGTTGGATGATGTAGGAATAGTGAATCATGAAGTACAATGGATTAGCAAGGAGGAAGTAAGGACAGCTATGAAGAGGATGAAGAACGGAAAGGCTGTTGGTCCAGATGACATACCTGTGGAAGCATGGAGGTGTTTAGGTGAAATGGCAGTGGAGTTTTTAACTAGATTGTTTAATGAAATCTTGGAAAGTGAGATGATACCTGATGAATGGAGAAAAAGTATTTTGGTACCGATTTTTAAGAATAAGGGTGATGTGCAGAGCTGTAGTAACTACAGAGGGATTAAACTGATCACTCACAGCATGAAGTTATGGGAAAGAGTAGTGGAAGCTAGGTTAAGAAGGGAGGTGATGATTAGTGATCAGCAGTATGGTTTCATGCCAGGAAAGAGCACTACAGATGTGATGTTTGCTCTGAGAGTGTTGATGGAGAAGTACAGAGAAGGTCAGAAGGAGTTGCATTGTGTCCTTGTGGATTTAGAGAAAGCATATGACAGGGTGCCTAGAGAGGAGTTGTGGTATTGTATGAGGAAGTCAGGAGTGTCAGAGAAGTATGTAGGAGTGGTACAGGATATGTACAAGGGTAGTGTGACAGCAGTGAGGTCTGTGGTGGGAGTGACGGATGCTTTTAAGGTGGAGGTAGGGTTACATCAAGGATCAGCCCTGAGCCCTTTCTTATTTGCAATGGTGATGGACAGTTTGATAGACGAGATCAGACAGGAGTCCCCATGGACTATGATGTTTGCAGATGACACTGTGATCTGTAGTGAGAGTAGGGAACAGGTGGAGGAGACCCTGGAGAGGTGGAGATATGCTCTAGAGAGAAGAGGAATGAAGGTCAGCAGGCCTAAGACAGAATATATGTGTGTGAATGAGAGGGAGGATAGAGGAATGGTGAAGATGCAGGGAGTAGAGGTGGCGAAGGTGAATGAGTTTAAGTACTTGGGATCAACAGTTCAGAGTAATGGTGAGTGTGGAAGAGAGGTGAAGAAGAGAGTACAGGCAGGCTGGAGTGGATGGAGAAGAGTGTCAGGAGTGACTTGTGACAGACGAGTACCTGTAAGACTGAAAGGGAAGGTCTATAAGAGGGTAGTGAGACAAGCTATGTTATACGGGTTGGAGACAGTGGCACTGACAAAAATGCAGGAGTCAGAGCTTGACGTGGCAGAGTTGAAGATGTTAAGATTTGCACTGGGTGTGACGAGGATGGTCAGGATTAGGAATAAGTATATTAGAGGGTCAGCCCAGGTTAGAAGGTTTGGAGACAAAGCCAGAGAGGCAAGATTACGTTGGGTTTGGACATGTGCTGAGGAGGGATGCAGAGTATATTGGGAAAAAGATGCTAAGGATGAAGCTACCAGGTAACAGGAAAAGAGGAAGGCCTAAGATAAGGTTTATGGATGTGGTGAGAGAGGATATGCAGGTGGTTGGTGTGATAGAGCAAGATGCAGAGGACCGGAGGAAATGGAAACAGTTGATCTGCTGTGGCGACCCCTAACGGGAGCAGCCGAAAGAAGAAGAAGAAGTTTGATTACTTTTGTACAATTGTAAATTTGCCTATCTCACAAGTGATAATTCAACACAAGTGTTTAAAAAATGAGATGTACAAGTTTAGACCAGAGCCAGAATTCCATAAACCCAAGTGAATGGTCTACACATGCAGTTCAAAAGGAGTATGTCCAATTAAAAGACATTTTGATCAGAGTATTCAGAGTAAAAGGCAGAGCAGTACAAGAAATTATTTGTATACTATATAGAAAGAAGCCCAATCTGTTAAGTTATAATCTAGTAAAGAAACCTAGACTGATAAAGACAGTCATCCATGATTTTGTATTGCTGATTATCATTTAGTAATGTAATATTCACTAAACATCTGTTCTGTACATGGACCCCCTTATTCACACAGAGTATAGCAGTGAACCATTTAACACTTCTAAAATATGAATACAATCCACAGGAAAGAAAATATTTAATTTAATAAGAATCTCAACATGGAGTTTGTGGCTTGAAGGGAACAGTGCACCTGACTTCATTCAGTTTCTTTGTGAAAACAATGGCTTAGTTGGTATGAATCTCATTAAAGATAGTTCTAACTTCTATCAGTTCAGGTGTTGTTATGACATTGTTGTAAAATAGTCGGGATCAATGTGGTTACAAATCTTCACTTATTTGCTGTTCTGGTGGTTGCTGCCCAACATTCATCTACTACAGGAAGAAAAACTATCCCGTTTGTAACTGATACTTCCAAAATGAATTTGTCTGTATTAACTACAATCCTTACCCTTGTGATACCCAAATGTAGTTCATAAAATTAGTGAGTAATTTATATAATTATTTCTTAAACATTCATATTTGATTTTATTCTTTATGGTGGAGGGTGGTATCTATTAGGTCTTAAACATTTCCTTCTATTAATGCTTGTTTATTAATGTTTTGTAACAGTTGTACCACCACTGTACATCTCTATCCTGATTGGTACATGTACGTTAATACATGACATAGGTTACTATTTAAGGGACTTAGACCTAATAGGTAGTGAGTTATGCAACCAGACTTCACTAAAGCATCTTTGGGAAGATAGCCCTTGTCTAAGCCTCTCCTTTCATACATCTCAGCTGTGTATTCCTCATACTAATATGATATGCTTATATGACATGATGCCAGAAGAAAAGGCATTAAAGATTATATAATATGGCATGTTGCCAGAAGCTTCATTTGACACTGTTATGCATTTTTTTCTGTTGTGTAGATTTTTACTGGAAGTTTTCTGTAATAGTTTAATTCTGCAGCACAGTAAGCCAAGTTGCCATGCGTCATCATCATCATTCCCATTTTCTACATGTGTGGTGTTGTGTCAGCTGTCACTATCTCTCTCTCTATTCAATATCACTCTGCTACCTTTTTTCAGCACTCATGCCTGAGTGTCACAGGTCTCCTCTCACACAATCCTGGCTGGACACCCTTGTTTCCTCTTGCCTCCTTCTTGTCTGTGTCAAATTTTCTTCACCAGATTGCCTTTTGTTTTTCTGCACATGTTCCTAAACCTCATTCATCTGTTATGTTTAACCTTTAATGCAATGTTACTGTGGCTTCTGCTCTTACTTTCTCATTTATTTGTTTGCTCTGCATTGTGTATCCAACCACCCACTTCAGGTGCTTTGTCTTGGGAGGGTGGCCTAATGGTTAAGGTGCTTGCCTTACAAGCACAAGTTGCAGGGTTTGAGTCTCACAAGGGATAATTGGCTAGGCTTAAAATGGATCGCAAGAGCAGTTAGCTTAGTACGAACCTATAATCCCCTATAATCTAGCTTTCTCAACTGTTATGCCTTTACTGCCCAAGGTTTCTGTACCATACAATAATACTGGTCACACCACTGTTTTGTACACCTTACTTTTCAGCTTCTTTGGCATTCTTCTGTCATATACTACACCTGACACTCTGTGCCAATTGGCTGCAGCCCCTCTGAATCTATCATGGACCTCCTCATTCAGGACTTCCCTTCTCCTCATCCACTCCTCCCAGATACATGAAACTGTTAACTTTTTCCACTATTTTCCTCTCCATCGCAAATCTTAGCTGCTTCTGATTTCCCCCATTTGATTCCATTAGAACTGTCTTATCTGTACTCAGTTTCATCCCATGTGCCTTCAGTTTTTGCATTCCATTCTCCTACCTTTTGCTGAAGTTCTTGCTTAGAGTCTGTAATACCACATCATCTGCATACAGAAACTTTGTTGATCTGTCCCCTCCAAGCTATTTTCTAATGTAGTCCATCACCAGTATGAACAGCAGTGGGCACAGATATGCAACCTGATACATACCCACTTCCACTGGAACCCCTCCGTGACATAGAGCACTGTTCATATTTGAGACATTGAGTCCTTGTACGTAGCTTGCACTAATTCTACCAATGTTTCTGGGACTTCGAATCAGAAACACGACTGCCCAAATCAGCTTTCATTGGACCTTGTCATATGCGTTCTCCAAGTCTAGGAATGCCCAGTTGGATTCTTTCCTCATTTCTAGCTTCTTCTCAGGTATCTTTTTCACTCCAGTGTTGGGTCAGTTGTTCTGCATTCTCATCTGAATCCAAACTGCTCATCTCCCATCATAGTTTCTACTACTCAGTGTATTGGTTTATCAGTCACCCTCTCCAAAACATTTATGTGCAGGAATGAATGGGCAGAGTAGAGGCTGCAAGGGAGTCACTGAAGAGTCTGTGAATGAGAGGGAGGCCACAAGATAAAAGATCAATGATAATGCACATGGGTTCAGTGTATATTCTTATAAATGAGACTGGGTGTCAGTACAGGAGGAACAGAAAATAGCGGAGGAGGAGGTGGACGGGTATAAGCCAAATAATCAAGAAAAACATAAGCAGAAAATGTTATGTTAGTAGACAGGTTGATATAACAGTAGACAGTTAAGAAGATGAGGTACTTAATTAGGGGTATTAGTAGGAGAGGATTATGCATAGAGGTTATTTGGAGGAGGAGGAGTAATGGGGTAAAACAAAAAGGGAAAAAGACTCAAGGCATAAGAAAGGTGACTGAGTGAGGGTGATTGATATAGAGAGATTGTTAATGGGAGAGAAATGGAAAGAAAGGTGGGTTTAGTCAGGGTGGGAGCATTAGCATAGCCATCAGGAAGGTAGGTGTTGTTTTAGGTTGTGCTTGAAATGTGAGGTAATGCCCTCTTGTTTTAGGGTGGGTGGGATGGAGTCTCAGAGCTTGGCAACATAGGTTGAGTAAAGTGAGTAATTTGTTATTAGATTTGGCCTTTGTCAAGAGGTATTTGTTCTGAGGGCAGAGAGTCCTCCTAGGCGAGTAGTGTTTGAGGATATTTTGTAGTGAAGGGCAGGTGTCAGGTCTGTGTATTATTTTGTGAGCAATTAGCAGGTGGACATAGGTAAGATACTTAAATACTTCAAGCCAGTATAATTGCTAGGCAGTGATGTAAACAGTCTGGTAAGTTGGATGCAAACTTAACAATTTTATTGTAGCAAACCTCTAATTTATTTTTTAAGGTGGAGTGAAGACTAGTAAGGATGGATGCTGCATAGAGAAGTGAAGGGAGAAGGTAAGATGCAGCTAAAGGATTCCTAGAGGACTCGGTAAGAAAGGGTTTGTTTCTGTAGAGGAAAACCAGCTTTTGCTGAGTTTTCTTGATGGCTTTAGTGATGTGTTGATCATACTTTAAGTTAGAATCAATTATGAGGCCAAGGAGTTTTGTGTTGGAAATTATTTCAGTTGTGAAACTATTTATTGCTGTGATGTTGAAAGATTGCTTCTCTGCTGATGGAGACTTAGGTAACAAAAGTATTCATTTGTTTTTAGTTATCAAGCCAGACCTCAGCAGAGGAAAAGCAGTTTTAGGTCATGTTGTCAAATAGTGTTAAGACTTGGTGCGGAGAGTGACATCATCTGTGTATTGGAATATGGTGGCTTCTTTGGTAGCTTTGTGAAGATTATTAGTGAATATGCTGACTAAAAATGACCTAAAATAGATCCTTTAGGTACAACAACAGAGAAAGACAGAAAGGGGACATATCTCGTTTCTATTTTACAGCATAGAGTCTGTTGCTGAGATAGCTGTGCTGCCAGCAAAGGAATGAATGGGAGTCTTAGGGAGGACAGTTCATGGAGCAGGCCTTGATGTAGTGTATGACTTCAGTAAAGCTGAGTAGAGCTGTAGTAGTACTGCGGTGTGGTAGGCAACCATGTTGACTGCTGGAGAGAAGATTGTTATTGTGATGATGGGACAGGAATTGGGAATGAATTAATGCATTTTTCTAATATTTTGGAGAGTGGAGGTGGAATGGTTATAGTTCAGTAACTGGAGTGGTCCCTTTATGTAGAGGTGTGATGAGGGATTTTTTCCCGGGTGGAGGGGACATAGCTTTCTATAACTGATTTGTTTATGAGTATAGATACTGGGCATGCAATATTATCTGCAGCAATTCTGAAATATCCTGGTAGCAGGTTATCAGCAGCTGGTGCTGAAATTTTTAGTTTTAAGATGCGTTTTTTGATAGATGAGGTAGATACTGGTTAGAGGGAAAAAGTATTTTGATGGAGATTATTGATTACTATGACATTAAAGAAAAATGAGGGGACCCCCATTAAAATCAGTATAGAATACAGAAAGAAAAAAGGCAGGGCATCCTGAAAGTTCATAGGTTCATAGGTTCATACTAAGCTATCTGCCCTAGGGCATTTATAAGCCTAGCCAGAGTGTGTTTGGCTTTCGGCACCCATTTTAAATTAATTTTGCTATGCCCTTTTTCGAGGTTAGTATACTGTGCCTCTGTCTAACAGTGACACAGAGGTGATACCCGGGGTAAACCTACGATCCCCCATCCACTCATCAAGATTCCTCTTGAAGAGAGTCAATGAGGGACTCTGCCTAACCTGGACTGGGATTTTATTCCAGAGTGAAGGGAGCCTCTGGGTTATGAATCTGTTCCTCCAGCATGTCCTATTTATTTCAATGCTGAGGTTCAAGTCTCTCAAGCGCATAGCTCGATGGGATTTGGATTTTCTGAGGTGCAACATGTCCATTAACTCTGGGTTGGACATGGCTTTATACGTCAGGCACAGATTGCCTCTGAGCAGGCGGTATGCCACTGAGTAGAGCTGGAGTTTCTTTAACCGGGCAGCATATGGCATCTGTTTGAGCCCTTTGATCCTCTTGGTGAGGTACTTTTGGGGTCTTTCCATTTGCTGCAGGTGTCTGGTAAGGTACATCCCAAAAGGGGAATTGTACTCAATTATGGGCCTGATGAGGGATGAGTAAAGAGGCACGATGACCTCCCCTGATCTAGATGTGAATCCCTTCATGATTAGGTGGGCTATATAAGATGGTTTTATAACCACTTTGGCCACATGGTTGTCAAATGAGAGATTGCTATCAACTTGGGTCCCCAGGTCCCTAATTACTTCTTCCAGATTAA
Organism: Protopterus annectens; assembly: GCF_019279795.1. Taxonomy (NCBI): domain Eukaryota; kingdom Metazoa; phylum Chordata; order Ceratodontiformes; family Protopteridae; genus Protopterus; species Protopterus annectens. The sequence goes on from NC_056737.1 coordinate 707,184,345, forward strand.
TGGATTACCACCTATGTGGCAATTTGTGGGCACTTTGTTTTTGCCAAAGGGGATGACTATACACTTTTGGCATTTAGCTTGAGGCCATGGCTCTGGCACCAGTTGTCTGTTTCTATGAGGCCCTTTTGGAGGATGCTTGTGTCAGCTGGAGAGTCGATTATAGCACCCAGTTTGTAGTCATCTGCGAACTTGGTCAGCCACAGTCCTTCTGTGTTGGCCTGTACCTCCGAGAAATATATACCGAACAGAAGAGGTCCCAGGACTGAGCCTTGTGGGATGCCACTTGTAACTGGTTTGGAGTCTGACATGGCTCCAGCAATTCTAACCATGTGGGTTCTGTCCTTGAGCCAGTTTGCAACCCATCTAGTGACATAGGGGTTTATATTTAAGCTGGTGAGCTTATCTATAATGCCCGAGTGGGGTATTGTATCGAAGGCTTTTGCGAGGTCCAGGTAGGCTGTGTGGACCACCTTTCCCTCATCAATGGCCATGGTGACTGTTTCAAAGAAATCGACCAGGTTTAAGAGGCAGGATCTGCCCTTAACAAAGCCAAACTGGGTAGGATCCAGTGTCTGTAGGTCCCCAATATCTTTTTATGAGGTCCATGATGATCCTTTCCATAGCTTTGCAGACCAAGCTAGTCAGGCTTATGGGGTGATAGTTTCCAGGATCCGTTGAGGCACCACCTTTGTGTAGAGGGACCACTGTTGCTGTACACCACTCTTTGGGTACATATCCTGTGGTAAGGCTGAGATTGAACAGTAGTTTTATGTTTGGGTTTAGCTCTTCTTGGAGTTCATGTAGGATGCAGCCCGGGACACCGTCTGGTCCCATTGATGCTGTGTTTTTTGCTTTGGAGAGGGCGGCTCTTACCTGAGCATCTGAGATGTCAGGGGGGCAGCACTCTGCTGGGATAGATATTTGCCCTTTTGGTGGGGAGGGGGGGAGAAGTTTGCGCTGAACCTGTCAGCTAGGATGTTGGCAATGTTTGTGGGTTCGGTGTATTTTTTGTCATTTTAGACTAATTCTGAGCATATCTGGGAATTCCCACCCAGGTTCCTAACATAACTAAAGAAAGCCTTGTGATTATCCTTAGTGTCCTGTGCAGTTTTTCTCTCGAAGTTGGCCTTAGACGATTTTATGAGTGCCCGCAGTTTTTTGCTAACACTGATCAGAGATGCCTTTCCTTTTTGGGATTTTGCTCTATCATGTAGTAGCTTCCTCCTTCAATTGTACAGTTTGTTTATGGCTGGGGTCCACCAGACAGGACGTCCGCCTTTGGAGGATTGGGTCTTGGTTTTATTTGGGATTGCATGATCCATGCATTCCTGAAGGTGTTCATAGAATGCATTTATAAAGGATTCTGCGGTCTGGGCTGTATTTTCCACAGACCCCGGGGGCTTTGAAGGATTCCACCTCGGTTTTGAGGAGTGTGAAATTTGCTTTAGAGAAGTTTTTCACTGTGGTTTTCTGGGCAGGGGGTGGGGTTGGGATGTGAATATCCAGTGAGATTAGTTTATGGTCTGATCTTACCAGTGAGGGATACACTTCTGGTCTGGAGCATAGAGTCCCCATGTTGGTGATGATCAGGTCCAGTATGTTTTCCCCTCTTGTGGGAGTGGTAAGAAGTTGTTCCATAGCATTTGAGTTTATAAATTCTAGGAACCTTTGAGCTAGGGTGTTGGATCTAGAGTAATGCTCCCAGTCTATGTTTGGGTAGTTGAAGTCGCCCAATATAATGGTGTTTGGAGAGACCTTCATATTTTCCAGTGTTTTCAGGAAGGCTGACTGGGGTTCCTGGGTTTGGGAGGGTGGTCTGTAGCAGGCTATAAACTGGAAGACAGTTTTACCCACTGTTAGTTGCACATGGATAGTCTCTGATGCTTCGTGCTGTGCCATCAACCTGGAGGTGTGGGTATCTTTGACGAATATTGATACTCCCCCTCCTTTTCTGGTTTGATCCAAGTTTTGGGGCCGAAAAGCATGGTATGAGGTATAACCTGGTAGTGCTGGGGTGCTCTCGGGAGCCTTGAACCAGGTTTCTGCTACTGCACAGATATCGATGTTTCGAGTTTCAAGTGCATGCATCTTGAGGTTTAGACTTCTGGCATTGAGTAGCATTACTCTTAGTTTCTTATCCCTTGTGATACCTATGGAGGTGGGTTTGTCTTTTGAGCCTTGCCTAAAAAAGACACTATGGGGGTAGCAAGAGCCTTTGCCAATATCCGAAAGCCCAGGGGTGACAGGTGCAAGCCATCCCTAGCGAAGCATCGTGGCCTGTCGAGCATGTCATCCCAGGCTGACAGGCATTGGATCCCATTTAAATGCCACCAATACTTAAGCCAATTGTTGAAATTGATCATCTTGTCTTCATATTGTGGCATCATTCTTGGTGAGGGTAAGATGCTACTCAAGGTCAGGGTCATACCGGCCTGGGCCACATGCTCAGAGACCTCCTCTATGTCTCTTTTCATGTAGTCCAGGGAGTTTTACTGTATGTTTTGTATTGGAAAAGAAGATGTAAAATACAGGTATTTTCTAGGAATGATTATTTGGAAAAATAGGGCATTATGACTGATTAAGTGAAGTGTGTAATATTTTCTCTAACTTAGTCCATCTGAAAAAGACATGGTTTATAGACTGAGGGGCTGGGAAGGTATAACTGAGTTATTTACTGAAAATGTTACTTTTAAAAACAAAAGAAGCCAAATACATGTGAAAAATAGCAGACTTGTTTTTATTTAAGCTGGCCAGGTGAAAATAAAATGTTTTAGGTACTGATAGATGTGGTATTTTAAACGTGAAAGTCCAGATGGGATTCTATGCTGACTATGGCCAGATACGGCACACTAAAGAAACTTATATGAGGTATGGCACCAAGAACCATTTTAGGTTGGCTGCACAAAAATTAGCATGCCTGTAGAAAACAAAGTGATATCAGAAATTGAAGAGGATAATAATAAAGAGGCAAAAAGTCTGGATGGTTGGATTCTAGAAGATACTGTAGAGCATGAAGTACCAAACAGGTTTTCAGTTTCTGAAGAGGAGTCAGAAGATAGTGGAGGGAAGAGCAGTCTTGACACTTGCAATATTACAGATGATAGAGGTAAGGAATAAAGGACTTAGAAGCATAAAAACGGGAGTTAGACAAAGGTGTTTTTGTCTGAATGTAATAATATGAAGTATGTGGGGTACAATAGATTGGCTGAAAAAAATAAATACAGATGACAAGAAAATGCAGTGCTTTAGAAAAAAATAGGCTTGAGGCTTACTTGCAGTATAAGACCTACTAGGAAGGCTTGGGATGGGCATTTTGGCTAAAACACATACTGTATTGTTAAGTCACTTATGGGCAGCGCCCTGTGCTTAAATTTCCAGAAAAATAAGAATTAATGGAGAATTCTAACTACTTGTGTTTCTTTCACACCAGCATTAAAAGCGCAGTTCTGTAATGCCTAAATACCTTATAATCCAGGAGTAATAACATCATTTGAGGTAGGGATTTAATTGCAAAGTAAGTACAGATGTTACAAGAAAGAAGGCTAGGACTGGGAGTGATATGCAGGCAGATTTGGAAGAGTATTATCGGTAGGAATGTCTCATATGTTCTAGGTCCACCAGGAAATACTTATGAAGACAACCTAAGCAACCTGGACTGATGTTCTTCTGCATTATAAAGCTTTTAAGACAAATGATTAAACTAGCTAAAACTGTTTATTTATTTATTTATTTTTAATTATTTGGTGTTGTTTAGTGTTTTGGATGAACATTTTGTAGGTATAACCAAACACTGTTAAATTGTTTAAAGTTATCTGAACAGGAACAAAAAAAATGATGTTTTCTATGCATCTTAAGTCAGGAAGGAATATGAGCTGTTTCTATGTAAGATGGATGGAATGGTAAGCAGAATTAAAAACTACATTTTTAAGTGAATATCACTGAAGAAGAGCAGGAGAAAATGTAGCAGAATGTAAAAAGATTTTAGTGTAACTGACTGATTAGGCTGCTAATATGGGTGCTCAGAGCTGTGGCACAAATGTTTGAAAAACATAATACAAAAATGAAAAACAGGCTTACAGGATGCACTGCTCGAGACAGGAGGTTGCAAAGTTTTGCACTGTACAGCAGGAGCCAATATATTTGACTAATTCATTGCCAGAACAACTTATTCAGAAGGACAAGGTTATTGATTGATAACAGTGACACTGATAAAGATTTTGCTGAATTGTAGCTCATTATGAAAGAGATCAGCATAAATGGTGCCCTGGGGGCTGATGGAATTGGCTATACTGATTATAAAAGTTTAAAGTGCTGCTTAAAGATTTTAAGTAAAGTCTAAGTTATATCACTGTTGTATGATGATAAAATTTGGTGTAAAAAAGAATAAAAATCAGAAAAGTAGAAGCTCACATTACTAATAAAATGTTACTGTAATTTTTTGTCCAGTGTTTTATACTTGAGACTGAAACATAAATTTATTTATTGACATTTGTTTAACGGGAAAGTCTGATTAGGTAATAAATATGCATTTTCATTGGAGACCCAGGGATAAAAGCTCAAAAGAGTTAAATAATATGAAGTTAAACACTAGTACAAATGTAATGAAAAAAAATAACTATATGCCTATGGTTTGATAGTGGAATACATAGGATACGGTAAACCATGAGGAGACACCAGTGATGTAAAAATAAAAATAAATAAATAAATGACAATTAAATATGACAATCATTATATACAAAAGTATTAGAAGTATAACCTACTATATTAGGAAATAAAAATAAAAATATACAAGTCTACCCTAAGAGTGGGGAGAGGGCAGGTGTTGAAAGGTATATTGGGAGGGTGGCCTAATGGTTAAGGTGTTTGCCTTACAAGCACAAGGTGGTGGTTTGAGTGAGTCAAGGAAGTGATAATTGGCTAGGCTTAAAATGGCTCGTAAGGGCAGTTAGCCTAGTACTAACCTATGAACCTATGAACCTATATATAATATGATGAGAGGTTAAGTTAGTAAGAATGTAAGGTATTTGTTAATATAATGATCATGCAGGTGACATATATGGGCATAGCCAGGAGTTTAGTGAGAAAATCTTTTTGACAGGACATAAACACATGGAGGATAGATATAGTTGTGATTGAATATGGGATAGAGTTTGGTTTATAGATTTCAAGCAGGTTTTGTCTTCAGAGTGCAGAGGGCGATTTGGGGGATATTGAAGAAGTACTTAGGAGACAGAAGGGAAGGTAGTGGGGTTATATAGTATTTTATGGGTTAGAAGAAGTTGCATATGGGTAAGATGATGTGGGAGTTCTAACCAGTTCTAACTTAATGCAGTGCAATGATGAGCTTCATGTGGCAGTTTATTTGCAAATTTGGTTATCTTATTATAGCATTGCTCCAGTTGTAGATTTAGAGAGATCTGGATGCTAGTCAAAGCAGGTGAGCCATAGAGAAGAGAAGGTAAAACATAAGTGCTATCTAGGATTATTCTACTGCAAGCATTGAGGTATTTTTTGCACTATATAGTAAACTTAGCTTTTGATTAGTTATTTTTATATAGTTTTGTATGTGAAGCTCAATCTTTAAGTTGTCATCTATGGTGACTTCAAGCAATTTGGTATGGTTAACCACTTTAATAGCTGTATTGTTTAAAGAAATAATGTGGAAGTTACTTTTAGCACTAGCATGAGACTTTTAAAAAAACAGTAGTAGTTTAGTCTTTTGGGGATTAAGTAAAATTTGGGTTTGATATAGCCACAGTTTGACTGATGTTTTGGCATTTTGTGTAATGGATTGTAGTTGTAGAGGGCTGTTGGAGGAACAGATGACAGCTGAGTCATCTGCGTATTGAAAAAGGCAAGCTTGCTGAGAGGAAGTAAATAGGTTATTGATAAATGTTAAAGAATAGTGAACGAGAATAGAGCATTGAGGAACATCCATTTTACCTAGAGAAAAGGAGAGAAAGAAGAGAGCCATTTGACAGAATGATATCTTTCAGAACAGTAGTTAGAGAACCATAGTAAAGTTGGTTTAGAAAGGCCCAGAGAGGGCATTTGAGTCAGAAGTTTCTCATGTGATGCTGTGTAAATGCTTTTGAGAGATCTAGAAAAACAGAAGAGATAAACTTTCCTTGGTCTCAGCCTTATTAATATTGTCAGGAAAAGTTGAGGACAGCTGTAGTAGTGCTATGACCTGGTGGAAACCATATTGTGTTGCGGATGGGAGATCATTTTGCAAGAGGTACTGAAGGAGTTGCTTAAGAATATACTTTTCCAGGATCTTAGAAAGGGGGACAAGATGGCAATTGGCCTAAACTTAGAGATTTCAGATCTTAGAAAGGGGGGGGGACAAGATGGGGATTGGTGTAAAGTTAGAGATTTCTGAGGAGTTACCTGCTTTTTGATGAGGAATAATGAAGAATTTTTCTACAGGGCAAAAACATGGGAATCTTGAATAGATCTGTTTATGAGAATTGAGACTGAGTATGCTATAGGATCTACAATGACCTTAAGGTACTTGGCAGGAAGATCATTAGCAGAAGGAGAACAGGGTTTAATTTTCTTTAGTAACTATTTAACATATGATATGGGGACAGGTTGAAGATTGAAGGCATGGATGTCAGGACTAGTAGAGTTTTGAGGTAGATTAAATGGTTGAAAAGAGCTGGCGGTAAGAAAGGCTATGATGTCAATAAAGAAAGTGTTAAATTTGGTAGCTATTTCTGAGGGTGATAAGTCCAGATAGGGGTTTGGTGGGGAAGGAGAGCCAGGTTGAAAAATTTTCTTAACTGTGCTCCAGACTTTCTTTGGATTTTGTTTATGATTATCGAGTAATAATTTTTTTGTCTAGATGACTTTTCTTTTTGATGAGGTTGTGCAACTCCTTGTATAGATGTAAGGCTTGATGGGTTTTATGTTTTGCCATTGTTTCCATGCTTTGTTATGTTTTGCAGGAGAATTCTTGTAGAATGAGACAGTCAGGGTATCTTTGTATATTTTTACTCTTATTTCTGGTAGGGGCAAGATTATTTAAATATTCATGAATATATTGTTGAATTTGTTGACAGCACTGTCTAGGGGTAGAATATTGATTGGAGACTAGATGACAGATTTTAGCAGATTATGGTGCATCAGAATAAAAGTTTGAAAGATTTTGGGTAGGTTTTTTTTCTCAATTTTTTTTTATTTTTCAAATACATTTGAATAAATTCCATAGTATTTATACATAACATCTTAAATAACTATTTACATTATTTACATTATCCTGACACTATAACAGATCTTAATATATACAGTTACTTTATAAGTATGTCCAATCCATTATCAGAGTGTCTGATTAATTATTCTATAGTTTGTTGAGTTTACTTTCATCAGTTGGTTGTGTTTGTGGTAATTATTCTATAGTGTCAATCAATTATAAGACTTTTCCCCAAGGGTTGTTGATAAATGGCTTTGGATAAATTCCTAGTTCCTTAATTTTAATTTCCAATAATGCTGGGGTTTTCAATAGGCTATAGAAGTCTTCCCAAGGTATTGTGTTTGTTTTCCATCTTCTTGTTAAACACTTCCTTGAAATTCCAAGTATAGTCCACACTAGATACATGTTTGACCTATTCAAATGAGGACCTTTGTTCACATTTAATAATACAAGAGCTTTAGTTAAATAAAATGATTAATTAAATAGACCTTGTAAAAAGTTATTAATACCATTCCAAAATGGCTTAATTTTAACACAATCAAAGAAAATGTGGTTCTAGTCTGCATTATGTATTTCCTCACATCTCCAGCATATTCCTTTTATAGAAGAACTAATTTTACTGATTCTGTCTGGGGTTAAGAATGATCTGTGCAAGCATGTCCAATTAAAAACTTTCTAGTATTGTGTAAAGAATGTATATTTTATCGATAATAAGATATTTATTTTAATATCTTCAGCTAACTGTATTGAGTGTCCTTTTGTTATATATTTCCAATATGAGGTTTTGGGTGTTGTTTTATAGTTTATCAATATTTTGTAAAATTTTGAATACTGTTTCCCATATCAAAGTCATTATATATGATTTCATATAAGTATTTCGTAAATTTAGGTATTTCTTTAAATGAAGAATTAATTATTCTACTTAAATCTTGTGAATATGACAGAATACTCTGTAAAGTTAGCCAGTCCTGTTGTGGAATTTTGTATGTTGTTTTTATTACTTGCATATCTAAAACATTTAGTTCTTTGATATATTGGAGCCAACAACCAAATCCTTTCTGTTCCCAGGAATTAATAATTTCTTTATATATTTTATCTGGAAAGTTTTTTGTGACTATAAATGGTGTTAAAAGATCAAACCAGATTTTTAAATCTATATTTGCATTAATAATTTTCCTAAATGAGTCAATGTAATAATTAATCATACAAGTTTTAGTGGGTTTAGTAATGTTATATTGCATACTAATACATATGTGCCATGGAAAAATTGTTTTTATCTGTTATTTGAATTTTTTTGTAAATCAAATTAATTTATTGATATTACAGTTAGTAATTCTTTCCAATTTGCAGAGTAATTTGGACTTATCCAATCTGAGATTGTTTTAGATATTGATGCTTTTATATATATTTCTACATCAGGAAAGTTGAATCCTCCCTGTTTCCATGATCTGATATGATGTATTAAAGCTATTCTGTTTCTTTTGGGAAACCATAAACATTTTTTAGGCATGAATGTATTTTTTTAGCATATTCCTTCTGGTAACAGTTGTATTGCCAAAGCTATATATAGTATCTTTGGCAGTAAAACCAGTTTTATTAACTGTAGTCTATCTTCAAATGTTAATATTATTTTGTGTCATTTTTTTCACAGAGATTTTAATTGTGTGGATGATATTATTGTAGTTTTTGAGATTAATTCATTATTATCCTTGGATAACTCAATTCCTAGATATTTTAAGGTAGATTCTTGTTTCCCTATGATGTGATCCCCTTTAGTCTGCAGTTCTTTTTTTTATTTAAAAATAAAAATTTTGATTTTGATTTATTGAAATGGAGTCCTGAAGTCATGTGAAATTTGTCAATTAATATATCTAATTCTTCTAATGTCTCTTTTGTATTAGATAATGTTAGTAATATGTCATCAGCAAATAGCATTACTTTAGAATTGTATTGTTCATAAACATCTATTCCTTTGATTTTTATATTGTTACAAATTGAATCTGCCAATATTTCAATAGCCAGAGCAAGTAGAATCGATGGCATGGGACATCCTTGTTTAGTGCCTTTTGTTAGATGTATACATTAAGAGGTAAAAGGACCTAACTTGACATACGCTAAACTATTTGTATATATATATATATATATATATATATATATATATATATATATATATATATATATTTGGGTCTACTTCATTTCATTTGCCCGACACTCATTTGCCCTGACCCATTTTGACTGAAAGCTCATTTGCCCGACAGCTCATTTGCCTGACAGCTCATTTGCCTGACAAGCAAATGGAATATGCCCCTCCCCACTGTGTGCGACCCTGAGTTAGAATATAGGTAGGGGGGTGGCCCCACCACCCCCTACTTATCTGTTACCAATATTACATCAAAAGGTAACAATATCATATGAAATGAAGTGGGTATATTCTAACTCCAGGGTCGCACTACAGTGGGGAGGGGGCATATTCCATTTTCTTGCTAATACTGCTTGTCAAGCAAATGGGCAAATGAGCTTGGTCTGGGAAAATATTTGTCGGGCAAATGAGCTTTAGGGCAAATGAAGTAGACCCATATATATATATATATATATATATATATATATATATATATATATATATATATATATATATATTCTTTAGGAGATGAACAAATGATGCAGGAAATTCAAATAGCATTAGGATTTTGAATAAATAGCCCCAGTTTAGGGAATCAAAAGCTTTCTCTATATCTAAGCCAATTATTATTTTTTTATTTTCTTTATTAACATAATCTATAAGAGAAATTATCCTTTTAATATTATCATATGTGTGCCTATGATATATAAATCCAGTTTGATCATTATTTATTGTTTTGGATAGTGGTATTTTCATTATGTTAGTTAATATTTTCATAAATATCTTATAGTCATTATTTAATAATGATATAGGTCTATATGAGGTACATAGGTTTGGAGATTTGTTTTCCTTTAGGATTGGTGTGATTAAGGAATATCTCCAGGAGGGTGGTATTAAAGCTTGTGACTGAATTTCTAATAGACTTTTATGGACGAGGGATAGTATCTTTGAAGGAAAAACGTTATATATTTCCATAATTATGCCATCTATACCTGGAGCTTTATTATTTTTACCCTCTTTTATTGTATCTGTAATTTCTTTGTTGGATATGGGTGCTTGCAGATCTAGTTTTAATTTTTCTGGTATTTTTTTTATATTTGAACATTTTTCATCTAGATTTAATTGATCACTATGTATATTTTCTTTTTGGAAATGTTCCATATAGTGATTTCTATAGGCATCAAGAATGTCACCTATTCCCTTTTCTTTTCATGGAAGATACTTTTAATGTTATTAGCTTTTGATTATATTTTGATTCTAGTGGATAAATTATGTAGATATTTGGGAGAAGTGGCCAAGGTATTAATTTTTAATTTTTCTAAAGCTAAACTAGTTTTATGTGTTAGAATTTCATTGTATTTATTGTTTAATACTTCTACTTTCTTTTTCATCTCCAAATTATTTTGATTTTTTCAGCTTTTACTGACAAAAGTTTGGATTGTAGATCTAATATTTCAGAATCCCATTCTCTGATTTTTTTTTATACCAAGTTAGGGTTTTACCATATATGTAAGCTTTTAATGAGTCCTATATCATTATTTTATTTTTCTCTGTGGTGTAATTAATATCTAAGAAAAACTGTAATTCAGATAATAACCAGGGTTTGAACCCTTTAATTTTAGTTATATATGCTGGAATTCTGGAGTTAAAGAATAATGGTTTGTACCCATTTTGAAGTTTTAGTGTCAATGAACTGTGGTCTGAAAAGAGGCAGGGAGTGAGTGAGAAATTAATGATTTTAGAGTGTAAGTCATGGGCAGCAGATATTTTATCTATTCTAGTTTGGGTACCAAATCTGTGATCTTGATGGGAAAACAGCAAAGATTAATCTTCTTTAAGTATTTACAAGATGAAATAATTCTACCCACTTGTTTAAAGCTTTTGATACAGCAGATGTATTTGTAGTTTCAGAAATATCAAATATACAGTTAAAATCTCCTCCTAATATTATGTTGCCTTTATAATTATTGGAAATGAAATCCAAGTGTTTTTAACAGTTCCTGTTCCAATGCCTGGGAACCAGTATAGATTGGCTAGGGTCCATATTATGTTATTATATTTAACTATTACTCATGCCATAAGGCCTTCTTTATCTTCATACTTATAAACTATTCTGGGTTAATCACATTTGTTTTCGATAAAATTGCTACCCCTTTCATCTTTGTCTTTTAAGTGGATTGTGCCAATATCATATATTCCTTAGGATTCCATTTGTAATTGCAATTTGTTTTGAAATTAGTTTCTTGAAGGAAGACAATTTGTGCATTGTTCAGTTTTAAATATTTTAGTAGGTTTGATCTCTTGCTAGGATTGTTTAAGCCATTGGTAGATAAAGATAATAAAGTTAAATCCATCTTAGATTATTTAGACTATGTATTTTTTGTTTTATTGTGACTATTAAACATTTTCCTCTGATAACTATAAAGCATTTGTTTGAGATTTTAAAGGAAATTATCAGTTTTATACTTTGAGTGTTTACCAATAAAGTAATGTTTTGGTCAAGCATACTAAAAAGTTTTGTGAAATAAATTTAAATTAATAAATGTTAACAAAACTAAGATCTGCACTAGCCATGGAATGAAAATCATTCCTAATCTGATGGATAAACCTAAGTCCATTAGATTATCACTCATACCTTGATAATCCAGAACATCTGAGCTCCATAAATTGAATTATTATATGGAGAATATTTGTAATAGGAATAAGCAATATTTATGTTATTTTGAACAGATATAGTACTGTTGTAGATTAGACAGAATTCTAATACAATATAAATGTCTACTTATTGTATAAGCAATTAATATTTAAATGAAAGATAGATGACAAGCAATTCAATCATAGTAAAGTATGCTGTATCATATATAAAACATCAGTAAAAGATTATAGCTCACAGTTATTTAATATATTCACCCTTATTGATGAAGTCTTTCAAAACATATTACTTAATATAAATAGATGGTAATAATCTTTACATCTAATGTTTACAATACAATGTATTTTACTGAATATATCAGAAGTTATATTTCATTGTTTGCCAGCATTTAAGTAATCACTTTGTTACTAACTTACTTAAATCATCAAGTGTGTTTTATGTGAACATTGAAGAAAGTTAGTGCATTTTAATTATCAGTGCATCCCTCTTCCCCCATTTCCTCCACATAAGGATTTTCATATCTGCCATTTCTTATTATAAAATGAGTGAACTTATAGGTTAAAAACAACACATTTACTTATTGTAATTAATGATTACAAGTTCCCTTTCCATGTTCATAAATTGCCATTTTATGACATATACTGAAAGTTTTTAGATTTAAATGGCAACATTCTATTTTGTATAATCTGCAAAGGTTAAACTGAGTGATTATTGTCAATTTAATGCTATTTGTTCAGAATGTGATTGTTACATTCTGTGACATTCCTAGTTCAGACTTCTATTGTTTCCCCTTGAACAACTTTGTCAGTTTGATGTCATGTATAAAAACATTAGTTACCTTGGTAACAGCTTAAGTATTATGTGAGATCAAGATGGGTTACAAAACCACAATTCAAGTTAAAGCAATTATATGACTTGTTATGCACAATTACATATATGAGAAAATCATCATGCTTCCCCTTGATGTTCAATATAGCGTATGTCATTTATGACACGTTAAAACAGTAGTGTTATTATACACAAGCCCATGTTATTAAACTGAGTGTCTGTTGTCAATTTAATACTATTTGTTCAGAACATGATTGTTACATTCTGTGACATTTCAAGTTCAGGCTTCTGTTGCTTCTCTTGAACAACTTTGTCAGTTTGATGTCATGTATAAAACATTAGTTACCTTGGTAACCGCTTAATTATTATGTATGGTCAAGAATGGTTACAAAAAGTACAATTCAAGTTAAAGAAATTACATGACTTGTTATGCATATTTACTTATATAAGAAAACCATCATGCTTCCCCTTGATGTTCAATGCAGTGTATGTCATTTATGACAAGTTAAGACAGTAGTGTTATTATACACAAGCCCATAGTATTAAATCCTGTCTTTAATATCTAAATTCAGCAGACTGCTTCAGCTTGTATGATGATTATATATTTTATGTCTAGATTTGCTAAAATCATACATTACATAACTATTGTGTTTTTTTTTTTTGGCTGTTGCTTAATTATTTGACAGACCACAAGCTGTAATGATTATTCTTATTATTAGCTCCTTCCAATCATGTTTATACAGTTCATAGACTTTAAATTATGAGACCCTTCTAGTTTCTTATTTGTTATAAGTATATTTCCATCCTTACATATACACATATCAGTACTTCAAGCACTGGCAACAATGCCCATCCAGTTTTGACAGAATACCATTCACTAGTTTATGTGTTTCCAGGTTGTTCTTAAATTATCCAAACCAATATTTGTCCTGTTCCATTTTATCAGCCTGTTCCATGCAGTGTCCACTCTGCCAGTGAACCACTCAACACACCTTCCTTTCCTACAGATATTTCCACGAAGGAAATCTGATGACTCACTAGCACTTCCCAGCAATCTCAAACACCCCTAGAATCAGCTATCCCCATATGCCCAACACATCCGAGCAAGCTCACCTCCCAGACTACTGCAGAGGGAACTGCACAAGACCAAGTGCACTTAGTCTTTCACAATAACTCAGACTTTCACTCTTATGTAAGTCCTTAATGTGTTAGATTAAAATACATTTTAAATATAAAATTGCACTTATTATTATTTTTTTTATCATGAATCAACTTAACGAGCTAAACAAAGTATTGGGAGAGCATCAATATGTGTACATGTGGTTTAAAACAGCCTTTATATTATATATATATATATATATATATATATATATATATATATATATATATATATATATATATATATATTTTTTTTAAATCAAAAACTTAATTGCTGAGAATTATCTCGGAGGCTACACAGAGCCATTAAGCATTATTGTCACTCTGTCTCCATTAACATAGCAACCTGGGAGCATCTGTTTCTGTTAGTGTGTCTGTGTACTACATACCAGAGACTCACGATGCACCTGAAGCAAAGCTTCACTTCACTGCAACTTCAAGCCTAAATTCCCTACCTTTCAGTGAGGCAACAGCCAGGAAAAGAACGGAGACCAAACAGATCAAAAAAAAAAAAAAAAAAAACCCTCCCAACAAGCCGCCACAAGAGATAACACATTCTTCTAGCCTTCCTACCTCTCATTCAGCAGATGTATAAACAAACTATTCTCTGCCAAAATATCCCAAATCAGAGTTTTATCCACCCCCTTCCCCAGGATCCAGGGTAAAACACCAAATGTCTCTTCCTAATACGCAAACATCAGTAAACCTTGATCACAAGCCGCAACCCACAGCTTCCCTGAGATGAAAATGGCAACATACAACAGCTGCCAGGCATAGCTGTATCCACACACACTATGTCAGGCTTAATCAAACAGCACTTGAAGCTATGATACCTGCCACAATAGATATTAACTATGTTTAGACAGAATAATAATGACATTTGTACTAGCTGCCAGACATGGCTGCATCCACATACACCATATCAGGATTGATCAAACAGCACTCGAAGCTATGATACCTGTCATAACTGATATTAACTATGTTTAGACAGAATAATAATGACATTTGTACTAGCTGCCAGACACAGCTGCATCCACACACACCATATCAGGATTGATCAAACAGCACTCGAAGCTGTGATACCTGCCATAACTGATATTAACTATATTTAGACAGAATAATGATGACATTTGTACTAAGAGCTTGCTACTATTATTTAACCAGGATATACATGACATTTCTAAATCATACTTTAACTGAAGAAGGCATTAGTCTCCATGACAGCATTATTTTTTAAAACACTCTAATGTTACTTCTATTATATAGATGATGTTAATTTGTTACATTTGAGTCTGAACTCTGATGAATGCACCTTGTTGAATTAGTTAATTAATTACTTAAATTATTATAAGTAAAATCAATGAAAAATGAACAAGATAAGTATTCATTGAGTTCAAGTAGGGGAATAGAAACTTCTATGTTTGTATTATACGTTGCTTTGTTTGGCATATATATAATGTTAATAGTAACCCATCTTGACCTACCTTTGTTTGTGAAGAAATATTGGACTCTTTGAACATTCTGAATAAATCATTACTGTTTTTCAGTTGTTTAAGAAACCCTCCTTTTTTAAAAAATAAAAACAGATGACAAGAGATGTACCATATCACTTAATACTTTGAGAGATGTAGTTGTAAGAGTTATTTTTTTGGGACAGCAATCTTGGAATCAGTTTTTTGTTTCTTCTTTCTAGCATCACTCCAAAGATTTTTTTTCTTTTATTCTTTTAAGAGTAGGAACTCATCCATTCCATTTCTTCTGGGATAGATACTATGTTGTTGTTTCTGATGAATATAGTAGCGCTTTTTCAATTCCAAATGAAAGTCCATCTTTCAAGTCTAAAAATTCAGGAATCCAGGTTGTTAAGAATGAAATAATGTCTTCTCCTTCAGTGTTTTCAGGCAGACCAAAGATCCTTATGTTGTTTCTCCTTTCCCTATTTTCTAAGTCATCTATTTTGTTAAGCAGCCACGTATTCTGTTTAAGCAGAAATTATTTTTGGAATTCTTCCTCTTTGAGTCTCCCTTCAATGTCATTTAGAGAAGTCTCTACATTTGTTATTTTTGCATGGTGTTGCTGTAATAGTTCTTTAAGAGTATCAATCTGTTTTTGAGAATTTAATTTGAGGTTTGTAAGTGATTTTTAAACCCATCCATCTTCAAAGATAGTTCCTGTGAGGTAGATATCATCAACTGCTGTTATTTTTTCAAAGCAGCATCTGGATGAGAATTCCTTGAGTTGTTCATATTCAGTGACTCAATATATCTCCAAGTTACCTGACAGGAACATTTTTGTATATCTCCACCAAAACTGATATTTATGTAGTCTGGTAGTTTATCTATAAATTTCTGATGTTTTAAACTTGAAAATAATAACATTTTCCTATATTATTATACTAGTTTATGGAGCTCTCAAAATTCACTGCTCTCAGTTGGCCATCTAGGCTCCACCCCGATCTTAGGTAGTTCTGTACTGATGTTTTTTTAGCTATTGGGTGAGTTCTCTATTGGTGAATATAAGGTGATGGTTACAAAGGGAGTCAGGTAGTATTCCTGAGATAGCATGTTTGCTGGGGTCAGACACAAGTATCCAGTCAAGGATAGATTTTTTATGATTTACTTTGTTGAGTCAAGTAGGAGAGGAGAACAACAGTTTGAATCTGTACAAGTTAAGACTAGTAGTTGGGGTGTTAGATGTCACAGATAACTGGTCAGTGTTAATGTTACCTAAGATAATGGTTTCAGTAGTAATATTTGTAGTTACACAGCAAAGTATTTCTTCTAATAAGCTAATATTATTACCTGGTGGCATGTAGACGGCAACTATACATGGCTTTTTATGTTCATTAACATTGAGAAAAGAGATAAGAAGTTCTGCATTTTGGAAGGTTGCTCTGTTTGTTTTGACAGGTGAGAAACCTAGGCAGTTATTATATACAGTTGCACCACCTCCCCTTTCTTGTACAGTTTGTCACATTAAATTATATCATAGCCAGAGGACAGAATTTCAGAATTTTTTTATATGGGAGTTTTAGCCATGTGTTGGTAATGGCAGTAATATCTGGTGAGTATTGAAGAAACTATGCTTGTAGTTCTGTAACTTTGTTTAGAATTCTATGAACATTAATGGAAGTAAGGAAAACTTTTTGTGGGTGTCATATAGAAGGTAGGGGCAGAGGACAGTAGAATGGATGAGGCTGAGGTGCCAGGGTTGGGATGGATGTCACCACAAAGAGTGATTACAGAGAATGGAAGATTATGATTAGTGTTTTTTTTTTATAAAGCTTTATTCCAGGTTATGTCAAAGTAAACTGAATGCTTAGATGTTTTCTATTTGGAAAGGTAAAAAGGTTGAATGTTAAATAAATTTGAGAAAATGGATATGAAGGAGGGTTTAGCCTGAGTATAGGTAGGGTGGCTGGTAGTATGTGAGCGTGAATAAATTGTGAGAGTACCATGGTGGGTAGTAAGGCAACAGAAAATGAATGAAAACAAAATGTGAGCACACTAACACAGCCACCAAAAATGTACATGATAAAACTACAGACGAAATTACACTCTCCAGTCAGGAGGGGGCGCTCGATGCACAGGGACAGTCGGAAGCAGAAGGCTTCAAAGGAGAACAGCTCAGTGGCAATATGCAAGTATTAGAGTCTTCTTCGGATGGACTAGTTTATAATTTATCTGACTTTACATTGTCAGTGGCTCAAAGTTCTCTTCTAAATAAAGGTCTGAGCTTTGTACCTGCTCAGAAGTTGAATCTCAAGGACCTTATTATCGATATAAGAATTTTTGAAAGGAATGTCATGCTGCATTGTATGTATGGGGAAGTGAGTGCCACTATTGTGGGGTCTAATATTAAATGTTATCGTAGACGTAGTTCCTACAATCCATCTTTATTTCCAACCTTGGAAGCTTTTGTTAAAGTATGTGAATCAGATATTGTTAATATGTTTGACTCTACTAAGGATCAGTTTTACAATCTTACTACTGCTGAAAAGGAGGCACTGCAGCAGCTGCAGGCCGAAACTTCCATAAGCATAAGACCTGCTGATAAAGGAGGGGCTGTAGTTGTTTTAAATAGGTGTGACTATTTGGTATGGATGAATAATATGCTTGCTGATTCTTGTACATATTTATGTATTAGTCCCAGAAATGTTGACAGATGCATTTGACTTCTATAATTTACTTATGTGTGGCCTTAATGATATCAACATTTATGAATTTTTCATGGTTGAACATCCATTGATTCCTATAATGCATGGTTTGCCGAAAGTCCACAAGAGATTACAGTGTCCACCAATGTGTCCGATTGTTTCAGGGTGAGGGTGGATAACTGAGCCCCTCTGTTTTTGTGGAGGATAAACTAAAGCCTTTGCTGTTGAGTGCCCCCTAGGTTGTCAGGGACACTCAGCATTTTCCTTCTAATTTGTTTAACTCAATTGATGGATTAGATCTTTCAGATGTTATGTTCATTACTTTAGACATTAAAACTTTGTTTACAGTGATTCCTAATTCTGAAGGGTTTGATTCCATCAGGATGTTTTTGGCACACTATAGCAGTTATAGTCACAGTTTAATTACTGTAATATATACACTGTCAGATTTAATTTTGAGTAATAATATATTTTTGTTTGAAG
>NC_056737.1:707207936-707465436 GCF_019279795.1 Protopterus annectens
TAAGAAGACAAGTGGTACTAGCTGAGTTGTTGGGGTAGGTGATATCAGTGAGTGGAGTTTAGGAAGAGCTAGGCAAGACTAAAAGTGACATTGGGAGAGAATAAGGGGTAAAGAGCACCTGGAATTGGAAGTAGGTCGGATAAGTTGCAGGCTATGCACACAGAATTGGGCTAATGGTGAGACAAGTCTGTAGTAAAAAATAGACGGAAGTTATGAAGCTAGCCTGTGAAAATGCAAGAGAGGATCAACAGATCAAATGTGGCACAAATGTGCAATAGAGCAAGATTTTCGGGAAAAAAGTATCTTAAATTCTGCAATAATTCTGCAATACTGGATATGTATTTGATTTTAACTATTTAGGAGAATATATGATTTGCTTATTTTCTAGGAATTAACTATTTGGAGATAAGTGGGGTACATATTGTTTTTTTATTTGTGGAATATATGGACAGAAGGCTGTGGGAAACTGTTATACAAAGAAATTTGAAATATGAAAGACATGCTAGGATGTGCAATACATTTTGGCAGATATATAATTGATATCTGAATCATTACCAATATATGTTTTGTGGAATACATGCATTTGAGTGAACAGCAGATGACCAATCAGAAATTGTTCGACTGCAGGTCAGCGAATTTGCGTAAGTGTGAACAGAATGTTACCGAAATGCAAAATATCCCCACCCTTTTTGACCCGTGGTAGCACTTGTTTAGGTGATAGAGCAGTCGGAAATGTTGAATTTGGAATTTTGTACGACATTCCAACCGTTCGACACCTGGAGATTCGACATTTAGGTTCGGGGAAACCGCTTTTCGACTATCGGTCACTCGATCATACGCATGTATTCCATGTTTTGTTATGACTTTTAATGGAAATAAACTGATACCTGTAATCTTACATATAAGGTCCTAGATATCTCCAGAGTACTGATTTGTATATTGGAAATATATGGACAACAGATGTGATTACCTTGTAAGATGGGCTTCACCTTAGTCATTCAAGATTTTTTTTTTGACATAGAATTAATAGTCCTTTAAGGAATGATGTAAGAAAAATCAAGGACAGGCTTGTACTTCTGGTCCTAAATGGTAATAACAAATATGATGAAATAAAACTGTTGCTGGCACAGGAAAATATGGATGTTGGCATAATCACTGAATCAATGTTTAATAATGTCTCTTTGTCTCTCTCCTAATTTATTTCACCAGATATCAAGGTCTTTCAATCTTTTGGAATAATTCTGGAGGCAGTGGGGGATAAGTTTATACTAACTATAGTTCAGGGACTAAGCTTTTATTTAATAATGAAATCTGTGAAATTATAACTGTAACTGTTTGTGATCAAAGTAAAAAATTAAATATTCTAGGTTTTTATGGCCCCTCTTTCCTTAACAAGGTTGAATATAAGATTTGTGTCAATGAACTTAAAAGTTGTGTGTTTCAGACAAATTTTGTACACAGGGGGTGTTGAATCTCCTTAGAATTAATTGGAAAATATGAGAAATTGTGGTAGGCTGAATAATTAGACTCACTATTGAAATGTCAGCACTTGAAATGTCGAGTGCTGATAAGCTGAAAAATGTCTGAAAACACAGGATAAGAGCGAATCCTAAAAAAGTCTCTTCTCCATTAATTCTTTGTGCAGGCCCCCCTGCACCCCTGTCATGTGGTGGCCAAGCCCCCCCACCCCTTGAACTTATAAATATATATATATATATATATATATATATATATATATATATATAAACAAATTCAGAGATTGCCAATCCTTTGAGAAAAGGGAATATTCTGAGAAATGGTATCTTGGACTTATATGTTAAGTTCATTGCTTCAATCATTCAGTCTCCATATTTCAGGGCTCAGTCTTTCTGGTCTCAACATTTCAAATGGTTACCAAATAATTATATATCTTCCTTTCTTGAGTTAGCGCAATTTAACATGCAGAGCAACCAGGAATTGGTCACAGTATTTCTGATGTTGTCTTATCTTCACGGGAGGTTTACATTACAGATGTTACTGCATTGGATCCTATAGGTACATCAGATCATTCCATAATTCAATGTAACTATAGATGGAATATTCATTTAAGGACAACTAGTAATTCTTTGGAAGGAATTTTAGCTGGAATTGAAGAGATGTGTTTAATGGCCTTTAAACTCTAGAGATGTAGTATAAATTCTCTGGGGGATTATCTCTCTCTCTCTAGAAAAGTTTTTTCCTGTTTGGAAAAAGGCACATGCTTTAAACTAATTATCCTTCCAGTTTAACTCAAAAACAGAAATGTGTTGGAGAAAGGAAAGGATACGTTGTGAGAATTTAAGGTTAACATACGACTGTTACGAACATGATTAGGAAGGCCAAATGCAGTTATGCAATGAATTTAGGACAAATGCAGTAGATAATAAAGTGTTTTTGTAAATGTCAGACAATGTAATAAGGTTATAAATTAAAATAACTTTCTGATATATGATGATAGATTAGAAATGGACCCAGTGGAACATATTACTAATTCATTTGGAGAGTTTGTCTTGGATGAGTAGCTCTTTGGATACTATTAATTTAAAAAGTAACTTGGCCACTTGTGAATGCCCCCTGATATCAGTAATGGAGAATTCAGGGATCAAATGTATTATGATATACACCAACATGGTTTCTCTCCAGGTGGATCCACTATTACTAATCTGATTGTCTTTTATACTGCCATTGAAGCCTTGGATATAGTCTTGGCAGTTAAGGTGATCTATTTGGCTTATCTAAGCCTTTTGAAATAGTTCCCCACTATCAAATCATAAAAGAAATCATAAAAGCCTTGGAGAAATGAAAGTTTAACTATTTTGCTATTAAATGGATAGTTAATTGGTTACACAATAGGATGGCAAGAGTAACTATTCAAGGGCACAAGTCTAAGGAAATTACAATATCCAGGGGAATCCCTCAGGGCTCATTTCTGGGTTAATTTATTTTTCATTTTAATAGGTGTTGGCTTAGCAAGTTTGCTGATGACACCAGTGCTGCTGGAATGGTAACATCAATTAAGGACCAATGTGAAAGTCAGCATTATCAACATTTATTATTTGGCTGGGCTCAGTCTAATTTTTTTATGAAGTCAGATTAAAAAGAATCAATTTTCAATATATTATAGATTTTTAAGAAATGATCTAATTTGGATCTTATGAGTGTTTGAACAATCCTGGTTTGGATTGTTTACTGGGGATTCATTTTCTAAACCATAATAAACATATTAGAATGAATCAGCTCTTAATGGATATTAAAGCTATTAATACAAAACCTGGTAGAAATTATTTTCAATAGAGTTGGTAGAGCTGGAAAAGACAGGATTCCCAGCCATTAGAGATTAGATAGATATATAGTACTGAGTTGTCTAAAACAAAATTGATTTATAGTACGAAAAGATTTGTTGGACTTGGCCAGACTGGATAGAGGCCAGTAATTATCTCTCCTGAGGTCCCTGACCAATACTTGAATCTTGAACCTTGAAGTGGAATGTGTGGTGAAAACAGTGAAGTGTATTCTTAAAAATGTAATTACTGGAAATCTTTTAACTGTTACTCATTCAATGTCAAGAGCAGGAATACACAGAAGGAATCTGTAATCATATATGAAGCTCATTTATCAATGGACCATTGTTTCAAACCAGAGGATTTTTTTCCCTAACTGCTGGACAGTAAGTGAACTACAGCAGAGTTATTGCAAAAAAGGCAACACAAACAAAAGTATTACTTCAACAACAATGCTAAAAAAAAGTTTTGTGTTTTAAAAGAAAGAAAAAAGAGTCACAGTGAGTCAAGATGTACTAGGCAGTAAAGTACAAATGCATGGTATGTTAACCAGGTGTTCAGATTAATTGAGATCTTAATTGATACAAAGCTCTGATTTACAGATTTCATGTAGTAACAGCAAGCAGTTGCCTGTATTACCAGAATTAAGTCTGTAATATAATGCCTGTAAGCAGGAGAAAGCAATATTGCATAACTAAAAATTCTGACAGGTTTACTAGTGAATCCTTTCAAAGAGAAGAAATTAAGCCCTTTGAGTCTAAGGTTCATCTAGTCTTCTACGTTTGATGTTATCCAAAAAAAAAGGTTCAATATATGCTCATGTCTTTATTTAATGCTAGTTAAGAATAAAGCAAGATTAGTGACTGTTTTGTCTAACCAACAATGTGCAAGTATTTTAAGTCCAGAAGACAGAACAGGAAAATACTTACGATACAGTACCTGGACATAGCTGCAGATAGCATTGTTGAATTACTGCTAGTTTAATTATTTTTGTGTGGCTCAACTTTGAAATGGATCATTGTATGGCATATACAGTATAATGAAAGGCTATAGTAGTATTATATTGTAAATACATACAAATATGGGATTGATATCTTCATTTGTATAAATACTTAGTGGGAGAGGCAGTGGAGAATTAACGTAGTTTTGTATTTACTGTATATGCAGTATAAGGTATATTTACACACACACAGACACACACACACACACACACACACACACACACACACACACACACACACACACACACACACACACACACGCACACACACAAAATTATGGAAATAACATGAAATCATTTTAACATCTGCATGTTAAGCTGGCATACTTACCAGAAAAGCAGTGCTGACATACACTGCATACCCAGATATGAAAATACTTTATTTGATACACTGTATGTATTTGAAATCCAGAAGTAGATGGCCACTAATGTGAAAGTGCACTTCACCAAAAGTGCACTTTCACGAACACCACTTGAGCGAATGGTTACAGACCTTAGGGTTAGGGCTTGGGTTAAGGATAGTGGATAGCTAGTAGGGCTATCCACTATCCTTAACCCAAGCCCTAACCCTAAGGTCCATGGCTACCGCACCACAGTGGAGGAAATTGTATGTCCTCCATGGTGCAGTAGTCACAGAGCTATGTGCTCCACTGTGGTGTGGTAGTCACGGACCTTAATGTTAGGCTTGAATTAAGGATAGTGGATACCTAGTAGGGCTATCCACTATCCTTAACCCAAGCCCTAACCCTAGGGTCCGTGACTACCACACCACAGTGGAGGACATTGCCTGTTAATTCTAGTGGTGTTCGCGAAAGTGCACTTTCAGTGAAGTGCACTTTCGTGTTAGTGGGCATCTACTACTGGATTTCAAAATAGTGTAAGTTCGATCTCCGGTAGTAGACCTGTATGTATACATACTTATTATTCAAAACACTGTCTGTATGTTGCTTGTCTAAGTGCAGTAATCACACTTCTGTTTAGCTCAACTGTTGGAAACTCACTGCTTTGTAACTGTTGGGAGTTCACTCTTTGTATTAAATTAATTATATTACCATTGTTTCATTGTTGACCTGTCTGAGTCTGGATCATGGCAGAAAAGGTTCTGTAGATCAATTCACTTACCTCATTAACAGAAACTAAATAAATGGAATACAAATATGTCTGCTAATATGTGAAATAGGTTAGTGTTTCTTTAAGGGAGCTAGGGAAGGTAAGCAAGACATGTGATACTACACTCAGAGCCGATCTTCAGTAAAACTTTTTTGTGAAAGCAGTTCTTGTCTAATCTTCTTCATGCCTCTCAACTGTACAGACTTTCACAGACTGTCCAGCTTTTTGCCTCATATTTTGGTCAGTTTTTCATAAAATTGTGCTTTTCTGCAACATTAGTGCCAAATCATTAAAGACTGAAGTTAGAAAGTAATGACAGACATTTGTGTTTCAGACTTTATACTCTTCATAAAATTCATGCTAATGCGAAACCTGTTAAATTTTATCAGCTTTTTAAGTTTGTAAAAGCAATATTTAAAATTTGACCCTATTTTTCTGCCTTTGTCCCACCTTTATTTATGACTTTCTACAGATTTTTTCCTCTAAGAGGTTGAGACGTATGATCTTCTTTATCCTTTTATCTTGTAAATAACCACTTAATGTCAGTATCCAAGTACCTTTGTACGTATTGATTACACTAAACAAAAAATGTCTAAGTACAGGGATATCTGATTCAAGTATTCTGTGAAACTGGTAATTTTAGATTCTAGGTCCTTCCAGGAGACAATATTATCTATAACAAATATTCAGTGCTCTCATTTTTTGCAAATTAGTTTATTCTTAATTCCCCCAAGAATGTTATAGTTGCTGCATGGGAATAGCTCTTATTTGATGTCTAGTTCAACCACTGGCAGAAAAAAAAAAGAATATGTTCCATCATTTGTTATCATGAGATCCTTAAGTACTTGTCAGTGTCTATTATTGTATCTTTTAAAGCTCAAATCCCCTGGTAGGAACAACAGAGTATACAACTAATATGAGCAATCAAATAGATAAAGTCTGGCAGTAAACCATCCTTTGTCTACACTGTGCCCTTAATGATAGATTAAACTTTTTTTGTTAATGTGGGTTATTCAATTTAGAGTTAACTTTTATACCAGCATCACACCTTTGATTCTGCATTCTTCTTCAGTGCCTCAGATTTATATGCTGTTACCAAGCTTTAACCACCCCTCCTTTGCCAGGATCACAAGCCTTTCCTAAACTGGTGATAATGGATGCCTTAGGAGGGAGGGGATAAGGGAGCCTGGGGGCAACCATTACTGCATGCATAGGATGGCTTGTTGTGTTTGGTCCCCATGTTCCCTTTGCACATGCCCATAGCATCTAAGGAACTGATGAACAATGGGCCTTGTAATGCATGACCATTACTCTGTTTGTGATACAGCCATGGTTCTGCCCCTCCTTATAGCAGGCACCTGAATGTGATTCCTAGTCTCCACTGAAGATTTTACAAGAAGGATCGTGCACTGACTCACGGTCTCCCTCCCCTTTGAAGAGAGGTGAGCAGGCCTACGTGTTATCACTCTTCTCCTTCCTTGTACTGCCCCCAATGGGTACCCAATGGGTACCAAGGGGGCTAAAGGAACGCGGATCACTTAGAAGGAAGTTAAAGGTTTTCCCCTCCATGCAGCACAGCTGGACAATAATGGATTACACTTGCTCTAGGCATTGCCTAGCATAGCTGCTCACATATTAAGACAGGAATTGAAAGATCCAATGCCATTACTTGTCTGGATTGACTAACTTTTATGTATCTTAGCCAGAAGCTAGAAAGATGGCAGCACACATTTTTCAAAAACTAAACTACATCTTGTACTTTTAAAATTATTTTCTTTCTATATGCACAGTTCTACATACCATTCATTTAAGTTGAAGTCTAAAATCAGTAACAAGTAGGCTTGTATGACTGACTATCAGAAGTTAGATTTCATCTTTACAACATAAGCAGAAGTATCTGACATTGCCAGTATGCTGATTTATCTGCTTAAATAGGGACAACAGCCATACTTCTTTGCAACTTATCATTTTTTCACCTCTGGAATTTGACAAGTTTAAGCAGTGTACGTGTTTGTGTTATTTGTTAGATTATTTAATCTATTTATTCACATGTTTCAATAGGGTGGCCACGGTGGTGCAGTGGTTAGCATTGCTGCCTCACAGCAAGAAGTTCCTCCCACATCTCAAAGACATGCTGTAGGTGGACTGGAAACTCTAAATTGGCGCTAGGTGTGAGTGTGTGCATGTGTGTGCCTTCTGTGGAAGGTTCTGCCATTCAATGAGAAGAAGAAGAAGAAGATTCACATGTTTCAATAATAAAACAAGCTACAAAACTAGACAGTTTGTAAAGCTATAAACCGCCACATACTTCCTGCTCTTACTGTTATGGAATGAAAAATGCAAATTTGGACATCAATAGTTTCTATTATCATAAACAAATATACCCAAATTATTCACAACTTGTGTAGGACTGAAATATAGACCAATCTAAAGAACAGTCTACTGTGCCTCGGTCATTCACATGAAGGGGGTGTTCTTCATGTTGCATGCCTCTTCTGACCTACAAAATGTTATGTCTGACTCAGGAAAGCATTCTTACCTTCATTCTCTTCCCCTCTCCCTGCTCTTTTTATTGCATCCTGCATCCCTCCAAACTCTTACCTGCACTGTTTTCTGAACTGTAAAATATTGAGTGAACATGCTGAATGCTGAGGAGTCATAATGCAATGTTGAAAAGCACTTTAATGATGTAATTCTGTACTGAAGTACAGAACATTTTGAAGTATGAAAATGTATTGCACTGTTTGAGAATATCACAGCTGATGCTTTTACTGACTTCTCTGCAGTTGTTGCGACTATAGAATTAGTATATATGTAAATGGAGCATGGGTGGGGTGTAGGGAGACTCCTAAAGTTTTTTTTTTTTGGTATTGTTGTGTGTTTTTATATTTGTGAAATGATTTGATATTTTGCATTTGAATTGGTAATATCACTGTTAATGAAGATTTTGCTGTAGTATTTGTAATGCTTGGCTTTTTTATTATGGGCATTTGAGTTGTTGACATGAATCTAGGATAAAAATTCAGAGATATTGCTAATTGGCCAACATGGGTTAATCAGAGAGACAGGGAGAATCTACAATTCATAGACAGTAAAGCTGTAGAGAGAAACACTTCATTAATATCTCATTGTTATGTCTCTGTCTCAAACTCTATATTGCCAGATTTAATGGTGTTAGTGTTCTTCCTACCATCCCATGCATCACGATAGCATAGGCACCCCCCCCCCCACACTCAAGTATCTGCAAACAAGCCCTCACACACTCGCTTGCACTTACGGAAACATTCACCCACATAAATTGTCCAAAACACACACACAGACACACAAGCACACACACACACACACACACACACACACACACACACACACTCGTGCACGAATGCAAATAATGTGTGCATCCCCTATCTAATGCCCATAGTGTGACCACCCAGCCAGATACACACACACACACACACACACACACACACACACACACACACACACACACACACACACACACACACACAAACACACACTCACACACTCATTTGTCTGCATTCATATCCCTTCAGAAATGCATACAAAAATCCACATATATCCATACACATATGCTCACGCACACACACATACACACAAACATGCACACATACTCACACACACATACACATACAGACAACTCCATATCTCCACTATACTTACCTGTACCACATCTACTCCCAAAGGAATCAAAATATGGCAATAGCTTTATCCTCCTAAAGTAAAAATTAACTTGGCAGAGTGATTTGATGAGAAAATGAGGTAATTTCCAGGAGATCAGAGACCACATAGCATTGGCCATTTTCCCACACTGTTGCGTTAGCCCATGACTTCCCCAGTGAGACTACTTTCCACACTATGGTCCCCAATTAGGGAAACCCATAGCATCAGACTAGTCTCTGAATCAGAAAAGCTGATGGCTATGCAGAAACCTCTTAAGTTAAGGCTTCCACATCAAAGTAAGCCTTCCTGTCTTACAAGTTAACTTGTTTTGCAAATAATTTTTGCAAGCGATTCATATGTAACTGTACATGAACCTAAGCCTTCATCTGACTTGAATGAAACAGGACCATCAGTATGCCAAAGTATGGCTTTGGGGTTTCTTTTATATCAAAGTATGGCCTTAGGGTTCCTTTTATATGTCCCAAGAAGATGTTGATTAGATCTTACCCAGTATTATTTCCCTGATCATAATCCTTCTCTCTTTGAAATATATAATTTACTTTCTTACTCTGAGATGTTTTAAATACATTCAGGTTCAAAATTAATATTTGCAGCAACATCTGACATTCAGGAGATGTACAGAAGGCATTTTCATCTTCTTTCATTACAGCTGTCATCTCAGGCTCCCAACAGGTATGTTCTTTATTAATTATAATTTTATGAAAGATTTACTGTTATCTTGTCACTCCAGTACCCAGTCAGCATCTGGCTTAGGTCTATGCTCACTGTAGTCAAGACATTCAACAGTGTTCAGCTCCCAAGGAATCCATCAGAGGCTTTTAGTACCAATAGTTCCTGTTTACATTTTTAGGCTTTAAGTAGCTTATGCAAATCAACATTTTTATTCTCAACATCTAAAACTTGTAACTCACAGCTTTTCCATAACATACTGCACACACACACGCACACACATACACACACACACACACACACACACACACACACACACACACACACACGCACACACACACACACACACACACAGACACACACACACACACACACACACACACACACACACACACACACACACACACACACACACACACGCACACACGCACACACGCACACACGCACACACACACACTTTGTCTTAACTACACAATGCAAATGTTTTATGGGTAGGTGCTAATTATTTCTTACTTTTGAAGAAATAAGTCCAGAACCAACACAGCTTCTATGGAACCAACTTTAATAAAACAAACTTAAAAACAAAATTAAAAAGAGGCTAGAGCTTTCATGCCTTGCAATAGGCACTTCATCAGACAAACTAAGATCAAGCACATACATCCTATATAGCAACACTAATTAATTAATCAATGAAGCAATTTACAATCTTTAAGCAATGGTTTCAAGGGCACACACCCATTCAACCCTGGATACTTCTGTGCCTGTAGCAGCACTATCCATCTACTTTCAGCTTTCTCTATCTTATTATTTAAATCCCCACCCAGTTTATCAGCATAAACACATTATAAAACCATAAAACAAAAAGAATGACCATTATGTGCAGCTACATGCTTATACAATGCACTGGTGGAATCTTTGTGCCTAATATAACCTATATGCTCAAGTAAGTGTTCACTCAAAGTCCTGGTAGTTTTTACAACATAGAAACTACTACATTTCATGCAGGAAGCAAGATACACTAGATTCTTACTCGAACAGTCTGCATAAAATTTGGGCAGGAATCTAAAATCTATAGTAGGATGCTTAAATGCTTTAGAACCTGATATACAAGGACAAGCTGCACAATTTCTACAAGCAAAAGCACCTTTTCTATCTGAAACTGAAGTTAACTTCTGTTTGTGCTCATAGCAAAGTTGTCTCTTGAGAGAGAGAGTCCATTTCTAAAACAAAACCTAGGCACATCACCTACAATCCCTAATATTCTGTCATCAGACATGAGCACTGGCCAATTATTCCTTATCACATCACATACCCTACTCACATTACTAGAAAAAGTAATAACAGGTTTAACATATCTATCATGTCCTACTCTTCTCTTAGGTATTATATTCTCACTCTTAGAAAAATAGGGACGTGCCTCTCTACATCTAGCTCTCACTACTTCAACACTTGTGCTATCAAAGTCCTTAACCGTATAACCCCTGTCTAACAACTCATCCTAAAGACCTACAAGTGCTTAAGCAAAACCATCATCTCTAGTATGTAAACGTGATGTCCTATAAACTTGATTTTTAGCAATATTTTTAAAAATATAACCATGATGCAACAGGGTATTATTTCTGCATAGTTTTCTATAAACTGAAGTCTGTAATATACCATCCGTAACTTTAAACAAGTGGACAGCTAAAAAAATCAATACAATCCAAATGTAGAAACACAAAAAAGTCCAAACCCCAAAAAAACTGAATGGAGTAAAAGGCCAAAAGCACTGCACCAAAGGTAAAAAATCCAACAAAATTATTCCACAACGATGAGAGTTTAGCGCTTTCGTCTAAAGTACATTACATTGACTTCTTCAGAACTACATAACACACTTGTTACCGATTTAAATAACCTGCCCTACTCCACAATTGGTCAATGAAAAAGGTTGCCATTTCCTTTTGAAAGATGTCATATCCTACTACAAAGGTAGGCCATTTCCTACATACCCTTACAAGAGTTATTAAACCAAAACTACCTCAAAAAACGAAACATATGTTAAAAACATTATATAAAGGAAACAGCTTTTAATTTTAACATGGAACTGATAGAGATTTTTGTCATTGAGCCCAGGTGGCACACACACATTTAACCTTATTTGCCACTTGAGTTCTAGAAATTAAAGAAGATCATCAACAGGTCCACCCCTTACACCCAAGTCAACCTGCTCTAATACAAAAAACTTGAAACAGTGTGTGGGATGTAATTTAATGTGCTTGAATAAGGCATTAGTCTCCCTGTGTTTGTTGGCATCATAACTGTGTTGATAAATCCATTGTCTTAAAGCTCGGACAGTCTTACCCACATAGTAACAGTCACAACTTGTACAGGATGCGACATATACAACCCCCTTACTGTAACAAAAGTACTTTTTGTGTGTAGTGATTTTCCCAAAATTCCTAAGTATAATAAATTCGGCATCGGCAATAAAAGAACATTAGGTGCATCTTCCACATCTGAAAGTACCACCTGGTCCTGGTGCCACCTTTTTTCTTTCAACTAAACCTTTGAAAGATATACACTTTTTGTATACCACCAGGGTTTTTTCACCTAATTTGTTAATGATATTCTCATCGATATGAAACATATTCCAACAATCACAAATAATGCTTTTTATATCAAAAATATCAGTAGTGAAGGGTAATACCAATGCCCTGCTAAAACTGTTCATTTTCTCAGTTCCTAGGGGTCAAACTAACCCCAAATGGTTATCCAATAATATTCTATAAACCCCATTAGTTCTTTTTTGTTGCACCTTCCCTATTATGTCTTTGAAAAATTGAGGGGGGTAGCCTCTTTTCTGTAACATCCCTAGTAGGAGTTCGCACTCTCTAAAAAAATCATCATCCTCTGAAACCATTCTGGCCAATCTTACACACTGACCCTTCACAAGGGATTTCTTCTGGTGCATGGGGTTCCAACTCTCAAAATGCAAAAGAGAGTTGGAATACGTGGGTTTCCTATAGAGATGTGATGTGAATCTCCCTTTTGAATAATCCTTCTTGATGGTCACATCAAGGTAATTCAACATATCATGGTCCTTGGTCATGGTAAACTTCAAAAAAGTGGGGGTGTTGTTAATATAATTGAAAAACCTGTCTAACTCGCCTTCACTACCATGGCAAAATAAGACCAAATCGTCGAGGTACCGCCCATACAGTACCCACATGTCCTTCAACTCAGAGTTCACAATATATAGGTCCTCCCACTGGGCAAGTACTATGCTGGCAAACAACAGTGCACAACAGGCACCCATGGCCACCCTTTGCACTTGTTTAAATAGTTGCCCCTCAAAGGAAATTAAATTATTGTCCAGAACCATCTCCATACAGGACCTAATGGTAAGGATGGTTTCATGATTTAATGAGTTCTGCTTACATAGATAATCAATCCAAATGTAAATTTTTAATAATCCTAAGATACCCAGTGGTAGATTCAAGATAAGTAACAAACAAATCCAATTCAGACAAACTCCCATCCCATAAAAGAAAAATGTCATCCACAAACCTCCTAAAAAAACGTAAATGTTTATAAAAGGAATTTGGATTAAAAACATGTTCAACCTCCCAATTAGCCATAACTAGGTTGTCATAGCTGTTGGTACACAAAGTCCCCATAGCTACGCCAACCTTCTGTAAGTAAATACTGTCCTTGAATATAAAAAACATTATTTTCCAAGATTAAATCCAGAAGTGTGCAAATCACAAAAATCATGTCACTAGAATACTCACTATATTTGTGTAAAAAAGATTCTAACTGCTTCAACACCTTCTAAATTAGGTATCACTGTAAACAGCATATTAACTTCTAATGTGACAAAAAATATTCAGATAAAACATGCCCAAGATTAAACTCATATAAATCAGTAAGGAAATGTTGTGTGTCCCTAATCACAGTCTTAACATTGTTAACAACTCTTCTTAACTTGTGTTCAACAAAAATTGACATAGGCTCTGTAAGCCAGCCTTTACCTGACAATATGGGTCAATGTGGGGAGGTCTCTATCATCTCTGTGTATTTTAGGAAGCCAATGTATATAGGGAATGAAAGGAAAATCCACAGAAAAATAGTCATACAACTCCTAATCTATATACCTATTTATCAACATGTCATATAACTCATCTCTGACATGTTGGATAAGCCTACGCAAACACTTAGGTTGTAACAATACGTAAACATCAAGGTCAGACAACATATTCAACATTTTCTCATCATATCTAACTTTATCAAAGACAACAAACCCCCACCCTTATCTGCTGGCCTAATCCAGATGTCAACATTTTCTTTTAAAGAATTCAGGGCAGCAATCTCAGTACGTGTTAAGTTCACAAAA
The DNA here is from genome assembly GCF_019279795.1 of Protopterus annectens. NCBI lineage: Eukaryota > Metazoa > Chordata > Ceratodontiformes > Protopteridae > Protopterus > Protopterus annectens. Next base: position 707,222,086 of record NC_056737.1, read on the forward strand.
ACATTTCTATTGCACTCATGTTGTAACTGATATAAATCGAGTTCACATTTGTTTAAAAACAATTCAACCAAATTACACATCTGTGGGCAAAACACACTCGGTTTTCTAAATTTAACAGCATCACTATTATCAATAGGAGAACTAGTAGCAACATTGGTAGAAAAAACAGTCTTAAGCATAACATTACGTGCAAATAACCTCAACTGTATCATAGTCACAACAATGTCTGTTTTACTTGCTGGTATAAATGAAAGGCCCCGATTCAAAACTCCAGTCTGTTTGGCAGTAAGTTCATAAGACGATAAATTGAAAACTAAGTCATTCCGTGCTGTTTCCAAGCCAAATGCTTGGTTTCTGATGTCTTGACTGACTTTTTATCAGAACCGGTAGCACAGGAAAAGGATTAGCTGAAGCTGATGAAGTGGTAGGAGCTGAAGGCAAAACTGCCACTTTCTGTTTAGCTCCAGAGTGTTCACTCTCACCTTCTCAGGAAATATTATCAACAGTAGATGGCAAAGAAAAAAACAGCACCATCTACATCCAAGGGGGCATGTAATTCAGAAGATGAAGAGGCGTGCTTATTAATACCGTATTGAATATTCATAGGAACATTCCTACCCGCACTTGCAGGTTCAACACCTAAACTTCAAGTGTCCACTCTTTCATTGTTACTTGTGTTATGTGGCCACGTAAAAATATGGCCCTTGCAGAAATCATTAAAATCCCGGTTTAATTTTCTAATTTTGAGAGCCTTGAGTTTACTTTCATAAACCAAAACATTTGTAAATATTTCATCAAGCTGAAGCTGATAGGCATCAACGATACCTTTAGAGTTCATCTCTTTAAGAAGGCTATCAATCTCTTTCTGTAAATCATTCTCAAAGGGCTTAAAGAAATTAATCAGTAAACGCATATAGTTAAAACTTAATTCAATGTTCATTTCTTGCCACTTACGTAAAAGTTCAGGGAATGCACTACCATGAGTAGGCATTCTAAGTACATGTAGCCCTCTAGAGACTACCTTAAAGTGAAAGCAAGCCTCTAGATGTCCTATATCACATTTACATACTAGAGATTATGGTTTTGCTTAAGCACTTGTAGGTCTTTAGGATGAGTTGTTAGACAGGGGTTATACGGTTAAGGACATAAAATTTCAAATATTGCTCTTACAAACTTAGAAAGTTGTTAGAATAGCATGCATTTTCTTTTTTTTGTAACATCTCTTTATTAGATTTATACATTTTACATAACATACACTCAATCTCAAAAAGTATACGTAACTAAAATCTACTACATGCTATAGAACTATATAACTATATACATATCTCATCTTTACCCTAATAAGATTATCCTAACCACATAATATGCACCATTACAGTAAAATATGGTCAAATAATAATTTCCAGAAATCCTTAAGTTCAGGCTGTTGATTCATTGAATACAAAAAATACTTGTGTGCATATAATTGCTTTCTGGCTAACTGTTTATACCCTTCCCAGGATAAAGAATCCTATTTTTCCAATTCAGTGTGATATAGTGCTTCATTAACATAAAAAGAGATACAAAAATATGTATTTGAACTTTATTCATCCCTTGGGGGGGGGGGTGTAGGAGAGTAAATGTCCATGATGAAGTTGTGACTGTTACTATGTGGGTAAGACTGTCCGAGCTTTAAGACAATGGATTTATCAACACAGTTATGATGTCAACAAACACAGGGAGACTAATGCCTTATTCAAGCACATTAAATTACATCCCACACACTGTTTCAAGTTTTTTGTATTAGAGCAGGTTGACTTGGGTGTAAGGGGTGGACCTGTTGATGATCTTCTTTAATTTCTAGAACTCAAGTGGCAAATAAGGTTAAATGTGTGTGTGCCACCTGGGCTCAATGACAAAAATCTCTATCAGTTCCATGTTAAAATTAAAAGCTGTTTCCTTTATATAATGTTTTTAACATATGTTTTGTTTTTTGAGGTAGTTTTGGTTTAATAACTCTTGTAAGGGTATGTAGGAAATGACCTACCTTTGTAGTAGGATATGACATCTTTCAAAAGGAAATGGCAACCTTTTTCATTGACCAATTGTGGAGTAGGGCAGGTTATTTAAATCGGTAACAAGTGTGTTATGTAGTTCTGAAGAAGTCAATGTAATGTACTTTTGACGAAAGCGCTAAACTCTCATCGTTGTGGAATAATTTTGTTGGATTTTTTACCTTTGGTGCAGTGCTTTTGGCCTTTTACTCCATTCAGTTTTTTTTGGGTTTGGACTTTTTTGTGTTTCTACATTTGGATTGTATTGATTTTTTTAGCTGTCCACTTGTTTAAAGTTACGGATGGTATATTACTGACTTCAGTTTATAGAAAACCATGCAGAAATAATACCCTGTTGCATCATGGTTATATTTTTAAAAATATTGCTAAAAATCAAGTTTATAGGACATCACGTTTACATACTAGAGATGATGGTTTTGCTGAAGCACTTGTAGGTCTTTAGGATGAGTCGTTATACAGGGATTATATGGTTAAGGACTTTGATAGAGCAAGTGTTGAAGAAGTGAGAGCTAGATGTAGAGAGGCACGTCCATATTTTTCTAAGAGTGAGAATATAATACCTAAGAGAAGAGTAGGACATGATAGATATGTTAAACCTGTTATTACTTTTTTTAGTAATGTGAGTAGGATATGTGATGTGATAAGGAATAATTGGCCAGTGCTCATGTCTGATTACAGAATCTTAAGGATTGTAGGTGATGTGCCTAGGTTTTGTTTTAAAAATGGACTCTCTCTCAAGAGACAACTTTGCTATGAGCACAAACAGAAGTTAACTTCAGTTTCAGATAGAAAAGGTGCTTTTGCTTGTAGAAATTGTGCAGCTTGTCCTTATATATCAGGTTCTAAAGAATTTAAGCATCCTACTATAGATTTTAGATTCCTACCCAAATTTTATGCAGACTGTTCAAGTAAGAATCTAGTGCATCTTGCTACCTGCACAAAATGTAATAGTTTCTATGTTGGAAAAACTACCAGGACTTTGAGTGAACACTTACTTGAGCATATAGGTTATATTAGACACAAAGATTAATTGTGGATTTCTGGCAAATCACTGAGAAATGAAGTCACTAAATAATGACATATATTTGAGCTTCAGACTTCATATCCTTTATAAAATACATGCTAACATACATCCTGTTATTCCAGCAACTTTCTAAGTTTATAAGACCAGCATTACAAATATGTCCCTATTTCTTGGGCCTTTGTCTCCCATTATTTTAGGCATCATCCTGATTTCTGGAGCTAAAGGGACAAGAGGTATGTTTCATAATTATTTTAGAGAATACCTCTCTAACTCTTAGAGCAAGAATTCTGAACAAAGCTCAAGATAATGGGGAGATGACGGCTAAAATTATGATAAATTTCAAATATTGCTCTTACAAACTTAGAAAGTTGTTAGAATAGCATGCATTTTCTTTTTTTTGTAACATCTCTTTATTAGATTTATACATTTTACATAACATACACTCAATCTCAAAAAGTATACATAACTAAAATCTACTACATGCTATAGAACTATATAACTATATACATATCTCATCTTTACCCTAATAAGATTATCCTAACCACATAATATGCACCATTACAGTAAAATATGGTCAAATAATAATTTCCAGAAATCCTTAAGTTCAGGCTGTTGATTCATTGAATACAAAAAATACTTGTGTGCATATAATTGCTTTCTGGCTAACTGTTTATACCCTTCCCAGGATAAAGAATCCTATTTTTCCAATTCAGTGTGATATAGTGCTTCATTAACATAAAAAGAGATACAAAAATATGTATTTGAACTTTATTCATCCCTTGGGGGGGGGGGTGTAGGAGAGTAAATGTCCATGATGAAGTTGTTTTCTCGTATCCCATTTTTTCTATCTGGACCCTTAAAGCACACCAAAGCTTGTACAAGCATTTGCAGCTCCAAAATATATGTATAAGGTCTGCTACCTGTGTAGGGCAGTATTCAGAATTTGCTGGTGTGTTATGGTACATTTTCTTTAAGATTGAGGGTGTAAGATAGGCATTATTTAACATCATAAGTTGTGTATATTTTAGTTTTTTGAGGGGGGATATATTTGGATTATTTTCGTACAGCTTGGGCTATTATATTGGTTGTGATCAATGGGTCTTGTTTCGTCCAGTAGTTAGAATGTATACATTCTTTGTTTTATTTAATAGTTATAATAAGCTTATAGAAGCGTGAAATGTTTTTTTTTTTTTTTTACGACGAAATAAGTCCCAGAGGGTTTTACAGGTGGAAATATCTGTAGAGGAAAGAATATGATCATCCAAGAACTTATAACAGAGTTCTTTTATTTGTCTTAATATGGTTGTGTATTTTGCCTGGAGATTTAGTTTGTTTCTCATGGCAATTGCTGAGTCTTGTTTGTATGGGAGAAAGTCCGCAATAGATTTATCCCTCAACAGAGGATACTGGTCCAGGTTAATCATATTATTATTCAACCTAAGGTTAGGGTTAAGATGTATAGGTTGCAGGGTCATGAAGGCAGAAGCTAAATTCAATGATTCAAATAGTTTTTGTATGATTATAATTTTTTCTTTTAGGTCCTTATGTATCTTGTATTTATTCCTATTATCTTTAGTCAGGATTCAGGAAGGGAAGAGCTTTCGGGTTAAAATGTAGCGCCCTAATATAGTTGTGATATAATTTCTCCCATGTCGGGTACCACTTTGAGGAATCCTTGGAGTATACCGCAGTATTAATTATCCTGCCACAATTAATTATTTCATAGTATAATTTCAGATCCAGGAGGCCCAGTCCTCCTTTCTCTTTTGGGTATGCTAATTTTTGGTAACCAATTCTTGCGGACTTAGGGTTCCACAAGAATTTAGAAACTTCTTTTTGTACATTTTTAAAGAATTTGTTCTGTATTGGAATGTTGGTTGCATTAAATACATATAGTAATCTGGGGAGTACATTCATTTTTATAATGGCTATTCTGGCTAGGAATGAGAGTTTAAGTTGTAACCACCTGTCTAGGTCTTTTTGTATAGTTGCCCACAGATTAGTAATATTCTCCTGGTAATATTTATTCGAGTCTTGATAAAACGAGACTCCTATTTAATGTAGGTGTTCTTTAATCTTAATATTTTGTGGTCTAACTTGTAGAGGGTATTGAGAGAAGGTATTTATAAGGAAGATTAAAGATTTTTCCAGATTCATTTTGTAGTTGGAAAACTTGGAGAAGGTATCTATTGATGTTATGATTTTCCCAATATCCGAAATAGGAAGGGAATAGTAAATGTTTAAGTCGTCCGCGTAGGCAGAACATGGGATTTTAGTAGTAAATAATACTGGGATGCGGTGGAAGGTTTTCTGGTTTATTAAGAGAAATAGTGGCTCTATAAGCATATTAAACAAGAGAGGGGATAAGGGACATCCTTGTCTTACCCCATTATTAATTTCTATCCTAGAGGATATGTTTCTATTTATTTGTATCATAGAGTGTGCTTTCGTATGCAGGGTTTTAATGTACTTTGATGAATGCGGTAGGAATGTTAAATTTTGGGAGAACTGCTGTTAGAAATTCTTTGTTAATCCGGTCAAACGCTTTAGATGCATCTATGGCTAAGGTATATATAGGCATTTGAGTAACCGATGATAAGGACATCATAGCATCTAGCGTAAGTGTCTGGTCATCTGTTTGTCTATAATTAATAAATCCAGATTGCTCCAGAGATATAATATTAGTGATGATGGATTTAAGTCTGCTAGCTAAAATAGTAGCAAAAATTCTCATATCTAGATTAATGATGGAAATGAGCCTGTAATTGTGTGGGTTTTTCGTGTCAGAGTTAGGTTTGGGAAGGAGAATAGTTCTAGAGGCATTTAAATGAAGATCTCTAATACCAAATTGAATGATATGATTAAATAGATGATGTAGAATAGTGGAAATTTTGGGGATGAAGCATTTATAAAATTCAGCTGAGAAACCATCTGGACCCAGGGCTTTGTTACTCTTTAGACTGTTAATTGCTAAAATAATTTCCTGTTGTGTAAGATCGGATGATAGAGTATCTTGTTGCTCTTTATTAATTTTAGGGAAAGTTAAGTGATTTAGAAATAAGTCTAATTCTGGGTCCTGATATGATGGGGCTGTAGGGTTATAAACATGTGTGTAAAGAGTCCCAAACAATTTAATTATATCTTATGTATTATTGTAATTTTTATCTTGAAATGTAATCTCTGAGATGGTGGGTGTAGGTTTATTTTGGTTAATTATCCTGGCCAGAAATTTAGAAGGGAATTGGACCCATTCCAAGTAGTTGGCTATGTTTTTAATTTTGTGGAAAGATAGGTTCTCAGCCTGCATTGCAAGGAGGTTCTCCTGTAAATGGGTTATTTTGTTTTCCACTTGCAGAGAATATTTATCTTGTAGTTCTAGCTCAAGTTTGGTTATTTCCTTCGTAATGTTCTTTTCTTTGTTAAGAGTAATTTTTCTATAATAAGAAGATTTATTAATGAGTACGCCCCTGATAATTGCTTTTGTGGAAGACCACTTAATATTTACCGGCAAGTCGTCCACAGACATAGATTGGATACATTGATCAAGAAGTGTCTATTCCTTGAAGGATATCACTTTTCTTTAGCAGATTAGGGTTTAGGTGCCACCATAAACTTCTGTTGTTAGAGGGGCTTTTTGATGTCCATTCTATGGATAGGGTAATTCTGGAGTGGTCTGAAAAAAAACCTAGGTTCCGTACAGAAAGAGATGTTGGATTCAAGGAAGATATTAGATATTAAGAAGAAATCTAGTCTGGACCAGCATTTGTAGCACTGAGAGAAAAAAGTAACCCTATTGTTGGATGTCTGGTGTGTTTGGTGGGTATATGGGTCGAATAGGCTGAAATCAATTTTAATTTCCGAAATTGCTTGTGTTGCTTGGATATTATACTTGGATTTAATATTAGTTCTGTCTGCCTCTTGGTCTTGAATGGAGCTCCAGTCTCCCCCTACAATGTAATAATGGTTGGGAAATGATGCTAGAATTTTATAAATGGCCATAAGGAAATTTTGTTGATAAGTGCAAGGAGCATAAATATTAATTATAAGAATTGGTTTGTCTAGGTGATCTATTCTGGTTATGAAATAGCAACACCTGCCTTCTGGATCTGAGTCCTGCTTAATAATGTTATGCTGGAAGGAATTTTTGGTGATAATTGCAACCCCTGCTTTATTAGTTTTTTTTCCTGAGGCTATAATAGATTTGTTCCACTTTTTCCTCTGGAGAGGCCTCCACTGCTCATTTAATAAATGTGTTTCCTGCACCATGATAAAGTCTAATTTGGCTTTATAAACTAGGTGTATAAAGAGTTTCCTTTTTTTATCTGCTTGCAGCCCTTTAATATTCAATGAAGCTAATCTCCACATTAATTCTGTTTAATATATTGTTGTTGATTGTGTTTTCTGTGTGTCTGGATATGCATATTTTGTATAATAGGATGTTTTGGGATAAGTATTTTCTCAGGGTATAGATGAGATGCTCTTCCTGTCTTATGCCTGTGCCTACCCACTAAACTGCCTAACCCGGAAGAGCATGGGATACAAATATCTGCATCAAGTAAGTAAAATAACTTGTAGGAAAAAACAACATCTGTATTTCTATCAACTTAATAACGAACCATGTAGTGTATCCCAACTCTGCTAACCTACCCCTACAGAGCATAGAAAGCTGAACTATCCTAACAAACCTACCCTAGTACACATACTTTAGCAATTATTTACATGTTATGAGATCTAACTGTAATATTATGACATGTTATACCTTCCTATTGGTCTTACAAATACTGTGAAGGTTTCCCTATATACAAACAAAAGTGACTGTTTTTAGTCAGAAGAGACCTGTCAACTCTTATGATTTCTTTCTTAAACATTGAATATTACCAGCATCAACACATTAACTGACCTTGATTTATCTGAGCATATTGAAAACAGATACCCCTTAATGTTTCTTTAACTGAGTACTAATCGTTGCAAGGGAACTTCTGCTTTTTAGTTAAAAAAAAAAACAATCATAGGGTAATGCTCTCCTTTACAATAAATCCTATAAACTGAAATGTGTGGTTGTCCAACCATAAGTAAGCAGAATCATCCTCAAACTCCTGTAGAAACCAAAGCCTAATGTCTGTACGATGTTTGCTTTCTTAATGTTTGCCCCTACCCTTAGTTATCAGCTACATGTCGAATTAACACTTAGCTTGCCTATGCCTGCAGTGATCCTACCATATGCAGTCATTTGCCCTAAGCTGTGTACTTGTTCGGTGTCTAACTTCCTTTTGACAGTAGGGCAACTGAATTCCTTGTTCTTTATGTGAAAATAGACAGATGAGCAGCAGTCTTGTTTCACAGTGGGTATTACTCAAATGCAGCCTTCTATGTTGTACTGTGGTTTACTTTTATTTTAAGAGCCCCCTGAGAATTGCAGAAAAAGCTTAAACCACTTGTACCTAAAACTAAGCACCCCATTCATGCAATGGTGAAATATTATCTTCATGCAGCAAATGTAAGCCGTCAGGTATGTTACCGATAGGCCGTGTGCTGAGTTATCTTTTAACAGCTTTAAGATTGTCCTTGTGCAGAAATGCTGGCTCGCAACATCCCCATTACCGATGATTTTCCCAATGCCCATATGCAGTATCATAACATTTAGATAAAAGTATGATAGATGCCTTATGCCTTTCAGTCAATATATGTGTAGAGAAATATCACAACCCTTTTTCACAGCATGTATCTAAACAAGTTCGCAGAATAATAGTAGTTGCACCATGTAATAACTGAATTGACCCCTGAGACTTACCGGCAAACACCTTTTAACATCCTATGTCTTAGGGACTTATAGCATTTAAAGTAGGTACAGATTATCTGATTAAGTAGATGATATTGTTCAGCCGATTTACCAGTTTTTTAATGCCTCTGAGCATTATGAGTTTTGTTGATTGTGGAGGTGGGCTGGACCATAACTCTACCTAAGCCAACACCCACTTTCAACAAAAATGTATTCTTTACAGTTCGGTGGATCCCTTCTGTTCTTAAAAGAACAGTTTAATATCTTTCGCTTGTGCTCACTATATCTGGAATTAAGATTTCCGGGTTAAGAGATGAATTGCTTTTCTTATTATTACCTATCGTCCTTCTGCTGCCTCTTCAAGCAATCATAATATTTACCCTGCTTTTATTACAAGCAAGCTTTCTCTTTCATCTCCAATTAATCTCCCTTGCATCGCACTGTTTTTGGTTTGTATCCTTACTGGCTTGTAAGACCATTTCTCTGCATCTCGATGATTCTCCATTCTTCCTGCTTTAATCTAAGCTCTATCATTACCTGTAGCTTTAAGGCTCCGTTGCTTCATGGGTAGTGTAGGTCAAGGTGCAGCTTAGGTTCATCAGTCATTCATATGCATGAGATTTTGTAGTTTATTAGGTTTACTCTGGATCATGTGGAATTGAGGCCTGTTACCTTATTCATTCAATCGATCTGTACACATAGAAATTGGATCAAGGTTGGAGAAGAAGCTGGTAGTTATTTTTTTATTCCGATAGCATTATGTTCGCATTTATGTTCCTGATGTCCTTTTTTTTCTTTAACTCTTGCGTGTTTCAACTTCTGGATTTACTTTAAAGATTTTTAAGAAGGTTGAGGCCACTTCATTGTTATTATTTACATAGTGCTTGTTTCCTTGCTGAGAAAATGATAATGTGTTGGGGAACTTCATTTGAAATTTAATTTGTTTATTGATAAGAAATGCGCAGAATAGGGCCAATTTCTGTCTTTCTAGCTTTATTTGTGGAGGCAGATCTTGTGACATAGATACTTTTGAACTGTTCCACTCAACAAATTTTTTATTTTTAGCTGCTATAAGTAATTTGTTGACATGTTGGAAGTTAAATATTTTGGCATAGATGATTCTTGGTTTATTAGGTACCGGAGAAGATCTAAGTGCTCTATGGGCTCTTTCGATCATTATTTGCTTTGTTTCTGATTCATTTCCTAGGAATAGTGTAAATATTGAAATTATGGTTTCAGGAGTCCTGCTTTGTTCTACACTTTCTGGAATGCCCCTTATGATGATATTATTGCGTCTGGATCTGGCTTCTAGGTCCATTATTTTCCTTTGCAATTCATGGATGCTTTTTGTGTTGGCACTGGATTCCTTTTGTAATTTCTCTATTTTACCCTCTTGATCAAAGATCTTTGCCTCTGTTTTATCCATCCTTGTGAGAATCTTATCTATAGAATCTTCAAATGTTTGCAGCTGGGTAGAAAAGCTTTGGATTGCAGCTTGTATAGGCAGGATTGCAGTTCTTAGATCTTCTAAGTTGGTAGCTTCTGTTTTATTTTTATTTGTGGATTTGTTGGTTTCCTGGATTTTACCTGTTCTGGGTCTTTTAGACATGGTATCTTTTTCAGGGGGAGCTTTTAAAGAGAATTTCGCTTTGGTGATTTGACTGTCCATTTGTTTAGATTCCTGTGATATTTTTGCTTCCCTTCTTGTTGATTCTTTATTCTTTCTTTCCCTGTTTTCTTTCAGCTACGTACCGGCCTAGCAGCAGTATATTTCATGAATGGCACGTGTGGAACAGATTCCCTGTCTTATCTGCTTCAATCCTCCTTTTTCCTGACTTCTTCAATGTTTTCGATCATCTATATGGTAAAAGTATTTCTTATATCGATGCTCTTCCAAGGTATTGGTAGATAAGTTATTTATCTCAATTATAGCTGATGAAAATATTTAGATAAATTGCTGAGCTGTGTACCAGCACTGTTTACAGGACGGCAGCCATCTTGATCCCCCAGAATAGCATGCATTTTCTGAAATAAATGAAGCCTGAAACTCAAATGTATGTCATTGTTTAGTAATTCAATCTTCAATGTTATGCCAGAAAACTACAGATGTTTATAAGGAATAGACCAAAAATATGAAAAAAAATCTGGACATTCTGCAAAACTGTACAGACGAGAGGTATATTTTAGAATGTGAAGCTGAGCTGCATCGAATTTCACCTTCATGTTTCCTTTGAACATTACAACTCCATAGTATAAACTCATATGTATGTATGAGTTTAACATTTTTTAACTCATTTTATATTACTTGTCAAGCAATTTAAATTGTACAGCCATGCATCTACACCTACAGTGTGGTAATTCATTACCAGTGTAAGGTTTGCCTGTTTGCTTGTTTTTCAGCCATAATCTGCAAAAGATTAGCTTCTGAGTTACACTGGAAACCAACATTTACATTCAGGTTATATTATAACCAACATTTACAGTTCAATAACTACTATAGTTGAGCTTGTAAATAAATGTTATTTATGCAAAACACTGCATTATTTACAATGATACTAGAATAATTTATTTACATATTTACCTTAGCTGCATAGTTTTTTCTATGTATCATTATTTTTTTCACAATGGTAAGAATAATGCAGTCTTCCATAAGACAGCTTAGGTGGCACTTCCTTTGTGCTAACCTGGTTTCCTGTAAGAGTTGCACTTGTATTAGCTGGTGAGGTGTGCTTTCATGAATTTTCAAAAGGGCATGCTAGCTATTTATGATTTGTCTGGCACATTATTACATGCTACAGGGCAGTTTTGTAGAACGCTGTTTCAGGTGTTGGCACTGTACATGGGGTCATCATAGCTGTATAATATTTTGGGGTCATCATAGTGTATAGTATTTTGGGGTCATCATAGCGTATAGTATTTTGATTCTAAGATTTTCTGTAAGCTTCTAACTAGCATTGTGTTTTTAAAGGTGGACAGTAGCTTTCATTCAATAGATCACAGGTTAAAATGTTTAGTAACAAATGCACCTTTGCCTCAGTTGGAAACCATTTGATTTTCTGTGTGGTATCACTGTTTTGCTTCCTCTTATATGTTAAATGAGTGAATCTGATTGTTTTGATTTTTGCTGTTTGAAGGGTAGCAACATAGACAGATCATACTCGAGGCAGAGGATGAGGACATTTTTAACTGCTGATGCTTAAGTTTCACAGTAAGTAGCCAGAAGACACTATAAGATACTTTATTTTGTTTTAGAACTTTGCCTCTCTGTTATTTGGTGTCTGCTAAAAGATAACTTGTTGCCTAGCATAATTCCCAGAAAAATGTGTAGTCAGTAGAGGGTACATATATTCCTTCTGGATACATAATGTTTAGAGACTGACCCTGTGCTTCTAACATTATAGAAGCAGATATCATAATAGCAGACTTTTAGGTACTAACTGTTAAACTATTAGAAGTCCGTCAGTTTCATATCTGGACAAAATCATTTTGTAACTGTTTAATATTATCGGGTGATTTATGTCCTGTTGTAAATACCATGTCATCTGTGCATTGTGTGCAGTTGATATTTGGTATATTGTAAGGCAGGCTACTGATAAATTGAGAGGATAACAGAGGTCTAAACTGATCCCCCTGGGATTCCTTTTATTGTACACCTTGTTTCTGAAATAGCATTGTAAAGGTATACTATAAAGGTTATGTTGTTGAGGCAGTTTTGGAAGCATTAAATTACTTCTTGAGCAAAGCTAGTTCTGCCCAGCTGTTGAACTATACAACACACACCAACATATGTAGAGGTTCTCAACAAAAACAAACACAAACAAAGGAGACCTCAGAGGCAAAAATCCATGAGAACTCCACGACTCTCCACACCACATACCATGCATAGTCCACACACCAGTGTCTTGCAAGCACTAAGTCCTAACCATATACCAAACATATTAGTCATAGGAGACTCCATTGTGAGACACACAGATGTGCCTCTCACCAGGCTGGATAAGGAGAAAGTCATGGTTAGTTGTTTGTCAGGTGCCAGAATCTGCCTTATCACATACGCACTCAAATCTTTCTACAGCAGGTACTGTTATGACTCTGTCATAGTCCATGTTGGTGTGAATGACTTGAGACATACCTCCCTGGACTATATGAAGAGAGACATGATTGGGATTGCTGAATATGTGTCCCAGGCAGGTATGTCCCTAGCCTTAAGCAGCATTCTACCGTCACCCAGAATGATGCCTCAATACAAACAGAAAATTATTGACTTTAACAATTAGCTTAGTTTATGGTGTCATTTCAGAGGAATCCAGTACCTGACAGCCTGGGAAGATATGATCGATAGAACACAACACTTTGCTAGAGATAGCCTGCATCTGTCTCACTTGGGCTTCAGGCTTCTGGCAAAGGCCCTTGTCTCCCCCATAGTGCCTTTTTTAGAAAAAGTTATGAAGTTGATACTACCAGGAAAAAAATTTCAACAAAGCACAAGTTAAAGATCATGCTGCTAAATGCTAGGAGTCTAAACATGAAACTGCACTCATTGCAAGCATTCTTAACCCTGGAAGAAGCTGACATTTGGAATGTTTTTCATATCATGGGGAGTACTGGGACTTATTTTCTTCATGCAGGTACTGGTTTCAATGGATCTGGGACTTAGGATATCAATGGCGCTCTCAGGTACGTTTATTTCAACGGAACGGTGTGTGTGTCTGTGTGTGTGTGCGTGTGTGTGTGTGTGTGTGTGTGTGTGTGTGTGTGTGTGTGTGTGTGTGTGTGTGTGTGTGTGTGTGTGTGTATGTATGATTGCAAGGTGGGAGGGTGGGTCCATCTATACATGTCTGTAATTAACACTTTGATAAAACAGACCTCTTGGCAGAGCAATGTCATAATACTCATAAAGTAAACAGGAGCCCCCTGCCCATATCACAACTCTGTACAGGTGCTGACATCCTTCTCACAGGTTAATCCCCATTTCTATCCACTGCACGAAGGAAACTGACTGCATTGAATCTGTGTAGTGCAGAATGACCCCAAAACCAATTACCTATGAAAACACAAGGCTCAGCAGAAAGAGAAATGCACCATAGCTGAAAGAGCTATTGGTTTTATGAGAAAATGTGAAAGCTGCGCGGTTCTTTTGTAAAGTGCTAGGTAGTAACAACAGTTGTGAGTAAGGAACACACCTCTGCAGGATATACTGAACTACTGTAGTGGAGGCCCATGGGATACATGCAAATAACTCCTGAAGGCCATACCAAAGTTTCAGCTACATGGCTTATGACTGCTCATGACTTTTAACCTTTTATGTCTTTATGGTTACATTCAGGCTAATAAAGCCTTACTGGGGGGATGACTGCATGACAATGGCTTAGGTGATGGATGTAGTAGGAATTAACTGTGTGTGGTTCGCACATAAGATGCATCTGAAGCTTGATATTCTTACCATTCTAGGACCCTGAGTACATCTATTTGGCATTTCTTTAAATTTATAACCATTGATTAAAGTGGCCAAAAAGTGAGCTAATGCATTCATAAAAGATAGTCTGCTTAGTAGTTTGTGCACATTTATATGGTTCAGCATTCTGTGCTACATAATATACCATATCAATATTTGCCAACATGTGGGATTTTATATGAAAGCTCATTGTCAAACATTCATCTTCCCCATAAAGGTTTAATGATGTAGTATCAGCACATTTTACTAACAGTTAGCAAAACTGGCTTTTGATAAAATGTAGAAAGAAATAACCTGTGTAGAAGAAAGGATGACTTTTTCCTAGCACAGTGTATTTCAGGTACAATTAGTTTAGCTATAGTTTCCTCTCAACTGTCCAGATTTTCACAGAATTAATAGATTTCTGCTTCTTATTTTTAGTTTGTTCCTAATAATATTTGTGGTTTTCTGGCAAATCATTTAAGAATTAAGTCACTAAATGACAACAGGCACTGAGTTTCAGACTTCATACCCTTCAGAAAAAATGCATGCTAAAGCAAGACCTGTTATTCTATCAACTGTTTAAGTTTATACAAGAGCAATTTTAGTACCGTTTGTATGTTCCCCAATATATTTGGCCTTGTCCAGATTTCCTGCATTAAGAGGTTGAGAGGTATGCGCAAATAAATCACTTTATAGAATTAGGTATATTCAAGCCTCTCAAATGTCCCCAATTTTGGCTCAAAATTTTGCTTTCCCCCTAATAATCCCTCTGCAAAATGGCAATTTTGGAAGAAACCATAACAGGTACAAGCCATAACAGGTACAAGCATGCAAAATCTGAAGGTAATGCTACTCAATGCTAGAAGTCTAAACCTCAAAATGCACTCTCTCGAGTCACTCCTAAAAATGGAGAACATTGATATCTGTGCAGTAACTGAGATCTGGTTCAAGGCTCAAGACAGCAGCTCTGCAATACCAGGCTACAACTCTCACCACACTTTTCAGCCACCAAACCAGGATCGAAACACTAAAGGTGGAGGAGTGTTCATATTCATCAAGGATATTCACACCACCAGGTTAGTTGCCCAACACAATGCTTCTGAAATTCTCCAGGTGCAACTAACACTAGGTAAGACTGCAGTCCAAATTGTAGCTTGCTACAGATCCCCCACCATGCCCCAAGATTCTCACTACACCTTTCTAAACATGCTGGAAAATATTAATATACAACCAAACACCCTATTACTGGGTGATTTTAACTACCCTGCCATTTACTGGGAAAACTACTTGTGTACCAACACCTTTGCCCAATGGTTCTTGGAATTCATAAATTCTAATGCCCTGGATCAACTAATCTATAGTCCCACCAGGGGCTCCAATATTCTAGACCTGGTCATTACCCACATGGGAAATTGATACTCCACACCTATGGTCACCCCCTTGTTGGTCAGGTCAGACCATAAGCTAATCACCCTTAACATCCACATCCCACCCCCACCCCCAGTAAGGAAACCTCCATAAAAAACTTCTCCAATGCCAACTTCATGCTACTCAAGTCAGAAGTGACAAACTTCATGACACCCATGCAGATGGGAACTGAAAGTTTGACTGCTGAGTCCTACACTAAGGCACTGTACAAGCACATCCACTCATGCATGAATCGTGCCATCGCAAATAGAACCAAGATGCTCTCCTCCAAAAAAAGGAAGCCAGTGTGGTGGTTCCCTGCCATAAACAAACTTTACAACAAAAGGAAGAAACTGTTGCAGAAAAGAAGAAAATCCCAGGATGCAAACTCCCTTACTAGCCTCAGTAAGAAGCTGAGATCCCTCATAAAATCCTCCAAAGCTAGTTACGAAAATAAAATTGCCAAAGATTCCAAAGACAACCACAGGGCATTCTATAACTATGTCAAGAATCTAAATGGCAATGCTCAGATCTGCTCTGAGCTACAACAGAATGGCATTAAATATACTGATCCCAAGGATATTGCCAATATCCTGGCAGATCGATTCAGTGCCAACTTCACCCTCCTCTCACCCCCTAAATGGCCCATCTCAATACCGGAAGATTGCCAAATTCTGGTAATAACAGCCACACAGGTAAAAAACGTACTCTCTAAAGCTAAGAATATAGCATCCATAGAACCAGATGACATCTTGGGATGTGTACTACATGAACTACAAAATGAACTGGCACCTCACCTAAGTGTCATGTTTAATCATACCCTCACCTCAGGCTTCGTGCCCACTGTGTGGTGTACAGCTAGAGTTACCCCACTCCAAAAGGGGGGATCCACCTTGGATCCCGGGAACTACCACCCCATCAATTTGATGAGCCTGATCTGCAAGGCCATGGAACGTATTATCATGGAACTTATAAACAAAGATATTGGCAACCTTCAAACACTGGACCCCACCCAGTTTGGGTTCGTGAAGGGCTGATCTTATCTCCTGAACCTGATTGACTTCTTTGAATCAGTCTCCAGAGCTGTAGACGAGGGTAAGGCAGTCCACACAGCCTATCTGGACCTTGCCAAGGCCTTTGACACCATCCCCCACTCTGGAATCATAGATAAACTTATTAAATTGGGCATTAACCCCTACATCACTCGATGGGTTGCCAACTGGCTTACTGACAGAACCCACACTGTAAAAGTAGCTGACTCCAAATCCAGCTCCAGACAAGTGACAAGTGGAGTACCTCAGGGTTCAGTCCTGGGAATGCTCTTGTTTGGCATCTACTTCTCTGAAGTACAGGCCAACACTAAGGGACTCTGGCTAACAAATTATGCAGATGACTGCAAACTGGGAGCCATTATTGAATCCCCAAATGATGTGGATACTCTACAAAAGGGCCTTACAGAAACAGATGCTTGGTGCCAGAGCCATGGGCTCAAGCTCAATGCCAAGAAATGTATAGTTATCCCCTTTGGGAAAAAAAAACATGTACCTGTGAATTACCACATAGGTGGCAGTACACTAAACACTGAAAGTGTGATAAGGGACTTAGGGACACAGGTGGACAGTGGTCTCACCTTCAATAACCACATCACCACAATGGTCAGGAAATCCTTCTATGTGGCACACCTCATCACTAAGGGCTTTTCATCCAGAAAAAAGGAGGTCATTGTCCCACTGTACTCATCCCTCATTAGACCCATTATAGAATACAACGCCCCATTTGGTATGTATCTCTCAAGACATTTGCAACATCTGGAAATGCTGCAGAAATACCTCACTAAAAGAATCATAGGCCTAAAGCAGATGCTTTATGCTGACCACCTTAAAAAAACTCCAGCTATACTCTGTCGCATATTGTCTACTCCGAGGCATTCTCTGCTTAACATACAAGGCCATGTCAAACCCAGAGCTGTTGGACATGCTACACTTAAAGAAATCCCAATCCCTCAGAGCCACACTCTCCAGGGATCTAAACCTTGTCATCACAATAAACAAAACATGCTGGAGGGATAGGTTCCTGACCCAGAGACTCCCCAGACTCTGGAACAGACTGCCCATACATGTCAAGCAGAGCGCCTCTTTGGCCCTCTTCAAAAGGAACCTTGATGATTGGATGAGAGAAAGGAAATTCACCCCAGGGATCATGTCAGTCACCCTGCTAGACAGGGGTCCAGGGAAGTAAATAGTGTGGGAAGAAATAGCCAGGGAATTGTTATGGCTAGGTTGTATAGGCCCTAGGGCCGATAGCCTAGTACCAACCTATGAACCTATGAAAACGTGGAGGGTTTACAATTAATAAATAATTGTAATGATCAGAATTCTAGATTACTTTTATTTCAGAAATGCATGTAGATTCTCTATTTTGTCAGCTGCTCAAGTTAAAAGTACTAATATTAAAAAAGTGTTCCTTCTTTGACAGGCTCCCAGCTGTATTGTGTGGCTATTTTATATTTTTGCATCACCTTTTTGGTCCATTTTTCATAAAATTGTGGTTTTCTGGCAAATTAGTGGCAAATCATTAAAGATTGAAGTTAGAAAATAATGGAAGACATTTGAGTTTCAGATTTCATACCCTTCAGAAATTTCATACTAATACAAGACCTATCATTCTATTATCTTTCTAAGTTTATAAGAGCAATATTTAAAAATTGTCCTTATTTTTTGAACCTTTGTCCCACTTCTATCTATGGCTTTATCCAGATTTCTTGCTCTGAGGTTGAGAGGTATGACAAATGTGTTAGGGCCATCACCATCAGCCAGAGATATTTCAAATTGTGACATCCTTGTTGCACCCCACTCCATGTAGTAACTCTGGATGTGTCCAAGCAAGGCAAGGAGCAGTTATGCAGAGTACATATGCAGAGTACCCCCACATCCAAGGTAGACACAAGTACTACAGTGGCTTTTCATCTGTCCTTGATTTTGCAGAATGTTCTAGTTTTCTGTCATATTTGTATACTGTTAGTTTATGCTTCTTATTATTCAGAAAAATGCATGTTGTTGCAGTGCTTGATGCTCTGTGTTTAAGTAGCAATGCTTTAATGACCATCAGGTAACCTTGTCTGAGATTATAAGATGAAAGTAAGCTTTAATAAGCATACTGTTGAAGAATTGCCAATATTGAAAGCCTTTTTGTTGTTGCCACGCAGAGAATATTTACATAACTAGATAACGTATAAGCCTTAGGCATTGAAATGCATATGACAGTATTTGTAATAAAGGACATTATTACAGTATTTTCAGAAGCTCATTACATTTGTTGGAGACTTGCAGTCATATTTGCAGGCTTTATCCATAAACTAAACAGAATGCCAATCTATCATGTGTGGTCCATAACCTGTGCAGTAATCCTTTAAGAATTTACCTTGAACTTGTTTCTTGTTTGCTGTTCATTTTTTACTTTGATCATGTTTTCTCCACGAAACAAGTGATGTTGTCAGGCACCAGATCTTTTTTGGATAAGAAACATTTTTTACAAGTGGGGGTATCACAGAGATTGGTACTTTCAGCATGTTACTTGGTACTTTTATAAAGCTGAATATAAATTATAATTAGATTTGGTGAGATTTGTGAGAGCTGCGCGTATGGTCACACTTGAGTCAGACTTTTTACATGAAAGTCAAAAATTGAAGGATATGTTTCTTAAAAGGGGTTATCCTGAGGACTTGATTGACATGGTTTGTGACGAAGTTACCACTAAGAGAGAACAAGGCCTACATAGGCCAATTCTTAGTTTGAGTCTTAATAACATTGGAACAATTGATTTCCATAATTTTGATAAATATGAATATACAATCAGTCTGATAACCCCTTTTAGTAGTGACGCCAAGGAGATTAAGTATATCCTATATAAAAATTGGGAAATAATTAGGAGAGATGCTCATATTTCTGATAGGTTTAAGAACAATCCTCGAATTACATGCAAGCGTGGCACCAATTTGAAAAGTTTATTAGAGGTCAACAAACCAGCCTTAAATTGGAAATGCGGTATGTATAAATGCCAAATGTGCAACTATTGTAAGCACATGAGTACAGGCAGAGAGGAAATACTATTTACAAGATCCATTCTAGGTTTACTTGCCAGTCTAAATCTGTGGTCTATGTGGCTCAATGCTCAGGTTTTACTGCTTTCTGTATCGGTAAAACCAATCGTAAGTTGAAAGAACGTGTTTACGAGCATTTGTTTAAAATTAGAAATTGAAGCTTAGACAATGCTCTGGCAAGGCACATAGGGTTAAATCCACATCATTCTTTCTTATTTAGAGCCATTGATTCAGTATCTGATGATAATAGAGGTGGACCATCATCTTTACTGTTGGAACAGCTTGAATTATGTTGCCAACTTCGTACTGGATCTTGTTTCAATCCAGGTTTGAGCGACGTAGTATCTTTAGCATGTGTACTCAAACTTAGGAATTTGAAACGCTAGTATACTATAAACATACATTATAATAATTCTTTGGAGAAAAAGAAAATGTAATAGTAACAAGGCAATTATTTAACATTTAATATTCAAATATTAAACATTAAAAATGAAAAGACAAAAATTAAAATTAAAATTAAAATTAGAATTACAGTTTTCATCAGAGAAGTAGGACTTGTGTATACTTGTAGGTTTATGCATTTAAGAATTTCAAATATAAACAAAAATAAAAAACCCTAAAAAACTCTTAAATGTATGATACTAGGTTCATAAAAGTATAATTTATCATCTTTTCATATACAGCTTTTGTATTATTTGTACCTGTTAATCCTTGACATGTCTGTTTGGAAGTGTTTAGTTGTTTAGTTGGTGTAACAGCAGTGTGGCAATTCTTTGTTTTAGACGTTAACAAACTTCAGTTTTTGGTTGTACTGTTGTTAACAATGAGATCTTTCATTTAGCTATTTATCTTTTATTTTATAGAGAGGAAGAAACTTGTTGTAAACATACGTATTATGTACTACAATTTATGTACTATAGTGAGCCTTGCTCCTTTAAGTTAATTGAGTGAAGCTTGTGTTGCATGCAATGCCCATCCATTCATTCATTATTTAATGATGAAATTTTATGGCACTTTTTATCTGAAGAAGTCCTGCTAGTGAGCAGGATGAAAAGTGCTTTATTTTAATGTTAATGCTGGTTTGCAGTACATTGGTATTTTGTGAGTTCCTTTTGTTGGAATAAAGACCGTTGGTTTACTTGCGACTTTCTTTGCCTTTTTCGCCAGTAAGCTGTCATGTAGCCAATGCACTGAAATATTTTTTTCTTCTACACTTTATTTTGTCTTGATTGGACTCTCATAATGACGGTTTGGCATTCAGGGCAGTGAACTTAACTACTAAAGTCCCAGTTTTTGTGGTTTTAAGCATAGCTCCGCCCTTTTTTAGTTGGCCACATCCCATCCCATTGGCCCCAGCCATTCAGCTGTCTCTTGCAGCCCCCCCTTTGATTTGAAGTCACCAGCTGCCACTGCCTGCTGGACAGGGGCATTGGGTGTTGACTTGTCTAAACATGGGCTAAACTCTTGGCTAAGCTTATAAGAGCCTCAGGGCCAATAGCCTAGTAACCTCCTATGATCCTATGAAGTAGCAGCTGGTGGTCCACCTTTTCAAAGATATATTAAAGATATAGGAAAATGGCATCTGTAAATAGTCCATTTTCTATAGTGCTATGGATTTGGTTACTTTAGGTACTACTTGTGTACTATAGCTGGGATGGAATCCATGTTGTTTTTGTTTGTTGTACTTTTGAATATATTAATTTCCTTACTGAGAGTGCAGAGTGCCAACAAGCTGAAAAAAGACCAAAAACAAAGGAGAAGAGCGAATTTCAAAACTTCTCTCCTGCAACCTCCCACTCCCCCTGAATTCATATATGCCAACTCTGAGATTGCTATAACTCCGAGAAAGGAGAATATTCTGAAAAATGGCATCTCGGACTTAGTATACATAACTCCTTTCTTTCAGCCATTTAAACTCTGTATTTCAAGACTCACTCTAGTGCAGTGCACTCTTGCACAAATAATCAGGAATTAATAATCAAAATAAAGAAGAAATTGCCCTAAATGCATTGAAAGATAAAATAAATATAATACCACATTATATAAAATAAAAAAGTTCAAAAGTATCTGCTTCTTCAATGCAGACCAAAATAGCAACAGCTGATGCAAACAATATAATTTAAAACAGAATGTTGAAGTTACAGTGTAAGACCCAAAATCCACTAAACATAAATTTGCCTTAAGCAATAACTTTGCAAATTAAGGTTCTCAGAATCTGGTCACAGTTTCAAATCTTCCAAAACACTGAAGAGTCCATAGCGCAAGCACTTCATAAGTAAAACGCCAAATCATAATCAAGTTCATTGTTTTGCTTAAATAGTCATTGATAGCGATGGCCAATGCCCAGACAGTTAGCACAGAGGTTAAAGCGCTGGATTACCAAATGGTAAACCTGATTGGGGCACAAAGGGCAGGAACAGTATCTGCTCCAAAGAAAGGCCTGGCATTCTACTTCAGTAATATGCCACAAGAAACATATGGGGCCTACCCACAGAGTCACCATGAGTCAATTTCGATTCAAGGTCATCTAACTTACCTTAGTGCTGGCCATAACTCCAGTGAAACAAGTAGTGAGAAAAATGCCACTACTTAGTTTGATCATAAACACTATGCTTCATATGAATGTCACCATGTTAAAGAAGAAAGTCAAGTTATTCATTTTAGCAGATGATCTTGTACAAAAAGCAGTTTACCAAAATGAACACAGAAGTATAAACGAGTCGTCCAGTATATATTAAGCAATGGCCTGCTAAGAAAATCTGGTCTGATGATGCATAAAACCTACACAATCTCTGTAGTAATCACACATGGGAGGCCAAGAAGCAAATCCTTAAGATCACACTCAAGAGGCCCAAAAGTAATTACTGAAGGTGCCCAATAAAAACGTCTCTGAACATTAAGGAGGATAACTCCACCCTAAAAGCTGTCCAACCATCTTTTGTCTCACGTTTGTGGAATGCCCAGGTGTCAAAGAAGATGTTTTCACAGCAACAAAGGTCTCTGACTGTAATCCAGTGAAACTTTAGGTCATGTAAAGTTACAAAGTACACTTCAATGATATAGCAAGTCCAAATAAAAAATTTACAAAGTAAAAGGGTAATCCAAAAGCAGAGAATGGAATGTATACAATGCTCACATGTGTACTCAGTAATGTTGTTGTTGTTGTTCTTCTTCTTCTTTTGGCTTTTCCTGGTTAGGGGTCGCCACAGCGGAACTCCGGTCTGCTAATGATTGGCAGTAGATTTTTTTTTTACGGGTGCCGAGGTGCCAGCTCGACGCCCAACCTTCAACGAAGGCATGCCCATTCTACGCATGTCTTTCGAATGCCACTTGACCGCGGGGAGGACATGCAGACTCCACACAGAAGGCACTCCAGCTGAGAATCGAATGGGAGAACCTCTTGCTGTGAGGCTGTGCAGAGCTCTTAATAGGATCCTGCTAAAATGCCAAGGGGCCTGAAAATAGAGTTTAGAGCATGTAGTAGTCATGTTAAGCACCCAGGGAAATGCCAAGCAGCAGGTTTAAAGTTAAATGCACAAGAGAAACTTAATACGAATCCCATAAAAATGATACACAAGCACATCACATGCCATCAGTTACTTAACAAAACTGTGTCCTCTGCTTTAAAAAGCAGGACTAACATTTAGAAGATAAATATACATGGCAACCATTCATTACCATTAGCAATTAGTTGCCTCCGAAATTACTTTATGCTATATCTATAGTATTATATTTCCATTTTTGTAAGTTTTGCTTATGGCAGCTTTGGAAAAAAACACAAAACTTCCACAGACAAATGGAGTATGTGACAGGTCTTGTGTATTCAAATGGTAATGAACATCTAAGGCAGAAAAGTATTTCTCTGTCAGTTTTACCTTCCTTGTATTGTCATATCACTGCTTTCACATCTGAGTTTGTTTTTTCGTGTTATTGTCCTATATGACCCCACTCACATATGTTGTCATGTTCCATTCAACCTTGTTTGTTGCAGGATATGGATGGACCATGTTCCAGTAGCTATCATAGAACTAACTGTTGCACTCTTACTGCATCCTTTCCTTACAGCACTATATTAGGTGTAGCATGATGCAGGTATGTTCTTGCATGATTTTTTGTATGTATTTAATGCTATGCAACATTAGTTTTGCTTGACATCTGGCTGTGAGGATGTGTGCATATTTGTCTACTTAATTGTCGCTGTGCACTCCTATCACATATTTTATTCATTGTCTTATGGCATGGCAGTGTTATATTTTTTATTAAGGTGCATCATACAGTCCTTGACCTCCTTGCAGTCCCTAGTGAGCTGTCACTGTCCATTTTCTTAATTCACTACTTTGTGTTTGTGCTATACAATTCAGTTCCCAAGGAGTGATGTTTCACACCATCACACTTGCATGGCATGTTTGTTTATTGTATATATTGGACAGTGCAATGGTGCAGTGGTAGAGTTGTTACCCCAGAACAAGAGGTTCTCCAGTTCAATTGTCAGCTGGAATGCCTTCTGGAGGAGTCTGCATGCCCTCCCTGCGTTTGTGTGGGTTTTCTCCGGGTACTCTGGTTTCCTCCCATGGTGCAAAGACATGCATCTGGAGTGTTTCTTCCTGGGCCTCAGCTGAAAATTGGCTTTGTTCCAAGTCAGGCTTTCCCGGTAAACAAATGCTAAATAAATAAATATATGGCTGTTAGAAAATGCACATTATGGTCATTAAAGCATCTGCAGACAAACTAAATTAGATAAGTTCTACTTCTATTTATTATAAATTCCGGTTAAAATACAAGGTAAGACTTCTGAAATTATGAACAGATAATGCAGCCCTTTTGTATAAATAAGTCCTAAATACAATATTTGACCCTTAGATTAATCTTTGAATCTCCTCCAAACAGAGAAGAATAACAGTATAGCTTTGCCTTAGGAAGTCTTATATTTCAAAACAAACAGGACCACTTACAATGAGTTATACAGCATGCAGATGGAGATTACAGAGACTGATTTTTTATCAGGGATACAGCTAGGATATTTAGTATAATCAAGAGAAAGTGTATGACTCGCTCTGCCCAAACGGAACAGTTTGTAATAAAACAGCAAAATGTGTAATTTTATCCAAGTACAAAAGGCACCACTGAATTTCACTCAAGTCTCTTGGATTGTCAGATTTTTATAGTTAAAGTGTCTTCAGCTAAGTATTGTGTTTAATTTGCTTTATGATGTGTACTGCTCTCGCAGCATCACTCTCTTGAAGAGGCTAATGTAACTACTAGAAACTTTAAGAACTCTTCTCCACAATATCACCTAGTGAAAAAAACAACTGTGGAGAAAGAATGTTTAACTGTTTTATTTTCTTTATATGTTATGGTTTTCCTATTGATATTAGATGCAAGATCAATATATTTGTATTGAAAACCAAACTGAAAGCTTAAAAAAGAAAGAAAAGCTTGATGTTCTTTATATGCCAATGACTCTCACTTAAATCTTGCCATACTATGACTTTCCCTAAGTCATGATTTTATCTCTCTTCCTTTCACTTTACCTTCTTGTGAAGCTACGGTTATACAAAGTGAGTCTTTACAATATAGTAACCACTCTAATATAGCATGTTCTAGTACTTACTTACCTACATCTTTATAAATACCGAATCTAATTAAATAAAATGCAAGAAGGAACCTCTTGTGAGGGTGCCATCCGACTTACATGAGAACAACTGTTTTATATTACATAGAAAAAATGGAAGCACCATTTTAAGTGCTTGTTAAGTTATGCACTGTATATTATTCCAAGTAGATTTCTTCATCATTTATTTAATAACTGCTTTACCTTTCTCAGTTTAACAAATGGACAATGTTATTGTTTTAGGAAGAATGGCACAATATCCCTTTAAAAAAAGAAAAAAAAAAGAAAAAAAAATGTTGGTGCTTATAAGTTAGCTGCTGATTTTATTTATATTTGTCCATTGCTATAAGTTTTTCTATTTTGCACAGCTTATAAACAAAGAGATTGTGTTTAGATCTAGGAAGGTCATTGTCCTCTTTTACTCAGCCCTCATTAGGCCAACAAGCCCCTTTGGCATGTAACTGTCCAGACACATACAACAACCAGAACTCCCACAATGGAACTTTAATAAAAGGATACAAGGTCTAAACAATATGCTATATATTGACTGACTCAAAGCCTGTCACTATACTTGGTATCCCACAGATTGCTAACAGGTGACCTGGCATACAAGGCATCCTCTGACCCAGTACTGATGATTTACTGCACATTAGCAAGTCAAATTGATGGCATTAAAAATATTTGGTCGAGGGATATAAACCTCTTCTGCAACATCAACAGAATAGTTTAGAGGGACAGGTATTTCTCACAGAGGATATTGCTACTCCAGAACAGACTCCCCATCCATGTAAAACAAATTTCATCCCTGTCCATATTTAAGAACAGCTTGAACCTATGGATGGGAAACAGAAAATTTACCCCAGGACTGCCTCCTGTATTCCTAAAAGGCAACTCCTAAAAGCTTCATTCATGCGTGGGTTCCCTCAAATTATTTATGGTATAATTCCTGTAATTCTCATTTGAGGTAAAATATAATTATTGACCATGGGATGGGTAAGGCCAATCTCTAACCAAATGGGACAGGTTAATTCAAGCATCAAAAGGGAAACTGGCTAGACTTAAAATGGCTTGGAAGGACAGCTAGGCTAGTACTTACCTATGAACCTATGAAAGAAAAATGGCTTATTTCATGATGCAGAGCTTTGAAGCACTTAAAAGACTTTGTGGTTTCTGTGAGATTAAAACTAACTCTCTGAGAAGTGCACATGTAGTTAATTTTAAAATTACTAGTATTCAGAACTTATGATTGATCAAAAGAGGGTTTTAAAACTGGTCATCTAAAAAACTTTGCTCTGGTTATAGAACGTATGTGTGAAGTTAAGAAGTCACTTGCAGAAGTCAAGTAAAGTGCTGATAATATTTGGTGGCATTACAAGAGAAAATTATACAGTTTTTCTAATATATGAGTATTAGATGGAAGTGAAACACTGTTAATAAGGGCAGCTTAGGAATTATGTAAAATAAAAAGATTAGGAACAAATAAAAGAAATGATGCAGTGTGACTGGTAGCTTATAGTCCAAGAATGACAATACTGTGATTCAAGCACCATAGTGATGTCCTTGCTAAACAAAATAAATACAATGAAGTAAAGATGCATAGGTTGTAGATTATGCCTGCAGTTCACTCACAAGACTAGGTCTCTATACTGCGCTCTCATAAAGAGAAAACCTTATTAATACTGTGGTCTCTGAATTGGAAAGGCTTAGCTCAATGTGGACAACTTCCAAGATAAGGCTTCCACATTGCATTAAGCCTTTAAGAATTTCAGGGTATGCCTGTTATATAATTATATTTTACTTTATTTTACACAAAGCTCTTGTACATTCATTTGTGGATGATGATATGGTAGGAACTCCTGAAATATAAGCAGGCAACTTGTGTCTTTGAACAGATCACCTTGGGAGCAGCAAACTGCAGGATGCATTTCCCAGAAGCAACAGTCACTACAAAAGGGGAATTTAAACATTTTTTTCTGAATAATAACTGGAAATTATAGAAGCTGTAGGTATAGGTGTGGCTGCTGTGTTAAATGGAAATCTTTCTGAAAACTGCTGTTTACCAAAGGAGCTGAAACTGGGGAGGGTATGTGATGATATCCCTGTTATATCAAGATTATTAACATTATTTCAAGAAACAAATGAAACTGAAAACATACTCTGTATTACGCTTATCAGTGCAATAAATTTACATGCAAAGGTTGTCGGTGCATAATCAGCCTGAAAACAAAAATAAGAATTGATTTGTCAAACTATATCTGAGATTCAGTACTGTTTAGAAGCTACACTAAAATCCTGATTGAGTGAGCTGTTATCCTTGCATGAATATACATTCTTGTAGCTACAGGGTACCTTTGACTGATATGTAACTACCTTCATATTATATTGTTATGCTGAAGTGGTCAGTGACAGCCTGAGCTGCAAACTGTCATTTTATGGCTTCCACAAATACTGCCACTACCTGGCATATTTACTAATGTTTGTTTCTCCTGTGAATGTTATTGCATACAGTAGATGCAGAATATTGTATGAATTTATTTAGGCATAACATTTTCAGATCTTGTTAAACTGTACCCTTTGGTGGGACCATGCTTGGAAACAGACTGTATATCAGTCCACTCATCAAAGCAACTAGTAAACAAATAAAATAAATGAATCCAGTGAAGCAGAACACACTGCAGAAATAGATCCAGTATGTACAGCCTAGCATTTTCCTTCCCTCCTTCTCCTGTTCTCCCATCGTTTGCTTTTTGTATGCTTCCTTCTTTCTTGTACAACCTGTCTGCAGTCTGTGCCATTGCACCCTCTACTGTACATTGTAACTAAGCATTTTTATTTCAGCTAGTAAATATGGTAACTTCACTATAATGTTAACATGCCATTTTACTTTCAAGTATGTTGTTACTCTCCACTGAATTTGTTCATAACCTGTTGTCGACTGGTCTTCTTTCTTTCTTTTTATTTATTTATTTTTTGCATTCTTTTCAAGTTATAGTGTACTCTTTTTTGATATGCTAGCTATATATATATATATATATATATATATATATATATATATATATATATATATATATATATATATATATATATATATATATATATATATATATATATATATATATATATATGTATATATAAAATATATGTATAATATATATAGATAGATAGATAGCCTTTTACCAAGCCATTTTAGGTCCTTTTTTTTCACTTGTCAGTTGTGTAGTCATCTCATCTTATTAACAACAGTTACACAGCGTTTTGTTTCTAACACTTACAACGACAGTTTTAGATTGTTTTAAAGAAACCATCTTTACTAATCCACAGCATCTAAAGTAAAACACATGGATACAAGATCTTACACTGCTGAGATTCACCACCAAATTGTTCACAAACATAAGTATTCAGTTAAAGCAGGGTTCATGATATACTACTCATTCTGTTGAAACCTGATTGAAATAAGTTTCTTGCAATAATGATGCTAATCATATCCTTCATACAGATAATCTTATAAGCTCTTAAACATGTATGCCATTCCTCAAATGGGGAAACATACTACATATACGAACAATAAACCTCTCAAGCTTGTTAACAAATCTGATAATGTGTCAAAGCTATGCTTTGCTAATAAACACCCCAAAAGCAGAAGGACAAACATTCAAACATACTTAACAGTCCAACTAGCACCTTTTAGAGTAATAAAAGTTTAAAAATAGCTATTACCTCCCCTTGTACAATACAC
The DNA here is from genome assembly GCF_019279795.1 of Protopterus annectens. Lineage (NCBI taxonomy): Eukaryota > Metazoa > Chordata > Ceratodontiformes > Protopteridae > Protopterus > Protopterus annectens. Next base: position 707,251,230 of record NC_056737.1, read on the forward strand.
CTTCCTAATTCTTCTTCTTCCTTATCATAATTACCCCAAAGTCTCAGTGCTTCAGTCATTGACAACACTTTCCATATCTGGTATTCTTCTCCTCTGTTACTGACCTGCAGAATTACATAAAATAGTATTTACAACTATATACAATATAGTATTTACTTTTTTGCATTTCACCCTGTGCCTTTGCTGAAGATAGGCCTCACTTAGTTGGACATTCCCGAATAACACAGCACTAAATTATAACACTGCAGGTTTTCATCAGTTATTAAATGAACCATCTAAAAAATTAATATACTACAATCACTAAAAGATTTACTAACAGCACTCACACTAAAGAATTCTTACAGTACAATACAATATTAATGAGGCATACCTACTACTTCTATAAAGCAGGACCTTAAGCTTTACACAATCTTACAAATAAAAAATGAAGTCTGTGCTGTCCAGGACTGCTTCCATATCTTATACCCAGTGCCTCTTGGAACAAGCTCTAACTCTGCTATGATCCTCAGGATGATGAAGCAGGTACTAGAAATGAATGAATGAATAAACTACCATCATCTGCCATCCTTTACTGCATACAGTTTTATTTATTTGGACTTGTTACTCACAAAAGATGTTATTAGGGCAGCCACGGTGGTGCAGCGATTAGCGTTGTCGCCTCACAGAAAGAGGTTCTCTGGTTTGATCCTTGGCTGGGGTGCTTTCTGTGTGGAGTCTGCATGTCCTCCCTGTGGTCACGTGGGTTTCCTCTGGGTGCTCTGGTTTCCTCCCACATCGCAAAGACATGCTGTAGGTGGATTGGACACTCTAAATTGGCCCTAGGTGTGTGTGTGTGTGTGTGTGTGTGTGTGTGTGTGTGTGTGTGTGTGTGTGTGTGTGTGTGTGTGTGTGTGTGTGTGTGTGTGTGTGTGTGTGCATTCTGTGGAAGGTTGGGCACCAGGCTGACAAGTTGACACTGTAAAACTCCACTGCCAATCAAGAGTGGAAAGGTGATCCACTGTGGCGACCCCTAACCGGGAAAAGCCAAAAGAAGAAGACTCACAAAAGATGTTAACTGCATGAAAAAATATTCACAGGCTGACACTTTAATCATTTTATATTATTTATACAGCTATTTTGCAACTCATCTCTCTGTCTCTTCTACCTGTGGGTCAGGAACATAATGTTCTCAGGTAATGACCATTTCTTTTATCTAGTTTGTATTTCTGTCTAGTGGAGGTTACTGTAAAGACAGATCCTGCCTGTGTATAAATAAAGTATTCTAAATAATTTGGCATGTCCAACAGTGCTAGGTTAAGTGAGAGGCAAATTAGTGTTATGTAGTAGGCATTGTTTTACATGTCACATTATTTAAGTTGGATGTGTATAGGTGTATATATGAGAGCAATGTATATGTGGTATCATTCAAGCACTGTATGTAAGGTACATGGTTAAAGGTATTCAGTGAGCATAATACTGTGATATAAATGTAAAACCAAATGTCCTTTAGTGGAACATCAATGCCATATTTCTGTATATATATATATATATATATATATATATATATATATATATATATATATTCACAAATCCAGCATTCAACCCAATATTAGAATTAATACATTATTAAGCAGCAATTGTATTTTCTTTCAGCTTTGAAAATTTGCTAAAAATATTTTTATAAATTTGCAGGCAGGGGTACAGTTTTCCTTGGCTTCTTAGTCTTCATAGAAAGATTCCACTTATAAATCACAAATGACAGCATTGCTTCAGTTCTAACTGCTGTGCAGAGTAGCATATAGTGATGCAAGATTAGGTTTATACTTGTAGTGTCAAAAAAAAACTATCACTGTACTTAGACAAGCAACCATTGTAATGCACCTTCATTTGAGTAAGATGGAAGCACTTTTTTTTCCAGAAAACATATTATAAATGTTTACGTTTAAATTACTGTCCATAATAAAGTAAACGAGTATTAGACAGCGTTTCATATGGACCTTGTGTGGACAAAGCTGAGTCATTTTTTTTTTTTTTACAGTTTTATAGAGCTAATGTCCAAAACGTAATAGTTAATCTATAATCAGCAGTTATGTAAGTTGTTTAAGTGTATGTAAATGCCAACATGTACTCTGTCATAAAAGACTTACAAGGGAGTTCACGAAGGAACCACCTTTAATGCTACAGGTATAAACAGAGTCCAGACCAATAAGACAGACTAAAGGCATGAAAACTTTAAAGACACTTCGCTGATGCTTGTTTGGACATATGCCCTTGAACAGGCAAAGGAAGAAGGGTGGGATGTAACTATTTGCTAACTGGAGGTGCATCGAGAGCTATGGACCCAATATTATTAACGGAGAGGGTTGTGATGGCTTTCATTGCTGCTCATCATCTGTGCTACACTATATGGAAACAGAACATGCGGTGAGTGATTTGAAGGGGCATTGTTCACATCTTATGCTCTGCTTTTCCTCTTGATTTTACACTTGTGTTATTCATTTCTTACCATTATGAGGAACATTTGGTGTTTCTGCAATATTTAAGTATGTCTCTGTGGAAAATTTAAGTCAGTGTAAGCACATTCCACATTACTACAAAATTAAAACAGCATTCTTATGTTATCATTAAGACTTTATCAACCTTATGACTAATTGTTTTTCAGAATTAGGTTTCTCTATTCAAGTGAATTTAGGCCCTCATACTCATAGTCTGGCAAACCAAGCTTTCTTGAGGAATTATTGTCTGATCTTATTGAACTACATGTACTGCACTGTATGAGCTGATGGTGAACTCCAGTGTTTTTTTTTTTACTTTTCCACAGTGTACTGTGACCATGGACTTGGTGTATATAAGTTAGATGTGTGGGGAGTGAAGTCATCCAAATGTTGGGGTGGGGCTACAGGGGGTTTGCACCCCTGCAAGAATTTTTTTTCATACTTTTTTGAAATATATTTTTCATTGCTGAAAACTGATGAAGCATGAGTCATTCTACAAATCTGAAATAATTTAGAAAAGACTGATAACCCAGCACTGTGTAGCCTGTGATAGTTTATGTACTGTACATTATGCCTAAAAAAAACACATTGATAGATAAATGGGTCAGGATAACTAGAGTATATAGACAATAAGAATATGGCATCATTTCAGTACTTCAGACACTGCTAAAATCTCTTTGTAATAACTTTTATTTAGTAGTGTCCATTTCATTTTAGGCCAAGCCTTTCTCTCACTGCTTCATGATTTGCTTTTATTCCAAGGAAAGCCATGGGGCAGGGTTCACTTAACGCTTCTGGATCTAAGGGGGGCTAATGAGTCAAGAATATTGAGAAAAAAACATGTTGAAGTCAGATAAAGCATCATCTAAAAGGACAGTCCAAAATGACTCCCATTCATACAGTTTAAGTGTGTTAGTGAAAGTTACTTGTGGAAAGTGGATAGTTTTCTGAAAAGGGTGAGGTGGTGGGTTGTGGGGCTGTTGAATTGGTGCCTGACTGCAAACAATGGTAGTTGGTTGCTTAGACTATCAGGGAAAGTACCATAGAGAAGATTCTGGCAGAAAAGGATGTTAATATCTAGTCTAGTGTAGAATGCCTGGTAATAGTTTTGTTGTATCTGGTTGGAGTAGTAATGCACAGGGTGTGCTTATAGAACTGGATATTATTTTTTAAGCTGTCAGTGTGCATTGCTTGCCACTTTATAATGAGGTCACCTAATATGATGGTTTCATATCAGATTTTGGAGAAGGTCCAGCAAAGGATGTCTTTGAGTATGGTATTATTATTACCTGAAAATATATATGTACCTATAATTGCTATTGTTTTGTATTGATATTGAGTACGGTTGTGAGGGTTTCATAATTTAGAAGCAATGATCTGAGGGGAAAAAAAGAGATCTCAAGGATGCAAGGATATTTTGGTAAACCATTGCAACTATACCAGCTTTTTGCTAGCTCTATGTAGTCTGAAACTACTGAAATCTGGTGCTAATATTTCTACATTTTTGTGTGGTTGAGTGTTTTAAATAAATGCGTGTGTGTGTGTGTGTGTGTGTGTGTGTGTGTGTGTGTGTGTGTGTGTGAGCCTATATATATATATATATATATATATATATATATATATATATATATATATATATATATATCTGTGTGTGTCTGTGTGTGTGTGTGTGTGTGTGTGTGTATATAAAATTCTTTACCATCAACTTATCATGACCATCACACCATAAGAATCACAATGAAAGAGCTCACAGTATCAAAGTCATAGATCTGCCCTACTGCAGGAACCATGGCAGTACTTACCCCCTGGACACAAGCCCATAGTTAGCTTTAATATTTGATGTGTTACAGCATTGAGAGACCCAATATCATGATGCTATTGTGCGATCATCTCTTGCTACATGTCTGCGATGTGCCAGTCCTTAGTAAGTTGATAGTAAGCAATATATAATACATATAAAACACTAGTGAATGAATCTCATCAAAAAAAAAAAGCAAAACAAAAAATATGTAAAAAGTGTTTTCTCTCAGTGGGATACTCCCCCTGCACCCCATAATCCCTGCTTCTACACCAACTTCAAGATCACACATCAGAGGTGAAAGGACAATTTCCTACACCCTGTGCTTATGATCACATGTGCTTCCGCAAAGCCATAAAATATCAACCATTTGAATGAAACAAACAAACACAGGCATACATATAAGTCTCACAAGTTCACCTTGGCCAAGGCCGGTGAAAGTAGGTGGGGTCATTACATAGGATGGGCTTGCAGGTCTAGCATTATTGTACATTTTCCATATTTGATGAGTGGACCCATCCTCTGTAACTCAAAGGACAGTATTCCAAGCTCTTCCTACTAGGTGTACCCGCAGGAGTTTCCCTTTATTATAATAGCTGCAAAAACAGATATGTATCTAAAAATGAGATCCGGCTTCAAGTGTTTTGCAAACATATTTAGTAAATGTAATACAGCACTGGACAGTTATTGTCAAGTGCTACATTTTTGAAAAAGGCAACTGAGGTGACTTTAACACTTGTAGAAACTTAAAGCAATGGTTTTCTACGTTTGCTATAACAAAATTTTACACAATCAGAGTGTCATCCAGCAATGGTAAGTTTGGAGACGGTAGAGCCCAGAGACTAAGTAGAAAAGGAAACAAAAAGTTGAGCATCTTTATATGTGGGCAGTGCAGTAGTGCAGTGGTCAACATTGTCCCCTCACAGCAAGAGGTTCTCTGGCTTAATTCTTGGCTGAGGTGCCTTATGTGCAGAGTCTGCATGTCCTCCCTGTGTTTGCATGGATTTCCTCTGGGGGCTGCAGATTTCTCCCACATTCCAAAGACATGCATCTGGAGTGTTTCTCCCCAGGTCTCAATTGAAAATGGGTTCTGTCCCAGTCAGACTTTCCAGGTAAACAAATATTAAATAAATAAATAAATAAAATATGGACGTGCTTCTGTCTATGTAGTATCTCAGCTTTTGGTGAATTTCTATATAGTGTAACAAGGGCTTCCCATAGTAGGCCTTGAAAAAAAAACAGCCAGATGTATGTCCTAGTGGTATTTTCAGTAAGTTGCAATTTTAGATATAAAAGTAAGATTAGTCATAAGAGAAGCTCTATCATCATGAAAGACCAGACAGGAAAGTTAAAAAAAAAAAGAGCAGGAAGTTCAGAAATCCTTCTAGCTAAAGTAAGGACTGTCAAGAAAATTATTTTACAGAGCAGCCATTTTAATTAATTCTGTAGTAACAGCTGATTCAGACAGCCTATGTCAATTTGTCTCTAATAAGTAATGCAATATTACTTATAAGTTTATAACAAAACTAATACTAGTAATCAAAACTCAGAGTTATAGCTGGCAAACTGTGCTGGAGTATATATGTGTGTGTGTTTGTGGGTTACGGGGTTGCTTTCTACTTAAGGGGGTTATATATACGAGCTTGCTCCACTAAAAAAAAATACTTGGAGTAGTTCCCTTATCTTGTATGTAACATGCATCTTAGGTTTCAGCTTTTGTTACACTGTCAGTAGTGCAAGACATCACATGCTCACCTTTGGTACAGAAGGCTATGGGTTCTCTTTCCACATCCAGGTAAATGGATTACTTCCACTGCAGTACAGCATAAGAGGGGTGCAGCACTCCTGAGCATGTCATCCATTGGATGAGGTATTGAATTCATCTGTTTGAGATGGTGGCAGCTCAGGTGGATGTAAAACATCACACAGCACCTGATGAAAAGGGTGGAGGAAGCTTCCTGATGCCCTGGCCAATTTCCCCTGGTAGTGTAACCATGTTAGGTCTCACCTGGAAATAGGCCACTATCCTAATGGCACCAACGCAGTCAACAAAGGAAAAATAAGTAAAATCTGAGAAATCAAGTGCTGATTTCCCATAGCAGATTCATTGGGAATTGGTAAGCAATCAATGTACTCATAATAAAGTCACAATGACAAAGTGAGAGTAAGAAAATAAAAACTACAAGGGTAGTAAATGGAGATCATGAACTGCCACTTTATCCTAGAGCAGTAAAGTCACCACAATAACCACTAACCAGTCTGAAACCCTTTAAAGGCAAACACGTGACCAATAATTTAGGAGGTGGTGATCTCAGACAATTATTACTAAATATAAAATTTGAAGGTGTTAGTAGGTGATACCTTGTTGAAATCAGAAGACAGGCAGAGAGTGGGATGTAATCAAACATGTAAATGATGTGAGATACAGGAATCTGACTTATCTGTTTTGACACAGTGGTCTAGAGGCAGCAGTTGCACCATAGCCTGCAGGTGGTCAACATGACAGTAACTGGGAACATGCTTAGCAGACATGCTTTATGTCAGGAATATTACTGAAAGTTATCTACTTATCATTGTAGCAGGCTGACTAATGCTAGATATATCCAGCCAGTGGTCACTCATGCGTCACTACTACACACCTTCATCATATCATAACATGATGTAGCATATCTGTCATTTAGACTTGCCAACTTCACTATAACGTTCTGCTGATTGCCATGACTGGCAGCCTGTGAAATGCTACCATTAGCAGCAGAGAATCAGGGATTAGAATGATTTGGACAAAGTCCAAATGCAGTTTTGAAGCATTTTGTTGAAGTGCATGTCTTTAAGTACTGCATTTTAACATTTGCACTGTAAGTCTGTGAGTATTTCCCAATCACTTATTCATTTATGTTTTATTGGAGTGTGTGCTTTGCCAAGATCTGCACATAGTTGGAAAAGGAAATTTGTCCTTTTCCCTACCTACTGTTGTGCAAACCTAGAGCTGGTATATTTAAAGTCATTGGGATGTGAGGGGTGAAGGGAGTTGTTTTTGTGTTATTTTTATGCATTTATTTATTTACTTACTTACTTATTGGGGGGGCTTTTTCATGGGTTTGATGGAACCATTTAAATTCAATATGTTGTTTGTTGATTGTTTGATTCTCAATGGAAGGTGACATCATAGAATTAAACTAGATAATTGTTATTCAGATCAGTACCTCACTGAAATTAATAATATTGTAGCCAGATGTTCATACTGATTTTCATTTCTGAAAAAGATCACTTCAGTCAAAAATCGTTGTAGCTGAAAAGCATTTTCAGTATCATGCTCTCATGCTTAATAACATCAAACAAGCATGTATACATGCATACATATCAGTACACAAAATGCAGGATGTCGCTTTACATGAAATAATAAATGCTTTTGGTGCTTTACATTAAGAGGAGTACCCAGTCTGCTTCACCTCATACTGAACTTTGAAACTACCTTTTCTACATCCTAGAATGTATCAGAACTTCTAGTAGTTTAACGCAAAAATGTAATTCATATTAGACTGATAATAATACTACATACCAAAGAATTAGTACTATATGGAAATACTCTAATGTTTCCATGATGAAAAATTGATTTTAAGGAACAGTTGAGGTAGTACTAATTTTCTAGCTCTGCTGGTGCAAAGAAATAAAGTCCTGACTGTAGCTCAGGTGATTGAAGTCTAACTAATGGCTGAGGTGTCTGCGACAGCTGGTAAAGGGGAGGAGAAGAATGATGAGGCATTGCCTGCGTGTGTCTGTGTGTCTGTGTCTGTGTGTGTGTGTGTGTGTGTGTGTGTGTGTGTGTGTGTGTGTGTGTGTGTGTGTGTGTGTGTGTGTGTGTGTGTGTGTGTGTGTGTGTGCACCCAGGCATATGATCAGTACTAGAGCCCCTGATGGAAACCAGGAAAGGTACTAAAGGTACTGTCACAAGGAAGTGAGATCTACGAATGCATTGCAGGTGGAGACATAGAAATATCTTGTGGGGCACCACTGCAAGTCTTTTTCTAGTATGCAGTGGGTACGACAGCATGCAGAATGGAGGGCTTAAATAAAAAAAAATCCTTCAGCAAGAATGCAAACACTATACTATCATAACGAGGACACTATCTTTAATTTCCTTAGCAGTAACATGTTTAGACAGAGAAGAGAAACACTTTGTTAAAATGACTTTCATGGTCAAGAAAGTACATTAAAGTGTCTTTAGTGTAACTGTAAGATACTGTTATGTATTCCACTTGCATTTTCTTCATTTTCTTAACTATTTGTCATAATTAATCAGCAGAATATCAGTACCTATATTAAAATGTACGTATTGTATTAAAAACATGAAGCCACAGGAATATTTGCTGTGGTGTGCCATAATGACATTTGGTGCTTTTTGTTGCTTCTTGTGGGTTTCCTAGTGTCAGGGGAGTGGAGGTGCTGACTTAACCAGCCTTTTACAGCTAAAAAGCTTTTTTAGTACACAAATTAGTTGCAGTTCTCAATGGAGCTAATTAACAGGAGGAATTAGACTAGCAAAGAGTAAATGCCATAGAAACCGAACTGCACCATATGCCGTTTTCATGTGTAGTGTATCTCACATCACCAACATTAAGAAAACAACTCAGCAACTAATGAAACTATGAAACTATGAAACTAATGGATTTGATATAGTTGAAAGTTATAGAACTAAATGCAGGCACAAGCAATAAGAAACAGTTTTTGGAGCACACCTGAATAAGAAATTCATGCATGAGTTTGAAATCACTTGAGATTTAAAATGATATTTTGCTGACATGGATGTTGAAGTTATTTACTGATTCACTGAGGAAAAATAAATAAACATGCATGTTATCCAGTGTCACTGAGCTTTAAGTCATATCAAAGTCTGCATTAATTAATGTATCCTTTCTGTAGGTTTAAATACACGTTTTAAAAAAAAATCTGTTTATGAACTTTTCAGTTATTTGCTGTTGTCAGTCTTTGCATGGAATGATTTATGCTTACTTTAAAATTAGTAAATAAGCCAAGTTAAATATGCATTTATTGTATAGTATGATACAAACATTCTAAAATATAATTGTCTGATACCAGCTATATGCAGTATGCATTTAAAGGTTTAAAGATTAATGGCAGAAATTATGCCAGGGCACTTCTATGGGCTAGGCTTGTAAAGGCTCCAGGGCCATTAGCCTAGTACACACTTATGAACCTATGAACCAGTGAATTAAATATTGCATTTTTCTATTTGCTCTTCTATTTGACAGTTCAATCTGCAAACAAAATCACACAGTTAAAATGTGAATGCTTTGTGTCTAGAAAACAGAATTGATAATTTGCTTCTAAAATGAGGAGCAAGAATTATCAAATACTGCAAGCATAATATTTTATCAGAGGAGAAGGCAAGTGTCCTGGACCCCCTGTAGATATTGTACCTTCTGTGCTGCCTTCCCTACAAGTCATCAATGGCCATTTGATATGTTTTAACTGCTTAAAGCCAGCTACTTAACAGAACACTTGCTTGCTTATCGGTCATATAATTAGAAGGTAAACACTGGGAGGTGCAGAAGAATGTAAAGTGGGTGCAATTATTGAATCCCCAAATGATGTCAGTATACTCCAGGAGGGTCTTACGCAGAACAACAACTGGTGTTTTAGTTATGGCCTCAAACTGAATGCAAAGAAATGCATTATCATTCCCTTTGGCATAAACAATGTCCCTTCACACTATCAAATCAACAACAATACCCTAAGTACCTATGGAGTGGTAAGGGACTTGGGTTCACAAGTTGACCACAACCTTAACTTCAACCATCATGTGTCTGCTGTAGTAAGGAAGGCTTTCTACATGACACACATGATTAGTAAAGGCACCACCCTGAGAGCAAAAGAGGTTATAACACCATTATACTCTGCACTAATCTGGCCCATAATTGAGTATAATGCCCCATTCGGCATGAACCGTGCAAAGCACCTGCAGCAATTGGAGAGACCTCAGAGGTTTCTAACAAAGAAGATGAAGGACTTCCAGCATGTGCCATACACAGACCAACTAAAGTCCCTGTCACTTTACTCTGTATGATATAGACTTCTTAGGAGAGATGTATGCCTGGCTTACAGAGCAATCTCAGACCCAAAACTATTGAACTTGCACCATATCAGTAAATCAAATGGGACTAGGGTCACCATTTCAGAGACCTAAATATGGCCTGTGACTTAAGTGGCATATGCTGGAGGGACAGATATTTCTCCCAGTGATTGCTGTGTCTTTGGAATAGGCTGCCTATTCATGTGAAACAGACTGCCTCTATGACAATGTTCAAAAGGAACCTGGATGAGTGGATGGGGCACCGTAAATTCTTACAGGAATAGCACCCACAACCCTCCTGGACATGGGTAGTCATTACTAAATGCAACCTTGGATGTTAACTAATATTTCTATGGCATTAACATTGGAATGAAATGGCTAAGCTTGAAATGACCTCTGGGTCAATAGCCAAGTAATCTCCTATGATCCTATGAGAGCACTGTTTTTACAAGACTGTTCTACATTGGATTGAGAAGTGTCTCTTTTCCCCATTGTTAAGTGACCATGGAGGCAATAGGCAAATATATAAGTAAGGAGGTGCAAGGGGAAACTACCCCTACAAAATCACTATTTCACTGTGTGTTGTTTTTAAGTGAGATGTGTCCTCTATCATTTGTGATTGAAAAGCTGGTATTCAGACAATCCTGTATTTGATTATTCATAGAAGTCTGCCACCACACTCTCTACTAAATTATCAAAGCAGCTCAGATGCTGCAAGACAATAGAGAAAAGGAAAATACTCAGAACTCAGCAAAACACAAGTATTTCCTCTGTCCACTTTATTGTGAATTCAGACATAAAAAAATTGTGAAATGTTAATGCTTGAAGATATCTAAATCTTCTATACTCCAAATGTTTTTTACATGCTTTTTGCCCTGTGCCTGTTGACCATTAAGCTTCCTCCAATGAGACACTCTCCATTCGTTCCTCCATACTGTACCACAGTGCAGTACAGGAGGTGAAATTTATCCAGATGGGGCATCATACAGGCAGCCATGAGGGTTGTTTGTATTCCCACAAGCATTCTGGCAAGGTGGGTATTTAAATGGCCTAGCTCAACCATCGTGGGAAGTGGGATAAGCTACCTATTTCAGTGAGGGAACCTACAATGCCTTCACCCTATGAGTGCAGACTCCATGCACATGCTAATGAAGGCTACAACCAGTAGATGGCCTGCCACCAGGACATGTGATGTCACACATCTCCTGCTTTGCTTTATGTCATCCTCCAAGAGGAGAATACCAATCTTCCCCTGCCTGCTCCATTAAACATATTAACCACTATCAGGGCTGCTGTTAACATTTTGGGGTATTCCAGCAATTATCAGTCCTATGAGCCCCCACCAAGGACTGTGTTTCCATACTATATTGTAGCCCTCACCCCAATACCCCAATCACAATCACACTGTCCTTGCCTCTTCCAAAGGGGACAACTCTGTTAACAGAGTAATGCATGCACATTAGTTTTAGTGGAGAAAATGCCCATCAGCAGGATTTAACTAATTGAAGGGTGTCATGTCAGTGGTAAAACTATTTAATGAAATCATGAATCTTTCTATTTATCAAAACAGATGCCCACATAATTGTCTGTCAGTACAACCATTAATATATCTGAATTTCAAAGAATTAGTCGTGCTAATCCTTACAATTCTTCAACCTATCAATGTTATTACCCACTTGACTTTTACATGATTGCTGTATTAATTTTTGTTTGTTTGATAAATATGTAACTGAATATGAAAATACGAAAACTGCTGTGTTTGGGGGTCTCTAAGGCTAGGGAGCCCCCAGTAACTGCATGTTCATTGGTGCCAAAAAATTGATATGGCCACTCAGGAGCGACCTTAGGTCAACTGGTGCCCTAGGCAAAAGGGCTCCATGGCACCCCACACCACACCACCCGGTGCCCCCATCCTTGTCTACCTACATCAGATAAATACTGGAAAAGTACCCCTGCTAGAGTGGCGCCCTAGGTGGCCGCCTAGTTGTCTTATGCCTAAGGCTGGCTATGTGACCACTATTTGAACTTGTATTGCCTGGGCTGTTATCAGGGCTTTATCCCTCAATGTCACTGGAACTATATCCCAAATACTTTTCATTATCACTTACCTTTAAAATATGTTAGCATTGTAAACATCCCTACCTTCTTGTCTGTAAAATTGCTTCAGTTTTCTAGAATTAAAAAAAACATAAAATAATTTCTTCTTCAGCAGTTTCTCAGTATTGTGCACTACATACTCATAGTTAGAAATTATTGCATTGCTGATCCAAGAAAACTAATAAAGTAGATATCTGTGTTCTGCATTTGTAAATTTAAGTTGCTTATCTTTATGCATCACTGAATATGAAATATATTTAATTATTCTGATATGTTTTTAAATTTATAGTTCACCTTCTTTATATAAATGTGCCTGTCTGCCACTCTGCATGTTTTCCTTTCCATTCACACAGTTCCCAGATGCTCTGCTTACTTGTTTGCTGTTAGTCTTGATGCTATCTATCTATGTATGTATGTATATATATATATATAGATATATATATATATATATATATATATATATATATATATATATACGTACTCCAAGGATTTGTATGAGGCTGCAACCCCACTGGAAGAAATTATCATTAAGGGAACTACAACAATATTTAAACATATCTTAAATCTATATTTTGGCCTTTTACATGTGTGAAAATAAGAGTATAGTAAAATAGGAAATGGGGAAACAGCAAACAGGAAAATACACAGGGAAATGGGGGAAGGTAAGACTGGGATGAGGATGTATATTTTTGCCAGTTTTCCAGGGACACGCAGAATTTTTTTTTCTTTTTTTTTTGGGAAGAAAAGGAGGAGAAAGCTATAATGGTAAGAGAAGGGATGGAAAGAAGGTGAGTCTTAGGAAAAGACGCACACAAACAAACATAAAATGGAGGCAAAGACTGACATTGGAAGTGCTGAAGCACTTGTGGAGGGCCAGTAGAACTGCACACATACAGACAAAGGGAGGACATTGGTGATAAGGAGGATTAAGCAACAAAGAGGGAAGGGAGGTTACACACAGGGAAGGGGAAGACTAGGATGGGGGATAGATTAGGTATAAGCATCTTTAATCTGCACATCAACTGGGCTAGACCCAGCGAGAGATCAGTCAGCACCCCAACCACCCTTCCCACTGGGCCCCAGCCTGAGGTGGTGAAAGCAGTGAGAGATAGCAGTACAACTCTGTAAGCTGCTCAAAGATTCTTTCTAGGTGGCTGATACAGGTAGCCAGTCAACATCTCCACTACCTTCACTAACTCTCTGCAAGGAACAAATTACATGCCACTTGCAGGGCCACTGGATGAAGTAATGGTGTTGCTTTCCAGTGAGCGACCTCCAAAGGCCACAGGGGTAGGCAACCTGCCTTCCCCCTACAACACCAAGTGGAGAGACAGGCCTGGAAACTTAAATAGAGAGAAGTAAAACAACAACCCCCCCCCCAAAAAAAAAAATTAAAGGATAAAAATAGGGAGAGAAGGAGAAATAACAAACATTTACTATTATGTATTTGATATATGACCCATCATAGCATTACAGAGATTTATATTAGTCAAGCAGTAAATATGATATTATAACATGTCACAAACTCCTTCTTACCTGCAGTATACCCTGGCACTATAGTATGATGTACAGGCATGTGTGCCTTTCACTGCTCACTGTAACTGGAGTGTGTGTGTAGGTGTGTGAGAAAAGGTGTGGACAGTGTAGTCTTGTGAATAAAACATTGTGTCCTCTGAGTACAGTATTATTTGTTTACGTGGACAAGAACACTATAGAAAGCTGTAACCTTCAGTACACATTGAAAAAATAAACATATCAATAGAAACGTGTAGGTATGGGGAAATCATTAACAGCACACTCATATGCAGAAGCAAAGCATGTGTAGCATGTGAAGGTTGGTAGACATGGGGTATCGCATCCAACCCTAACAAACAACACCCTCCCTAAAGAAGAAAAATCTCCATGTTACACAATGTGCTCAGATGTTGTTCAGGCATACATTTGTCAAGATAATGATAAAGTTATCTTTACAAACTAGCATATAGGCCCACGAAAGTATGTAAACACCATTATATAGTATACCTGTGTCATGTGTCCCACCACTGTATGTGTGAAGCACAGTGCTCACAACAGCAATGCTATGCATAAATGTCCTGCCATATATTAAACACCTATAAATTATGATAACAGTCCCAGTACTGTCCTCTTCACATTTGTATGCCCTGCATGTATAAGATCATAGGAGTTACAAGACACCTGATCCTTGAGGTCATTTCAACCTTGCCTGTACCAACACTTTAAGCCACACCTCCCTTTTCAGTGAGGGCCAGGCCAGTCATACCAGGGATGGATTTATGAATACCCATTCAGTTGTTCAGCTACTTTCTAAAGGCAGACCGTGCGTCTCATTGCTTAACTTGAAGAGGGAATTTGTTCCAGAAAAGAGGTAGCTGCATGACAAATGTATCTCTCCTCCTTGTCTTATTTATTGGAGTAGATTTAGATCTCTGGTCCTAGTGTCAGCTGGCCTGTTAGAATTATGGAGTTATAAGAGTTCTTGGACTACTGGATCCCTTATATCCCTAGAAATAAAGTGTACACTAAATTGAG
Organism: Protopterus annectens; assembly: GCF_019279795.1. Taxonomy (NCBI): domain Eukaryota; kingdom Metazoa; phylum Chordata; order Ceratodontiformes; family Protopteridae; genus Protopterus; species Protopterus annectens. The sequence continues at coordinate 707,266,240 of NC_056737.1, forward strand.
TATAGAGATAAACCCTCCTATTTTTTTGGTAGCCTTTTAAGCCCACAATATTCTTTAGTTACAGTCTTCTGGGATCTTTCCAATTGCTTGATATGCTTAGTAAGATGAACCCCCAAAGGGAGCATTGAACTCTATGATAAGTCTAGGGAGTGAAGAGTAAAAGCATATGAGGACTTCTTTTGACCTGGAAGAAATAGTTCCACCATGAGCTGTGCAAGGTAATAGGATGTTCTAACCACCATTACAATGTAAAGCAGTTATCTACCCAAGTAAGATGGTCTTTCATTACCTTCCCATTTTGAAATGGTATGTAATCTGGGCTATAAACTGGAGCAAGGGGGTGTTTTCCATACGCTACATAGTTGCTCTGTTTGCCATTGAGCTTGTTCCAATTTTTTTGTACGTAAGCTATTGACAAGTATAACTCCTGTTGGAGTGTTTTAATGTCAGAGGGGAACTTGATGACAATGCCCAGCTTACAATCATCTGCAAACTTTGCTAACCCGAGATCCTCATTTGATAAGTGTAGATCTGATGTTTATGGATATTAAATGTAGTGCATCAAGCTCCAAGATTATTCAGATACATTTTTTAGCAACTTCCTTAGCATTTGACCTTATCATAATAGTGCTTGGGAGGGTGCTTAACAATACACACCCCAAAGCACTATTACAATTAAGTCTTGAGCTAGTTATTAAATAGTGCTGGCAAGCAAAGAACAGCAGCAGATAGTAATACAGCCTAATTTCTGCCTGCTGTCCAAGCCTCTCAACTGTCCCTGAGTTTGTCGAATATTTTTGCTCTGTACCGCATAATTTTTTTTTCTGGTAAATCACTGAAGATTATAGTCAGTCAATAATGCCAGAAAATAGATGTTCATACTTATTGTTCAGAAAATGTATATTGATCCAAAACCTGTTGTTCTATTAACTTTTAAGTGAATAACAGCAATGTTTAAAAATGGTCACTGAGGTGTGCTGCTCTCTGTTTGATAGCACTGAGCTTTATCAGCTTTCAAAGTCTGTAAAACACTTTGCGATTCTACACTTTTTTCCTTCTGTAACTAGTAGTACATAGAGCAGATAAAGCTCCATGCACTACAAAGAATTATGATCAGGTCTCTGATCCTCCTTCTTCTCTTTCGGCGGTTCCGGTTAGGGGAAGTCACAGCGGATCATCTGTTTCCATTTCTTCCTGTCCTCTGCATATTGCACTGTCACACCAACCACTTGCATGTCCTCTCTCACCACATCCATAAACCTTATCTTATGCCTTCCTCTTTTCCTCTTACCTGGCAGCTTCATCCTTATCATACTTTTCCCAGTATACCCAGCATCCCTCCTCAGCACATGTCCAAACCAACGCAATCTCGCCTCTCTGGCTTTGTCTCCAAACTGTCCAACCTGAGCTGACCCTCTAATATACTGATTCCTATTCCTGTCCATTCTTGTCATACACAGTGCAAATTTTAACATCTTTAACTCTGCCACTTCCAGCTCTGACTCCAGTCTTTTTGTCAATGCCACCATTTCCAACCCATACAACATAGCTGGTCTCACTACCCTCTTGTAGACATTCCCTTTCACTCTTACTGGTACCCGTCTGTCACAAATCACTCCTGACACTCTTCTCCACCCATTCCACCCTGCCTGTACTCTCTTCTTCACCTCTCTTTTATTGTCTAATTTATTTATTATCTCTTTTATTTTTTCGTCTCTGATCATCCTCCTAATTATTAATCTTTACTTTCTTTTCTTAAAGATCAGTCTTCTTACACCATGTTCTGATCTTATAGGTTCATAGGTTCATAGGCTGGTACTAGGCTATCAGCCCTAGGGCCTATACAAGCCTAGCCATAACAATTCCCTGGCTATTTCTTTCCACACTATTTACTTCCCTGGACCCATGTCTAGCAGGGCGACTGACATGATCCCCGGGGTGAATTTCCTTTCTCCCATCCAATCATCAAGGTTCGTTTTGAAGAGGGCCAAAGAGGCACTCTGCTTGACATGTATGGGCAATCTATTCCAGAGTCTGGGGAGTCTCTGGGTCAGGAATCTATCCCTCCAGCATGTTTTGTTTATTGTGATGACAAGGTTTAGATCCCTGGAGCGTGTGGCTCTGAGAGATTGGGATTTCTTTAAGTGTAGCATGTCCAACAGCTCTGGGTTTGCCTCTGAGTAGATGATATGCGACAGAGTATAGCTGGAGTTGTTTAAGGTGGTCAGCATAGGGCATCTGCTTTAGGCCTGTGATTCTTTTAGTGAGGTATTTATGCGGCCTTTCCAGTTGTTGCAAATGTCTTGAGAGGTACATACCAAACGGGGCGTTGTATTCTATAATGGGTCTAATGAGGGATGAGTACAGTGGGACAATGACCTCCTTTTTCTGGATGAAAAGCCCTTAGTGGTGAGGTGTGCCACATAGAAGGATTTCCTGACTGTTGTGACGATGTGGTTATCGAAGGTGAGACCACTGTCCACCTGTGTCCCTAAGTCTCTTATCACACTTTCGGTGTTTAGTGTACTGCCACCTATATGGTAATTCACGGATACATGTTTTTTCCCAAAGGGGATAACTATACATTTCTTGGCATTGAGCTTGAGCCCATGGCTCTGGCACCAAGCATCTGTTTCTGTAAGGCCCTTTTGTAGAGTATCCACATCATTGGGGATTCAATAATGGCTTCCAGTTTGCAGTCATCTGCGAACTTTGTTAGCCAGAGTCCCTTAGTGTTGGCCTGTACTTCAGAGAAGTAGATGCCAAACAAGAGCAGTCCTAGGACTGAACCCTGAGGTACTCCACTTGTCACTTGTCTGGAGATGGATTTGCAGTCGGCTACTTTTACAGTGTGGGTTCTATCAGTAAGCCAGTTAGCAACCTATTGGGTGACGTAGGGATTAATGCCCAGCTTAAGTTTATCTATGATTCCAGAGTGGGGGATGGTGTCAAAGGCCTTGGCAAGGTCTAGTTAGGCTGTGTGGACCACCTTACCCTTGTCCATGGCTCTGGAGACTGATTCAAAGACGTCAATCAGGTTCAGGAGACAAGATCGGCCCTTCACGAACCAAAACTAGGTGGGGTCCAGTGTTTGAAGGTTGCCAATGTCTTTTTTTATAAGTTCCATAATAATACGCTCCATGGCCTTGCAGATAAGTGTTGTCAGACTGATGAGATGGTAGTTTCCAGGATCCAAGGTGGATCCCCCCTTGTGGAGTGGGATAACTGTAGCTCTGCTCCACTCAGTGGGCACGAAACCTGAGGTGAGGCTATGATTAAACATGACACTTAGGTGAGGTGCCAGTTTATATTGTACTTCATGTAGTACATAGCCCGGGATGTCATCTGGTCCCATGGATGCTGTATTCTTAGCTTTGGAGAGTGCGTTTTTTACCTGTGTGGCCATTATTACCGGAATTTGGCAATCTTTCGGTATTGAGATGGGTCATTTAGGGGGTGAGGGGGGGTGAAATTGGCACTGAATCGATCTGCCAGGATATTGGCAATATCCTTGGGATCAGAATATTTAATGCCATTCTGTTTTAGATCAGAGCAGATCTGAGCATTGCCATTTAGATTCTTGACATAGTTATAGAATGCCTTGTGGTTGTCTTTGGAATCTTTGGCAATTTTATTTTCATAACTAGCTTTGGAGGATTTTATGAGGGATCTCAGTTTCTTACTGAGGCTGGTAAGGGAGTTTTTTGCATCCTGGGATTTTCCTCTTTTCTGCAACAGTTTCTTCCTTTTGTTGTAAAGTTTGTTTATGGCAGGGGACCTCCAGATTGGCTTCCTTTTTTTGGATTAGAGCATCTTGGTTCTATTTGGGATGGCACGATTTATGCATGAGTGGATGTGCTCATACAGTGCCTTAGTGTAGGATTCAGCAGTTGAACTTTCAGTTCCCGTCTGCATGGGTGTCATGAAGTTTGTTACTTCTGACTTGAGTAGCATGAAGTTGGCTTTGGAGAAGTTTCTTATGGAGGTTTCCTTACTGTGGGGGTGGGGGTGGGATTCGGATGTTAAGGGTGATTAGCTTATGGTCAGACCTGACTAACGAGGGGGTGACCATAGGTGTGGAGCATCGATTTCCCATTTTGGTAATGACCAGGTCTAGGATATTGGAGCCCCTGCTGGGACTATGGATTAGTTGATCCAGGGTGTTGGAATTTATGAATTCCAAGAACCGTTGGGCAAAGGTGTTGGTACATGAATAGTTTTCCCAGTTAATGGCAGAGTAGTTAAAATCACCCAGTATTAGGGTGTTTGGTTCTATCTTAATATTTTCCAGTATGTTTAGAAAGGTGTAGTGAGAATCTTGGGGTATGGTGGGGGATTTGTAGCAAGCTACAATTTGGATTGCAGTCTTGCCTAGTGTTAGTTGCACCTGGAGAATTTCAAACGCATTGTGTTGGGCAACTAGCCTGGTGGTGTGAATATCCTTGGTGACTATTGACACTCCTCCACCTTTAGTGTTTCAGTCCTGGTTTGGTGGCTGAAAAGTGTGGTGAGAGTTGTAGCCTGGTATTGCAGGGGTGCTCTCTGGAGCCTTGAACCAGGTCTCAGTTACTGCACAGATATCGATGTTCTCCATTTTTAGGAGTGCCTTGAGAGAGTGCATTTTGAGGTTTAGTCATCTAGCATTGAGTAGCATTACCTTCAGATTTTGCATGCTTTTACCTGTTACAGTGGTGGTTTTGTCCTTTGAACTTTGCCTAAAAAAGGCACTATAGTGGTGGCAAGAGCCTTAGCCAGTAACCTGAATCCCAGGGGCGACAGGTGCAGACCATCTCTGGCAAAGCATCGTGGTCTGTCAATCATGTCGTCCCAGGCAGACAGATACTGGATCCCCTTAGAATGACACCAGAAGCTTAGCCAATTGTTGAAGTCAATCATTTTGTCCTTATATTGTGGTATCATTCTGGGCGTAGGCAGGATGATACTCAGGGCTAGGGTCATACCTGCCTGGGCCACATGACCCGAGAGCTCTTCCATGTATCTTTTCATGTAGTCCAGGGAGGTACATCTCAAGTCATTCACTCCAACATGGACAATGACAGAGTCATATTTGTACTTGTTGTGGAGTGACTTGAGTGCATGCGTTATGTGGCGGATCCTGGCACCCGACAGACAGTTGACTATAATTTTCTCCTTGTTCAACCTGGTGAGAGGGACATCAGTGTGCCGGACTATAGAGTCAGCTATGACTAAAGTGTTAGGTACATTGTCTTGTCTTAGGGGCTGTTGCTGATTGGCACACTGGTGTTGTGAACTATGTGACACTTTGGTTGTGATTGGTGTTTGTTTGCGTTTCAGCTTCAGAGGTCCTTGTTGCTTGGGCAGGTTACAGTTAAGGGCCTCTGCATATGTGGATTTAGTGTTGCTATATGTGGGTGTTGGTGGTGTGAGGTTAGAAGGGCTATGTGTTGCTTGAGGTGTAGTGTGGGTGTTAACTTTCTCCTCTTGACTGTCTAGCACAATCTTGGGTGGAGATAGCTTTGCTTCGATTTTGGCTATGTAAGTGCATCTCTCACAGGTTGTAGTGTTGGGTGGTAGGAGGAGAGGGTTGTCTGTGTATATGAGGCAATTGCTGCATTGCCCCAGTATGCCCAGATTCACCAGGTGGACAGAAGAAATCACCGGAAGTGACCCTTGGGCATGCCTGGTTTGGTGCTTTTTTTTTTCTTTTTGTAAAGTACAGGAGCTGTTTTCCCTTACCTTAGCAAGGTACTTTGCAATTATAGGCTGTTTAATGCCTACTATTAATTTCTCCTTATTAACAAGGAGAGTTGAGTGCTTGTATCAGTTTAAGGCTTCCTAGTGCTTTCCAGCAGGTATTAGAGAAAGTGCTAGTCACAGGAATGCTTAAAGGTAAGATGAAAAAAATGCACACTGCAGTGTGCACTAGAGAAGTTAGATGTGAAAATAGGTAACTTAAGTTTTACCTGTTTAAAAAGTTAAGGTTTAGTGGAGAGTTACTATTTTTAAAACAGCAAGATGGGTTGAAAGGGGTGGTCACTTTTGTATTCTGGTACTACGGAATATAGTAGGATGGCCAATAAATTTAAATAGTTGAAGGGGAGGGATTTCAAAAATGATGATTTTGTGATTTACTCACACAAGCCAGTGAAAGTAGAGAGGAAATGAGATATATGGTCAGATTAACATAAGAGGCAGGCAACTAGAAAGACAGTGGTATTACAAGACAACTGTAACTGGGTGGGAGGGCAAGGAAAAAATTTCTGCCTGACTCAGAAGAGACAGAGCTGTGGTCTCTTTTGAAGTTTTAATATGCTGTTAAAGCAGTATGCAAGTAAAACACAAGGTACAGAAAACAAACCACAGTATTCAAAATATAGAAAGGCAATAAAGCAATACAAAATACAAAAAATAAAAGCCAACTAACCTTTCCTTCACAGCAAAGTGTAGCAGAGTCTGGATGAGCCTTTCTGGTATATTTGAAATAAAAGCACATTTCATGATTGTAGAAAAATGCAACTGCCATCTCTCTGGTCATATAACTTAACCTCTCCATACCCTTCTTCCATCTGCATACCTTGCTCTGACTCTACTTTTGATTGTGATTCTTGCAGCATGCCAACTCTGGTTCATAGTTTCATAGGTGAATACTAGGTTAATGACCACTGAGACCTTTATAAGCCTAGCGAAGCATTCCAATTGCATCCTATATGTTTATGTGCCTTAGAGATTATTTTAAGGGTATATGTAAGTTAGGGCATGATTTATAGACTGTCTATATTTATTAAAGACATAGGTGCTAGACCCGGGGTGAATTTCTGATTTCCCATCCACTGGTCTAGGGTACTCTTGAATAGGGTTAGGCTAGAGTTCTGCTTCACATAGATGGGGAGCTTGAGAAAGAGAATTCTGTGAGATAAATACCCTTTCCCTCCAATGTGCCCTATTTATGCTGCATGTAAAGTTTAAATCCCTGGATCATGTAATTCTGATGCTGTTCATTTTGCAGATAAGCAAAAGGTCTGTCAGAGTGAGATCAAAAGATGCTTTGCATGCCAGGCCTAGATTGCCTCTCAACAGTCTGTAGGAAACAAGCGTATAGAGATAGGGCTTTGAGGCAATTTGCATAGGACATACTATTTATGCCCTGCATTCTTTTCTGTGAGGAACCACTGTGGACATTGCAGTTCTTATATGTGCCTGGTCAGGTACCTACCAAAGGGGAAGTTGTACTCAATGATGGACCTGATGAGGTCTGAGTACATTGAAAAGATGACTTCCTTTCACATACATGCCATGCTCTTGCTTAAAAGTTGAGCAACACAGAATGATTTTGTTACTACCTTAGACTATGTTGGTCAAAAGCCAAGTTACTATCTACATGTCTACACAAATCTCTGAATACTGTTTCTATACCTATGGGTGTGCTATCAATGATGTAATTTCCTTGGGTGGCTGACTTCACAAGGGTACTATTATATATTTCTTGGCACTGAGTTTTAAGCTGTGGCTTTGGCACCAGTTATTTGGCTGTGCAAGTCCTTCCTTTAAGAGTTTTGTGTCTTGGGGAATTCTATGACTTCTCCTATTTTGTGCAAATCTGGTCAGCCAGAGGCCCTTGTCATTGGTCTTGACTTCTGAGAAGTAGATGTCAAAAAAGAGCAGACCCAGTACAGAGTCCTGAAGTATTCCACTTGTGACCAGCCTCTTTATGGAAGTAATCTCCTCCATTTTAACTTCCTGGATCCTATCGGAGAGCCAGTTGGCTACCCAGCATGTAACATAGGTGCTTACACCTATATCCATGAGTTCGCTTACAATGCCAGAATGGGGTATTATATCAAATCCCTTAGTCAGGTCAAGGTCAGCAGTATGCACTGTTTTGCCCTCATCCATTGCCTTTGTGACATTCTCAAAGAAGTTCACCAGGGTGAGTAGGCATGATCTACCATGACAAAAAACTAACTGGATTAGATCCATTGTTTGAAGTTTTTTTTATGTCCTTATTAATCATTTCCATGATAATTGTTTTGATGGCTTTGTATATAAGACTAGTAAGACTTGTAGATCTGTAGTTCCTGGTATCTGTTGATGGCCCATTCTTGTACAAATGGATGACCATTGTAGTACTTCTTTGCATGGCACAATGCCTGTCTGGAGGCTGTGGCTAACAGTGATTCCACTGGTCCCAATAGGTTGTGTTTCAGGTTAATTAAGAAGCATCCTGGCATGCTATCAGCACCCATTGATGCAGTGTCATTGGCCTTAAAGACTGCATCTAGGACCTGCTCCCTTGTGATAGTTGGGGTGATTGCAAAGGAAGCCACCTACATAGAGTCTGGGGGGGGCTAGGGGACAGAGGTGTAAAACTAGAGTTGAATTTGTCTGCTAGCAGATTTTCTATATCTTTCACCTCTATGTAGGTGGCTTCCTTTGCAATCAGTTTTGCACACCGTTGTGTGCTGCCTTTGAGGTTTTGGACATAGCTTAAGAAAGTTGTGTGATTGTCCTTTACTAGGAGGTTACCTTTACCTCAAATTTGGCTTTAGTAGACTTAATGTGCTCTCTTAATTGTTTAGACTGACAAGAGTGGTTTTATCATGGTGGACATAGAGCTTCTTAGTCTTGATTATGACTTTTTTCTTTTGTTGTACAGCCTGCTTATGTTTGATTCCGCCAGGGTGGTTTGTTTTTTGAGTTAATTGTGGGCTTATTTCTTGTAGGCACATCTGTCTCTATGCATTTATTGACATCATTGTACAGGGATCTGTGAACAATTCCGCATAGGCATCTGTGTTCACAGTGTTTAGTGGGCTTGACATTTTGACAGGTTATCAATTAGTAGTAAGAAGTTTGCCTCAGAATAGTTCCTAAATGTTATGAGGTTAGCAGGGGTCACAGAATTAATTTTTATTATGAAGGAGACAGCTGTGTGGTCTGATTCAAACAAACAGGGCAATACAGTGGTGGTGGTGGGGTTACAGCATTCTCCCATATTTGTACCAGGTCGAGTATCTTTACACCTGTAGTGGACATATGGACTATCTGATCCAGGGAGTTTGTGTTTACAAAGTCCGGGAATCTCTGGGCCTGTAAGTACGGGGTGACGGGATAGTTGAAGTTGCCCATGAATATAATATTGAATTAAATGATGAAGGCCTCCAGTAAGTCCAAGTACAAGTTATAGGTTTCTTGGGTCATAGAGGGTGACCTATAACTTGCAAAGACATGCTATGGGACTTTGCCTATGGAAATCTGGACATGGAGAAGCTCAAGCACATCATCCTGTTTGACTAGTCTTGAGATGAGTTTGTTGTTGATATAGACTGAGACACCTCCACCTTTGATTTCCAGTCTGAATATAATACATGTATATATTGAGTTTTGCCAGCCAGTCTGTATCTAATGTTATTTATCTATTGGCTTTATATTCTCAGTATTTTCAAGCCAAATGTGATACTCACTTTGTATATAATATAATATAATATATATATATATATATATATATATATATATATATATATATATATATATATATATATATATATATTGCATTCTGTCATTCACTCTTTATGTAATGTCTTGTATTGATTTGTTTACCTTCAGATGAGACTGAAATTAGTAGATAATTCGATCAGTGCTCTTCCCTGGTTAACAAATACAAAATAAATAAAATAAAATAAATAAATGTGTTCTTACATGGATGTCAATATTCGCTTTTCAACCTTCACTCTTGAGGTGAAATTTCTTGGCATTCAAGTCTTGAATACAAAATAAGCAGATTATGAGCGGAAACCCAGTCATAATCCTCTATATTACTAACATATGTACCATTAATTCCACTTGAAGTATGTAACATCTAGTTATGAAACTGCACATTCAGTGGTGCTCACTCTGGCAGAGTGCATATATAAGTGGCAGTTACAGAATGAACAACAACAAAATATGTAATGAAACATCCATATTCACCCTTTCATCTAGAGGCACTCTCTATTCTCCTTCAATAAAGGAGGCTGTCCTCCAAAATAGCCTTCTGACCCACAAGAAAATAGAAAAGATAAAAAAATCCTAAATTCCACATTCAGTATTACCACACATAAATCACAGGATCATTTAAATAACAGTCAGCTATTACAACTGCATGCAATACATCTTAGGGGTCTTTACTATCATGACTTCCTCCCTCTGGCTAAGTAGGTCAGAGTGACACTTCTGCAGTAGTGGTGCTATAGTGGTGCTGGCACTGCTTCCAGAGTAGGGTATACCAATGGCACCAGAGACCATGATGGCAAGACTGTGTCGGGCATCCTCTTAATATAGAAACCCTCATAGGAATTCCCAGGTAGAGCTTGCTTTCTTTTTTGCACTACTGGGGAGCCCCATTAACGTTAGTACCCATAGAAGCCGTGGTAGTTTATCAGATCACATTCCACAGAACTATATTAAGCCTCTTGCAGTCATGTCATTCAGCTTGTCAGCACATGACATGCAACACAGAACAGCTAGCTACCAAGTCTAGTTATAGTGCCGCCATTACTACGTGCACAAAACAGCATGGCATGATGATGTTAGGGTCTAAACATTGATGCGAAACGAATGTCCTGCGTACATGGTGGCTGAGTTTGTAGATTTGGTCTTAGTTGTCTGTCTAGGATACAAATGTATATAACAAATTTATTTATGCCCCTGGAAGGATTATTGTCTCACCCACTCATGCTCAATGCACTTTGCAGGTGCTCCAGCCAGTTTACTTGGGTAAATAAGCAACTTAGCATGTCTCTGGCCACTGCTTAATGGAATCATGCGATTCAATGTAATTAATAACTGGTACGTCATTATAATAATCATACTAGAAGCTTTGAAATTCTACAAAATAAAGCACATGTATCTGCGATGGGCCTTATTATACTAGGGAAAAATTGTTTAGGAGCAACTAACCAAGGTTCTGAAAACTTGTAAAACTAGGACTTTTAAATGTAACTTTATATAATCCATGTTTACCTGGTCAGTAATTACTACCTACTTGTCTTGTTTACATTTTTTAAATTCCTACAGTGCTTGCTATATATATATATATATATATATATATATATATATATATATATATATATATATATATATGGATCTATTTCATATGATCGACAGACCATTTGATCAAAATTAATTTGGTCAACAACCAGTATTCAAGGCACTTAACAGGGATTTGCCCCACTCCCCAATGTTGTGCGACCCTGGAGTTGTTATATATTGTTGGGGGGGTGGGGGCAAAGCCCCCCACCTATTTTTGTTTAAAAGCATGAAAATACAAGAAAAACTACACATTTTAAACGAACCCCCCCCCCTAACTATATATAACAACTCCAGGGACACACAACATTGGGGAACGGGGCACATCTCTGTTAAGTGCCTTGAACACTGGTTGTCGACCAAATGAGCTGTCGACCAAATGGGTGTCGATCAAATGGTCTGTCGATCATATGAAGTAGACCCATATATATATATATATATATATATATATATATATATATATATAAGTATTGTGTAATGCTTGCTGTTGTGCAGATGTCGCTTACCTTATAGATATAGAATTAGGTTTTATACTTAATGGGGGTTATCACAGATTAATTGTTGATGTACCATCATCATGACCATAAAGATGATACCAAGATCAGGCTCATAACTACTTTTGGCATAAATACCCAGCGATTGGTCAATCTTGTACAGAGACATTGGGATATTTTATTAGCAGATGAATATGTTGGACAAATACTGGACGATAGGTGTGCTTTTTCTTTTCATAAAGGGGTCACCTTAGAGGGTTACTTTAATTTTTATAAACGTGCTTCTTTTCCCAGTATTAGGTCTCAACGTACTCTGGATGGTACCACGTTGAGGGGGTGTTTACCCTGTGGTCATTGTAGTTTTTGCAAATATGTGGCAAAAACTAAGGAGTTTAGCAGCAAGACTACACCACAGGTTTTTGAAATTAAATCTTTGACTAATTGTAGCAGTGATTGGGTTATTTACTTGGCTGTTTGTAATTGCTCTGCATTCTACTTGGACAAACGTCCAGACCTATGAAGTTACGTATTTTGGAACATCTTAGTAATATTAGAACTAAAGTTATTACCAATGCTCTGTACAAGCACACTCATGCACAGTAATGCTACTTTCTGATTTACTATTATTGATAAGGTAGGTGGCCATAAACTTATTAAAGCCAGATGGATTGAGATATTGACTAGAAATGAAAAGGGTTGGATAATTAGACTTGGTGGATTATTTCCACCAGGTCTAAATGAACATCTGTAATTCTTAATATTTTATATATAATTTCTGGGTTTTTTTTGGCAAAACATTCTGTCTTGACTGAATTATTATGTTTTTTGGTGATGGGTTTATTTTAGAAAACGTTTCCAATGTTTTTTGCAAATCTAATTAATTATTAATTGGGTATTGTCTATGACTGGATATTGTGGTGCTTCAGTGTTTTAAAAAGGACTTGTTTGGATTCATTTTGCTATACATTGATAAAGGCTTCTTTGGGCCGAAACCGGTCTGTATATAATAAAAGGTTATCTTTTCCCCTATTTTGGTGCTGGCCATTTGATTTGGTATACATTGTTCATTTGGGCCTTTGCACTTGCTGTCTGAGTGAAGGTTTTGCTGCTGTTTCTTATAACAGATTAAGCCAACATTCTGCTTCTTGTGGCTGTAACTGGTTAGAGATGTCCTTTGTGCATGCCACTAAGGAACAGATGGAGGAACAGATAGGCCTGTGAGAGGAACTGTAAGCAGTGTGCAAACCTAAACCCCACGTGCTTATGTTTGTGCACCTCAACAGGATAATTTTATATAGCAAAAGCAAATACATTTTTGGCATTTAGCGAACCATCTCTGGTATTACTGACATCTTCCTGCACTTGGTAGGATATGTTTTAAATACAGCTTTGTAGAGAATTTTACTGCAGTAGCATAGCTAGGGCATGAAAAAGGGGCAACTGCCCTGGGCACAAAGTGTCTGGGGGGGAGGCTACCATTCTAAACTATTTGCACTTTAATGCGTACCAGATTTTAGAAAACAGCATTGCATTTGCAGTCAAATTTGTGTTCCACAGCACTCCCTGTGCAGTCTAAACTGGAGCAACTGTTTGCTACAGTTTGAGAGTAAATAATAAATCTTTTTATTATTTCTTTAGCAGAGTTAGGGGTTGGCATAATGGTTAAGGTGTTTACCTCACAAACATAAGATGTAAGGTTTGATTATCACCTTTGAGGTAAATTGTCTAGGCTTAAAATAGCTCACAAGAGCAGTTAGCCTAATACTTGCCTATGAACGTGAGTGCTGTAGAACAACCTGTAGGGTACAAACTGTAGCAACTTCTTGCCACAGTTTAAAAGTAGAAAATAAATCTTTTTTTTTTTTTTTTTTTTAGCTGAAACCTGAGCACTGTAGCACTCCCTGTGTAAACTGTAGTAACAGTTTAAAAGTGAAAGTGCTGTAGCACTCTGTGCATTGTATAAACTGTGACAACTGCTTGCTACATTTGTAGCAAGGACTTTGCTGCAGTTTAAAAGAGAAAAAAAGTTTTTGTTCTAACTAAAACTTGACCATTGTAGTACTCTGTGCATTGCATAAACTGTAGCAACTGCTTGCAACAGTTTAAAATATTATTTTTTATTTTTATTCTTATTAAAATGAGAGAAAAGAGGGTTGTGAGCAGGGTGCAGAAATTTGACCTGATTGGCTGCGGCAGGAGGAAGGTGGGTGTTATATATCTGGCCACCTGGTTGGTGTGCCAGGAGCAAGAGCAGACTTTTTTTTTTTTTTTTGCTTTTGTTTTTGCTCTTCACCTGGAAAGCTGAGGGAACAGGATGCTAGTGCATTGTACCAGGACAGGTTGCTGGTTTTTATGTATGTATAGAAATAATACATGTCTACGATTACATCATGGCCTGAGGAAGCGTTATCCCAGTGGCATGTGTAAAAGTTATGAAATTCAGCTGTGAAATACTGTGACAGGCCATTAACTTTTGTCTCGATGTAGATTCCACATCTTTATTTTTTAGGGGGTGGGGGATGCAGTCTGCCAACAACTAAGGAAGGACATCAGCCCATGTGATCCTCATATTTGTGTGAGCTGTCCTATATACCCATATCACTGCCACACATTCTTTTCACAGCAGCACCATGCTTGGCCACTGACACAGATGGACATTCCTGGTAAACAGAAGAAAACAAAGAGCATGACCTTTGACTGTAGCTAGCACCCTAGAGCTGCTCCCCTCATCCTCATTTGCCCTTGTCTCCTCCAGACATCTCAGATCTTCATGAATGCATGAGATGAATAACACTCCACCTCTCACTCCAGTAGCCTATTTTATACATTAACAACCCTCTTTATAAAAGAAATTCCCTATGTCAAGGTTGTTGTTTGTTCATATTTCATACTTATTACCTCTGTTTCTCCCATGACCCTTCCTGTTGTTCCACCTCAGTTCCAGCATTTCACACTCCTCTTTTGTAGTTATATGGATGCAGCAGTCAATGCAGCCAGTATTTTACTTGTCTTCACTTTCTAAAGCCCTGGATTCCTCAGCCTACCTTTATTACCCAGTCCCTCTATTACTTTAACCCTTTAATTTGTTGAACATTTTCTTTTTTTTCTCAATTATTTTTATTAAAAGTTTTAACATCAAAACCACAAAACTTTACAAGAATAAATGACTATAAGAACAACAAATTATTATAAAAAATAAATAACAAAAACAACTATTTGCAAAGGTGTCTAGTATACAACAAGAATTGTATAAATGAAATTATCACATTAATTATTTAACTATTATATACTATTTTCTATCAGTTCTTTAAATTTCAACCAAGCATTACAGGAAGAAGTGACTCCATTTGTTCCTGTCTTGATTGTGATAAGTTTAAGTTGATATACATCATTAGCAATGTTTGAGAATTCTTTCATAGTTGGAATAGACTTATTCTTTCAGGTTTTGGTAATAACATTTCTTGCTATTTCTAAGATATTTCATAAAGATGGTATTTTATTCTTGTAACACATGCAGGAATTGGTACATTAAATGAAATTAAAGATTTAGTTAAGATACATTTGTCATGTAAAAGAGAATTTATATTATCCCAAAATGGCTTGAGTACTACACAGTCACAAAACATATGTTACCAAACAGCTTTAACATTAAATTTACATCTCCAACATCCAAGATCTTTTTTATACATTAATTCAACTACATGTGGTGTAATAAAAATTATGTGCATGAATTTCCAAGAGAATAATCTCCAATGTGGCGAGAAAGTACTTTGATTTGATGATAATAGCATTAATAAAATAAATTAATAAAATTTTTATCTTCTTGACTTGGAAAGTAATTATTAATAGGTTTGAAATAATCTTAATAACATTCTCTATAATATCTGGTTGTACTTTTAACCACTTTATATATTTTAAATAAAAGTCTTTTCTCTATTATGTTCTGGTGTATCAAAATAATTAAAAGGGCAGTAAATGTACAGACTGATTTTCTTACTGTCGGTTGCATTAAATTAATCTTATGTTCAACTGATTGCCTACAAATCTGAATGTCTGGCCACATTTCTTTGTTTAAATTGAACATATTTATAATACAATATGTAGTTTGTCGTTTCCCATTATCTATCAATTGATGCCAATATAGCAAGCTATTTTTCTTTAAGAGTAATCATTTTTGGTAAGCTCAATGTACTGATATTATTCTGAGTGTAGACTATAGGAAAATAATAAGAAAGCCATACTTTATATTCTGGATTGTTGTAAATAAAAATTTTAAAGGTGTCTAACATTGTAGAAATATAATTAGAATTAACTGGTTTGTTTTTACTTTCTGAGAAATAGTCTTTTAATAACCAATGAACATTATTAGTATTTTATAATGATGTGATTGTAATAGCTGATTAGATTTTACCCAGATGTTTTCTTGAATCTCTTTCCACATGGTATTATAATTAATATTTAACCATGAAGTTATTGTCTTAATGATTGATGATAAATAATATATTTCTAAATCTGGTAAACCAATACCACCCAAAGACCAATCTCAATGTGATGATTTAAAGCCAATCTAAGTTTGATAGGAAACCAAAGAAATTTCAAGATCAAAGAATTAAACTCTTTTATATAATCTTTAGAGGGAGGAAGAGATAAATATTGCATTATATATAACATTTTTGGAAGAATAATGATTTTAATTAAGGAAAGTCTCTCTTCCATAGTAAAAAATAACTTATTCCATTTATTAATAAGATGCTTTATAGAATTTAAACTATCATTATAATTAAGAGCTATTATATTTTTAATATTATCTATTAAAGTTATCCCTAAATAGTTAATCTTTTTTATTTTGCAATATATTTAGAGAATTTCTTGTCTATTTGATGTCTTACAGTTTATAAGTAAAATTGTAGTTTTATTTTCATTGAAACTAGGTCCTGATTTTTTCTGGAACATTTCTATTGCATTAATTACAGCAATAAAGGAAAAATTACAATCATTCAGAGGTAATACGATATCATCTACAAACAGTTGCAATTTGGTGTTTAATTTCTTGTTTGTTTGTATGCCTTCGATATTTATATTTGATCTTATATAGTTTTTAAATGGTTCCATAATTAAAGTAAAAAAGTAATGGCGACAGAGCACAACTCTGTTTAGTACCTTTAGAAATCATAAGTGACTCAGACGTATATGACCCTATTTTAATAAAAGCAAAAGAATTTTTATAAAGAAGTTTTAAAAAGTTGTAAAACTTATTTGAAAAATCGCATTCCTCCAAGACTAAGTACATCCAATTAATGGAGCCAAATGCATTATTAATATCTAGACTTACTAACATTGACTTATCTTTTGTATTATGAGCATTACCTATTATTGTTAATACTCTTTTAATATTATCATAGGAACATCTATTCAATATAAAACCAGTTTGGTCTTCATTCATCAGTATAGGAAGAAATTGCTTTATTCTGCATGCATAAATAGCCATCAATGTTTTATAATTTATATTTAATAGTGAGATTGGTCTATATGAAGATCATTTTGTTGGATCTTTGTCAGCTTTTAAAACTGGAGAATTAAGAGTGTATTTCCAGGATGTTGGAACCTTTGCTAGTTATGAAAACAAAATCACCACTGATTCTAAAGACAACCACAAAGCATTCTATAGCTATGTCAAGAATTTCAATGGCAACACTCAGATCTGCTCTGAGTTACAGCACAATGGCACTAAATATACAGAACCAACTGATATTGCCAACATCCTGGTGGATAGGTTCAGTGCTAACTTTACCCCTCTCTCATACTCTAAAGGGCCCATTTCTATATCGGAAGAATGCAAAGTTCCTGTAATCACGGCTGCACATGTAAAAAACACTCTCCAAAGCCAAGAACACAGCATCCATGGGACCTGACAACATCCCAGGCTGCATTCTACATGAACTACAGAATGAACTGGCACCTCACCTAAGTACCATGTTCAATCATAGCCTCACCTTAGGCTTTGTGCCCACTGAATGGCGCACAGCAACGGTTATCCCAGTCCACAAAGGGGAGCCACCACGGACCTCGGGAACTACCGCCCCATTAGCCTGATAGCCTGGTCTGCAAGGCTATGGAAAGTATCATCATGGAACTTATAAACGACATTGGTAATCTCCAAACTCTGGACCCTACCCAGTTCGGGTTTGTAAAGGGCAGATCATGTCTCCTAAACCTGATAGACTTCTTTGAAGAGGTCACCAAAGCCGTAGATGAGGGTAAGGTGGTTCAAACAGCCTATCTAGATCTCACCAAGGCTTTTGACACCATCCCTCACTCTGGAATTATAGATAAACTCACTAAACTAGGTATAAATCCCTATGTCACAAGATGGGTTGCAAACTGGCTCACTGACAGAACCCACACTGTGAAAATAGCAGACTCTAAATCCAACTTCAAACCATTGACAAGTGGAGTACCACAGGTTTCAGTCCTAGGTCCTCTCCTGTTTGGTATCTACTTCTCTGAAGTACTAGCTAACACAGAAGGTCTTTGGCTAACAAAGTTTGCAGATGACTGCAAACTAGGAGCCATAATCAAAACTCCTAATGATGTGGACATCCTACAAAAGGTCTCACTGAGACAAATGCCTGGTGTCAAAGCCATGGCCTCAAGCTCAATGCCAAAAAGTGCATTGTCATTCCTTTTGGTAAAAAACTCTGTACCCATGAACTACCACATAGGCGGTAGTCTACTTAACACTGAAAGTGTGATAAGAGGCCTTGGGTTGGGACACATGTGGACAGTAGTCTTTCCTTTGATAATCACATCACCACAGTAGTCAGAAAATCCTTCTACGTGGCACACCTCATCACTAAAGGTTTCTCATCCAGGAAAAAAGAGGTCATTGTTCCCCTCTACTCATCACTCATTAGACCCATTATAGAGTACAACACCCCTTTTTGTATGTACCTCACAAGACATCTACAATAACTGGAAAAGCCACAGAAATACCTCACAAAGAGGATTACTGACCTCAAACAGATGCCCTATGCAGACCGTCTCAAAAAACTCCAGCTTTACTCTGTCACATATCGCCTACTCAGAGGTGATGTCTGCCTAACATACAAAGCTATGTCAAACCCAGAGTTGTTGGACATGCTCCACGTAAAGAAATCCCAATCCCTCTGAGCTACACACTTTAGGGACCTAAACCTTGTCACCACAATAAACAGAACATGCTGGAGGGATAGATTCCTGTCCCAGAGACTTCTCATACTCTGGAACAAACTACCTATCTATATCAAAGCTCCTCATTAGCACTCTTCAAGAAAAATCTTGATGATTGGATGGGAGATAGGAAATTCACCCCTGGGATCACTTCTGTGGCTCTGCTTGATGGGGCACAGGAAAATAATTTTCTTGGGTGGCAAAAACCAGGGTACCGTTTGGCTAGGCTTATATAGGCCCTAGTGCCAATAGCCTAGTACCTACCTATGAACCTATGAACTTTTTCTTGTAAATTTACTAGTTTCTCATCACTCATCTCATTGCTTTTTCTTTAGAACATCCCAACTGATAATTTTACCATATAAGTATGTTTTCAAATAGTCCCATATAAATATCTCTGAGATATTGTCTATATAATTAATATCAATAAAAGTCTGGTTTTCTTTATTAAAATTCCTTAAATTCTTTCATATTGGTTATATAAGCAGGTACCATTTTAACAGTAGTATTAATATTAATATTTAGCATGACTTCAAATGTAATTGCATTATGATCTGATAATGGACAGGAGACTAGTTTAACCTTACCTAGTCCAGTGATTATATCATTTGAAATATATACTCTATTTTATCATTTTAAATATATACTCTATTTTGGATTGTGTTCCATGTCTATGTGAGAAACATGTAAAGAAGCATGAATTTGATACTGAAAATGTACTAGTATCCTTGATCTTAAATAAATCTATAAATCTTATTAAAACTCTAGCTGAAACAGGTTTCCTCCATTTATTTTTTTCCTCAAATATTTTTTTATCAATTAAAATAACATTTACATAATATTTTTAAATATCATTTTAAACAACTATATACAATATTTACAATAGCCTGACTTTCAATTATATATACTGTATGTTATTAAATATAGAATTAACAGATCAGTTATCAGAGATACAATACTGATTATTGCAGAGTGTCCAACAAAGATATAACTTTCTTCCAAGGATTATTTACCAATGGCCTGGGATAGATTCACAGTTCTTTGATTTTTATTTCCATCAATGCAGTTGTCTTCAGTAAAGTGTAGAATTCTTCCAAGGTCGGGGGTGTATTTGAATTCCACCTTCTGGTTACGCATTTCCTAGATATAGCAAGTATTGTCCATAACAAATACATATTTGTCTTATTCAGGTAGGGACATTACATTTAGTATTATCAATATTTTAGTTAAAGTAAAGGATTCACTAAATAAAGCTTATAAAAAATGATTGATTCCATTCCAATACGATTTAATTTTATTACATTCATAAAAAATATGAATCCAGTCTGCTTTATTTGATTTTTCACACCTCCAGCAAAAGCCATTTTAGTAGTACTGATCTTTTTAATTCTATCTGGTGTTAAAAATGCTCTGTGTAAGTACTTCCAGTTAAATATTTTCTAGTACTGTGTGTTAGAGATATAATTAACTGATAGTATGATGTTACTTTTAATTTCATCTGTTAACTGCAATGACTGACTTTTTGTTAAGAACTGCCAGTATGATGGTTTGGGAATTGTTTTATATGTTATTAACTCTTTATATAGATTTGAAATGGAATTTTTCTTTTCACAACTATTATATATAAATTCATACAGAAAACTTATTAGATTTGGAATATCTTTAAATGAGGAATTATTAATTAATCTCATAAATCTTGAGTGCACATTTGAATGCTTTGTAATGTTAACCAGTCTTGTGTTGGAATATTGTAAGCAGTTTTTATCATATGTATATCTAAAACATTTAATTTATTTACACATTGAAACTTATAATATTTACTGCGGTGGTGGTGCTGCGGTAGTTTTGTCGCCTCACAGTAAGATGTTGTCCTGTTCGATACTCAGCTAAAGCATCTTCTGTGTGGAGACATGCGTGAATGGACGTACCTACGATGAAGGTTATATGTCAGGGCTGGCAACTCGGTACATAAAAATCTGCTGCCAATCATTAGCTTTTATATATGTTTCTATTTCTGCGAAGTTCAATCCTCCTTTTTTCCAGGGTCTAATGTGATGAGTTAGAGCTACTCTATTCTTTTTGGGATACCATTGAAATTTAATTAAACATGAGTTTATTTCTTTAAGAATGCATCTTTCAGGAATTAACTGTATTGCTAATGCTACATATAGTATTTTTGGCAATAAGACCATTTTATTAATTGCAATCTGTCTTCAAAAGTTGATATAATTTTGTTTCACTTTTCTATATATATTTTTATTGTTTCAATAATGTTTTTATAATTTATTAATATTGTTTTGTTTATATTTCGTTTATATTTTTGCATAACACTATTCCTAAATAATTTAGCCTAAGTTCTTGTTTTCCTGTGATGAACTTATCTGTAACTTGTAGGTCTTTTTTTATTTAAAAATAGAAATTCTGATTTTGATCTATTAAAGTGTAGACCTGAAATCTTATAAAATGTCTCCATTACTTCTTCTAGCTCTCCTAATGACTCTCCGGAGTTTGATAGGGTTAATAAAATATCATCAGCAAAAAGCATTATTTTAGATATGTTCTGGTCATATACTTCTATTCCTTTTATTCTTGTATTATTGCATATTATTTCTGCAAGTATTTCTATAGCCAAAGAAAATAAACTAGGAGAAAGGAGGCATCTTGTTTAGTACCTTTCGTTATATGGATAGATTCTGAGGTGAAAGGACCTAATTTAATGTAGGCTAAGTTATTAATATATATGATTTTTAACAATAAGATGAAGGGAGGAGGAAATTCAAATAATGCTAAAGTTTTAAATAGATATTCCCAGTTGAGGGAATCAAAGGCTTTTTCTATGTCTAATCCGATTACAAGTGTTTCTCTATCTTCTTTATTCACATAATCTATAAGAGTAAGTATCCTTTTAATATTATCATGTGTGTGCCTGTTATATAAAAATCCAGTTTGATCATTATTAATTGTCTTTGAAAGTGGGATTTTCATTCTGTTAGCTAGGATTGACATGAATATTTTGTAATCATTATTCAGTAATGGTATAGGTCTGTATGAGGTGCAAAGGTCTGATGATTTATTATCTTTTAAAATTGGTGTTATGAGACAATATTTCTTTGAGGGTGGTATTTTTGCTTCTGACTGGACTTCTAGGAAAGTTTTATGAAAAAGGGAGATTACTGTTGAAGGGAGGAGTTTGTAAATTTCCATAATTATACCATCTATCCCTGGAGCTTTGTTAGATTTACTTTCTCTTATCTTGTCAACACTTTCTTTGTAGGATATAGGTTTTTGTAGGTCGAGTTTTAAGTTTTTGGGAATTTTTTTATATTGATAAGGTTTGTATCTAAGTCTGTTTGGTTGGTATCTAAATCTTTTTTGAAGTGTTCCATATACTGGAACCAAAATGCTTCAAGGATGTCTCCTATATCTGATACTTTTTCCCTTTCTTTTCATGATATATATACTACTAATGCTATTTGTTTTAGATTGTATTTTAATTCTTGTTGATAAGTTATGTAGATATCTGGGGGAGGTGGCTAATGAGTTGATTTTTAATTAGTCCAGGGCTAGACAAGTTTTGTGTGTTAGAATTTCATTATATTTTTTATTTAATTCCTCTATTTCTTTTTTGACTTTTGAATAATTCTGATTTCTTTTAGATTTTGCTGTCAAGAGTCTGTTTTGCAAGTCTAATGATTCAGATTCCCACTTTCTAACTTTGTTTTTGTATTAGCCAAGGGTCTTAGCAAATAAATACGCTTTTAATGAGTCCCAAACCATGACTCTACTGACTTCTGTTGTATTATTAATTTCAAGAAATAACTGTAGTTCTAGCAACATCCAGGGTCTGAATTCTTTAATTTTTGTGATATATGATGGAATTCTAGTTGAGAGGATTAAAGGTTTAAACTCTATTTGGAGCTTCATTATCAGAGAGTCATGATCTGAGAAGGGGCATGGAACTATTGAGAAGTTGAGGATTTTTGTTTGTAAGTCTTGAACTATGAATAATTTGTCTATTCTGGTTTGAGTTCCAAATCTATGGTCTTTATGGGAAAATAATAAGGATTTCTCATCTTTTACTTTAAAGTGTCTATTAAATAAAATGAATCAATCCATTTTTTTAAGGATTTTGAAATAGTTGCTATGCGAAAAGACTTTTTGGTGGATTCAGAAGCTTCTAAGGTAAAATTAAAGTCTCCTCCCAGTATAAGATTTCCTTTATAATTGTTGGAAATAAAATCTAGGTGTTTTTTAACCGTTCCTGCTCCAATTTCAGGGAACCAATATAGAATAGCTAAGGTCCATATTCTGTTATTAAATTTAATTATAACAAATGCTAGTAGACCTTCTTTGTCTTCATATTTATAAATAACTTTTGGAATGATTATGATTTTCTTCCAGAGAATTGATACTCCTTTTGTCTTTGTTCTATAGGAGGTTTGAGCTAAGACTGTATAGTCCTTAAGGTTCCAAATAAAGCTATCATTAATCTTAAAATGCGTTTTCTGGAGAAATACTACTTGTGCCTTATTTAGATTTAAATATTTTAGTAAGTTTGATCTTTTATTTGCATTATTTAAGCCATTAGTATTTAATGATAAGAATGTTAAATCTATTTCAAGTTATTGTTGGAATAAACTTTTTGCTTTTTTTTTTTTTTTTTATTATAGTAGTTATACCATATTCTCTGATCACATTGGATGTTATTTTTATGCGTATAAACTTGGGAGTGTAATCTAATGTTCTTTCTTCTTTAAATATAAGTAGGGCAAAATTCTGGTCAGGCTCTAAAAAAGTACTTCTATAAAACATTAATTAATACAAGTAAATATGAATTTCCCATTACACATGGAATGAAAGTCATTCCTAATCCAATAGATAAAGATAGATCTATTCGATTATCACTCATACCTTTAACCAACAATATCAACTGAGCTCCATATGTTAAATTATTATATGGAGAATTTTCTTAAAAGAGATATGAAATTCTATATTATTCTATTATTGTTCTATAGTATTTTATATATCAGGATGGAATGTTACTGTAAACAATTATTATGTTGACTTAAAAATATCTAATATTTAGTTACCCTTAAGAGATCCCAAACATGTCAGATATGTCATTTTGGATAAATTAAATGCAACAGAGGAGCATACACTAAATAAGCCAACAACAAATAGATTATTACTAAAATAATTTGACTAAAAGGACTCTACAGGAGACAATGAATGATTACCAATGAAATATGAATTAACTGTAGGTGTACTGTCTTCCTTTACTTTCCCACTCTTCAGCTCACCAACTTCAACTTACACTTATGAAAAGACATGGCTTATCAGTGGTATCCTGACTTTGAGTAGAGGTGCCCTACATTCTAGTGTGCAGTGTACAGTGCTTTTACATATTTATAGATTTACAAAGCAGAGTCTAAGAATGAACTATGATCATCCTGACAATTCCCATCCTGCATAGGGCACCTCCTGCTTCCAGAATGGGTAATCACATCAGGTCTATGGTAATCATGACTTACCTTAGGTAAGTATTAATCAAATAGTATTTAGAGCATCTTAGAAAGTTCTCGGGGCAGTTAGAATACTCTTAAGCCTCTCCTCCCTTGACCAAAAACAGAGATTTCCCTTCCTTTCTTTCCCTTGTTTTAAATCAGTACTAATAAAAGAAATTCAGCAAACATAGGTAAACAGAAATAACATTCAGTAGTATGTCTTGTACATGACTTGCAATACATTAAACAAGTCAGTGACTAACATCACTTTAGTAAACATTATAAAGACAAATTAGAAATAATTTCCTCGCTCTTTAAAATTTTTGATAAAGCAAAAAGTTAACAATAAGCTATTTTAACTAAAAGTGTAAAGCATTTAAATTTTTTCCTTGCATGTATACATTTCTACTTATAGGTTCATAGGTTCATAGGTAGACACTAGGCTATCAGCCCAAGGGCATACATAAGCCTAGCCAGCAAGGTTCCATAGCTTACGCCACCCAAGAAAGTTATTTTCATGTGCCACTGTCCAGCAGAGACACAGAAGTGATCCCCGGGGTGTATTTCCTATTTCCCATCCACTCATCAAGATTTTTCTTGAAGAGTGCTAATGAAGAACTTTGCTTGACATAGATGGGTAGCTTGTTCCAGAGTATAGAAAGTCTCTGGGACAGGAATCTATCCCTCCAGCCAGTGTGTCCTGTTTATTGTGCTGACAAGGTTTAGGTCCCTAGAGCATGTAGCTCGGAGAGATTGGGATTTCTTTAGGTGTAGCATGTCCAACAGCTCTGGGTTTGACATAGCTTTATATGTTAGGCAGAGATCACCTCGGAGTAAGCGATATGCTACGGAGTAAAGCTGGAGTTTTTTGAGGTGGTCAGTGTAGGGCATTTGTTTGAGGCCAGTAATCCTCTTTGTGAGGTACTTCTGTGGCCTTTCCAGCTGCTGCAGATGTCTTGTGAGGTACATTCCAAAAGGGGCGTTGTACTCTATAATGGGACTAATGAGTGACGAGTAGAGGGGAACAATGACCTCTTTTTTCCTGGATGAGAATCCTTTTATGATGAGGTGTGCCATCTAGAAGGACTTCCTGACTACTGTGGTGATGTGACTATCAAAGGAGAGACTACTGTCCACCTGGGTCTCTTATCATGCATTCGGTGTTAAGTAGATTGCTGCCTATAAAACATATAAACATATTAAGTTAAAGGTCATTTATCTTTTAATTTATTTTTCTTCTCATTAACTTTCCATCCATTTCTTTCTGCTTGTCTCTTCAAGGAGATATTATTGCAGTCAATTTCCTCAGTTATTTAGTATTTTTATTAAGAATGTCATAGCAGAATCTAGATATTTGAAAGTTTTGATTTCATCTGAAATAAATATTTTAAGTCTAGCGGAAAATACAATTTTAATCTACCTTTTCTTGTGCTCTTTAATCAATGGTAACATTTTTTCTTTTAGTCATCACAGCAAAAGAGTAGTCATTGTCAAACTTTATTATGCTGTTTTCTATCTTAATAGGAGATTGAGACCAAGCTGTTTTAAGAATTAGTTCTTTGTCCTGACTGGAAAAGAATCTAGCAATAGTATAGTTCGGTGAAGGATTATTTTTCGATGAAGTAGCAACCAGAGATCTATGTGCTCTTTCAATACCATACGAGAGGTAAATTTAAAGTCTTATGAAGCCAGGATGTAAGAACATTTACCATGTTTTCTCCTTCTATTTTTTCTGGCAGACTAAAATTTGAATTTTGTTTTTTCTACATCTATTTTCTAGATCATCAATTTTATTTAATAATAAGGTATTTTGTTTCAGCAGAAATTCTATATTATTTCCATCTTCTGATAGCCTTCCTTCCATGTCATTTTGAGCATCTTCTATTCCAGATATCTGAGTTTTTTGCTATTTTGATATGTCATATAATTGTTCCATTTGTTTTGAACATTTTTTAAAGTTGTCTAGTTTATCTATTTTGTTCATTTTAATGAAAGTTCTTGTATGTTAGTAAGAACAGATTGAAGTTCTTTTTTAGTGATAAGTCTTGTGAGTTAGCATTTAAATGACTTATTTCAAGTTTTACAAGTAGAAAAATTTTCTGATGAAAACTTGACAGGAAAAAATTGAATATATAAACATTTTTCAAATAAAATCTTTTAAAATGATGTTATGTTATAAATCCTACTTGAAAAGGTATTTACGATATCTTAGAATTTCCTGTCAAAAATTTTATTAAAGTAGCAGAGCAGGAAAGTTATGCTGCTAGTCTGTCACCATCTTGGCCACGCCTCCCCAATTGTTGACCATTTTCTTGAATTTTTTTTTCCTGTCTGTAAAAGGTTGCATCTCCAGAATGGACTGGTATCTTCACATTGACATTTCAAGAAACTATACTGAGGCACTGCTCTTTAAAACAACCTTGCATTTTTGATTCTACCCTAAAAGTAATAGAGCTGCTACATCTTAAATGTTGCTTTTGATGCCACATTTGAAAATATTAATCTCATTTTTGTATAGAAATTACTAGTGGTTTTAATATGAATGCTGCAAACATTATATATTAAGTATTTTATTACCCTGACAGTACTAACAGCTACATTTTTATTTTAAGCTGAATATTTCAGAAATATAGCAGGTTATAAGCTTCTAGTGGCTGGTCCATCCTTAACTTGACCTGACCCTGGCTGAACCTGAAATTGGTTAATATTGATCAGTGCACTACCCTGGTAAACAAATATAAACTAACTAACTAACTAACTAACTAACTAACTAACTAACTAACTAACTAACTAACTAACTAAACTAATTCACATGTAGAAAATATACCATATGAGCAACACTTGCATCTTTTGCAAACCACAATTTAAATCTTCCAACCAGCACTGCATATGTCATAATACAGACTTCAGTCTCAATCACTCTTGCAACAAGTTTTATACCCATAGAAAGAAATCTTCCTTAACAATGAAAATAAGTAAAAATAATCCAGTCCCTTGCTTTCTTCATCTACACTACCATAGCCAAACACTTCATACTGAAAAAAAATTAAATAGTGGCTAGCTTCCATATATAATAAACAAATTAAAAACAAAAGACATATAAACAGACTGACCTAAAATCAGACTTAATCTTAATAAAAATCCAATTTATTAGTTTTACCTCCAAATGACACCAAGACTTTTTTTTTCAGAACTATTGAATAAATCATCAAACATTCTTAAATACTACATTGTGAAAGTCACATAATAAGCATGCAGCTGCTTCATTACCATGGATGGCTCAGGAGAGGCATGTGCCATCTGAAAATGTATGCCCCCCCCCCCCGACTGCCCCAGTCCCTGAGAATACTAAAAAATGTTTGATACTGGGAATATTAAAACAAATATTTTTATTGATCTTAGCTGAGTGCATGCATTTGTACATTAGTGTATCATGTAAGTGTGACTTAACTCTTTAGCATACTTTTGAATGTCTTTTGAGTGGAAGATTATGTGAGGAGGAGGTTTCCGTTACTAAATTTTAAGCAGTCAGGTAAAAGAAGGAAGTAAGTGTATTTAGGCAAATGGTGGTTTCTACATTTTAGTCAGAGTGTGTGTGTGTGTGTGTGTGTGTGTGTGTGTGTGTGTGTGTGTGTGTGTGTGTGTGTGTGTGTGTGTGTGTGTGTGTGTGTGTGTGTGTGAAATATCCAGTTAGGTAAGGCATTTCTGGTTAAGTGACTAGATCAGAGACGCACATGACATGGCAGTGGAGAGAATCAAACCCTATGTCACTGAGGCAGATAAATAAAAGCGTGCAGCCTTAATCCTTCATAGTAAACCTCCCTTGACTTCTGTTTTTGGTAAATCAGCCATTTACATTTCATAGTGCTTATTGTTCAAAAATCCATGTCCATGCACAAGTCACTCAAATAGTACTCCTGGATCAGTCCTGAGAAGGGACATTTTCTCCAGTGGGTTTACTTGGTTAACAAATAGATTAAAAATAATATTTAAAATGTGCCTATTTTGCCACCCCCCACCACCAATTATTTTAGGCTTTGTCCATAATTCTTTCATAAAGAAATCGGGTATGATTTTGGTTTGTTCCTTGTGCATAAGTTATAGATTTCTGCCAAAATACTGTAGATTACAGTCACTAAAAATGTCAGGCATGTGAATTTCAGACTTTGTCTTTCAGAAAAGGTTTGCTAATGCAACTTTTAACTATATAAGAAGAATATTTAAAATATGTTCCTGATTGTAGTGTCTTTATCTCAGATTATTGAGCTAAGAGGTTGACTTGGCATGATATGTGTGCAATGGCATGCACTGTATGCTTCTCACAGTAGCAAGCTGAAATACATTTTAAGTCATTATTTATGTATTTATTCATTGATTTTTACCCCATGCAAGCATTTGAATATTTGTAGTCCCACAGCAGGTTGTAATTTGCAGTCACATGTGTGTGTGTGTGTGTGTGTGTGTGTGTGTGTGTGTGTGTGTGTGTGTGTGTGTGTGTGTGTGTGTGTGTGTTTGTATTTGTGTGTATCCTGCATCTCAGAGTAGTTATGCTGTAAAGGAAGGGATCAACTGTAGTACTCAGAATGTTCATCACATGAGCCATATACTTTGGGTAGGATTCCTGGTTATCTTGTTTTATTAACTGTTGACAATGTACTTATTTGTCTCTGAATCAACTGCAGAGTATGAAGTCTATGAGTTTAATGTTAAAATATTACTTATGAGTGCATTCTTAATTTAGCTTTGTTATATTTATTTATTTTTTTTGCAGGCGCAAGGGTGAGAAAGCACTTTGTTGGATTACAAAAATGTGGTATTTAGTGCAGATGAGTTAAAGCTATGAGCAGATAATGAGGTGTTTTCTGTAGTGCAGCCTTTTATTCCCTCTGCTTTCATTTGTCTTATGTGAGTCTGATCAATTCATTTTACCAGACACTGCTTCTGGCTTGCCCATGAAAGGAGACAATTGGGTCCGGTAGGCTGTCCCAAGATATTAACAAATTCATTACTTACTTGTCTTTTGAATTCCTGCACCCTTCAGATAGCCCTTAATTAATATTATCCCTCTATGCTATTTGACTGTGAATCCCTGCATGCCTGTTATAGTTCAGTGGATTGTCAGATGCATGTTCAATAAGTGTGAGTTTAAAAGGAAAATACATTTACTGTTGCTCATGCTGTCTGATTTCCATGTGAGAGCATTTTGTTTTGTTCATCAAATGGTTGCCAGTGTTTTTTACTGTACAATTTTAAATAAAAGTTTTAAATTAAATCCAAACCTCTGTGATCATTATAAAAATAAAGAAGAAAATAATATGCACACTGCCAGGTTTCATCAGTGTTTTATGGCAACTGGGGAGTAACAGCCAAGTAATGGTATATTAGTATGGCTGGAATGGGGTGCGGTCTGGTTTATTTTTCTGCCTTGGGCTCCTTTTGACTATGATCCAACTCTGCTCTTATTGTTCAGAATCTAGATATGAGTGCTTATCCTCAGATGTATGCCCTATCTTTTTGTTTTTCTGTCTTTTAAACCAGGTAAAGGGGCAACCCAAAAACATTATCCAGTTGAGTGACTTACTCAGAGTCACACAGGCAAATGGAGGTAGAAAGAATCAAACCCTGAACCCTTAACTGGTGGAAGCAGCTCACTAAAAGTTTAAAGCCTTAATGTTCTATAATAACTACCATACCTTTGCTTGTGTCTTCATTTTCTCAAAAACATGAAGATTAAAAATCATTAACATTTATAGTCAGTAATGCCAGTTATTAGAGTTTCACAGTTTTTGTTCATGTGTTCAGAAAATATTGTTGATGCAAAAACTGTTATGTTAACTTTTAAGTGAATTACAGTAGCTTGCCACGTATGTTTCCAATTTTTGCATCATATTTATGTCCTGTCACTCGTTAATTTTTTTCTGCTAAATCACTGAGGATTACTATCACTCAATAATATAAGTTATTACATTTTTATAGTTTTTATTATTCAGAGAATGCACTTTTATGCAACACATTGTTCTTGTTAACATTTTAAGTGATTTGGAGTTGTCTGGCACTTTTGTTAGACTGCTTCTTGTAAGTTAAATGATTACAAGGTTTGAATCCTACCACCTCTGTTTGCCTACTTTGAGACTTTGAGAAAGGCATCTGACTAGACAGTGCTCTTGGGTCACCCCTTACCAGGGACACTTTGTCAGTTGGGTTTACTTGGTTAGCAAATGCATCAAATAATATTAAACTTTTGTCTCTTATTGTTTCCCATTATTTTTGACTTTGTCCAGAATTCTTGAGCAATGAAACTGAAAGACTTCTGCAAGTTGTTTCAGATTATGGTGAGTAAGTAATGACAGGCATGTGAGTTTCACATTGTGTATCCTTCAAAAATGTTTGACAATATAAAGCTTATTATTCTGTTAATGTTGTAAGTATACAAGGGAAATATTTAAAAGCTGTTCCTGATTTTGTTCCTTGTTTCTGATTCTTGAACTAAAAAGCTGAGAGGAAGACAGGAGTTATACTGTATGGATGTAACATCAGCAAGTGGACATACATTTCTGGGTCATTCCTTTTGAATGTATTTATTCATTCACTTGATCTCAAGCAAATATCTCAAGTGTATAGTCATACAAGTGCCTATAAATGATGCATGTGGGCATGTACATGTGTGTCAAAGATCAAATTAGTGGGTACAGTGATGAAATAATAATTGTCACTGAAAATTTGTAAGTAAAGATGCTAAGAGAGAATATGAGAATAATTTGCTTATTTTTTGTGTGAGTAGGTGGACCATGGACTTTTTCAGCTTACACTCGTCTCCAGTGTTTGAAGAGTTGGGTGTGTGGGAAAACACCATATATTATACCCGCTATATAATGTTTTTGTTTTATAAATAGTGTCAAAGGAAACTTTTATGTTGTAATCAAGTGACTGTTCTGACAAGCAAAAAAGATACTGGGTATCAAAGAACTTTTTATAAGTATAAAGTGCACAGTTTAACCATGTTGTGAGCTTCCTTCGTAGCTGTTAGTAAATGTGTCCTGTTTTACCCAGGTGCTACACAGAGTGCAGCATAGTGTAGTGTTCTGCATTTTGAAGATGGAAAGTTAACTATTTCTGTAGTTTCTTTAATTCTTTTGCTTGTCAATGTAAGGATGGTATGATATGGCATGGTATTTATGATGCTGCAAGACTGCTCTTATCAGTATTGCTTGATGCCGACTAGAGCTGAATTTGTTTTGGGGGGATCGCTTAGCCTGCCCATCTGAGGCCTTGGACTTTTGCAACTTGAGTTGTTTCTTCTGAGGGTCTGTAATGACTGAAGAACTGGGTATGTAATAAAACAAGTGTAAAGAAACATTTGTAACCATGCTGTGAGCTCCTTCCCTAGTTGTTAGTAAATGTTCCACATTTTGCTCATTTGTTCCACCCTATGACAGACAACATAGTGTTCTGTATTTTGAAGATGGAAAGTTGACTATTGCTGCAGTTTCCTTAATTATCATGCTTTTTGGTGATATAGATGTATCAAACCATACTAAACTGTTTGAAAATGAAGAAGCTTCAGCTTAAGAATTTAAGAATATGTAGTTTTAATGACCTTGGTCATTAAAATACAAATTTCTCTGCTGAAACTTGTACATAGGCAGTTATAATAGCATTTCTGCATATCCAAAAAGTATTAAAATCCTGAAATGGGTTATTGCGATCAGACATTCCCTTCCGAGTACTACCCATACCTCTCAGTTGTCCCCATTATTTTAGAATCTCTGTCATTTTGCTTTAGACATTTGTCTTGCCCCTCATAGCATTTTTTATTTTCAGGCAAATCACTTGTGATTACAGTCAGTCAGTAATACATGGAGTTTTATACTGTGCCTTCTGTGTGGAGTCTGCATGTCCGCCCCGCAGTTGAGTGGGCGTTCGAAAGACGTGCGTAAATGTGCGTGCCTTCATTGAAGGTTGAACGTCGAGCTGGCACCTCGGCGTTTGTCAAAATCTACTGCCAATCATTAGCTGACTGGAGTTCTGCTGTGGCGACCCCTAACCGGGAAAAGCCGAAAGACAACAACAACATTGTTCAAAAAATACATATTTGTGCAAAAGATGTTGTTCTGTGAATTAAAGTAATATTTTAAAATTGTTCCTGATTTTAACCCCCTCCACAAACTTACTTTTTAGATTTGTTCAGAATTCTTGACAAAATAAGTTGAGAGGTATAGTGCTACCCAAACGTTCTGATCTAAATTATTTCTACTGGAGTTATTTCAGCAAACCAAAAATAGACTACTGGGAAGTTTATATTGCTGCATTTGCTTATCACCATTTTTTTCTTTATCAGTACTGTTTTCCTCAGAGGGGGCTAGAAAACTCACATGTGCTTGATTACAGTCTCAGAAACTCAGCAAGTCGCACACTAGCCTTTGGTGCAGAAGACTGTGGGTTCTGTTCCCACAACAGGTACTTGGATTAATTTTCCAATACTGACACTGCAGTGCAGCATAAGGGGGTACTACACTCTTGAGTGTGTCATCCTTTGGGTGAGATGTTAAACTGAAGCCCCATCTGCCTTAATGGTAGCTCAGGTGGATATAAAAGATCCAATAACACTTATCAAAAAGAGGAGGGGAAGTTCCAAGGTGTCCTGGTCAAATTTCCACTAGTCAGTATAAATACCACTGTAGGTCTCCCCTGAAAAGAAACCACCGGCTAGTGGGACTAACTCAGTCAACAAAAACTATAATTAAATTATGGTTGTCACTGTATCATTATATCTTTGCACTGTGTTTTAATGCATCAGTATGAGTAAGTGGTTATGGTTATTATATCTCAATGGACTCACTGCTGTAAAGTGATCTTGCAGTTTTTTTCCTCAGGATCCACTTTAAGCCACCATTATATGAGTCATGCTAGATATAAGGAAATATTTTTTTAACTTCCATGTAAATACAATGGCAGTACTATGAGTCACAGGCATCTTACACAGCTTCTGGAATCTGGAACCTATTTTCATTTCCACATTTTTGCTTGAATTACTTTGATTTGTGTTCTCAGAGCAGCCTTTACCACTTTAACAAAAGTTGCAAATGCTAAACAAAATAAACTAACTGAAATGCATGTTTTAAGCCTTCCAGTTTTTAGTCCAAGTGCTGACAGGCCCTCTCCCTCACTCTTCCTGAGGTGTCAAAAACTATGATTGTTAATTAACTCTTGCTTGTACTTCAAAGAACTTTTAACAGAGATTTAAGCTAAATTACTGTTCACTACTGTCACCAGTGGGAAGATGTGTATTTTATATTGAATGCTGGCAAAATGTGCTGTATTTCTTTAAAACATTTTCCTTACAATGCAACAAAGAACAAAAATGTCCGACTTTCTGTTCTTGAATTTGTATTAATTATGTATTTTTTCTTTCTACTGAGTAAAAATGTCTTTGTGTTCAACATATTTCTACCTGTCTTTTATTGGTAGCTTCAGTTTGACTTACACTACTGCACACCAACACTTTATCCAAACCATAATCCCTGAGTATGACAAATTAGTAGTTTTTTTCCAGTGTTGTGAACATTGCCAGGGGTAAGATTATGGCATTCATTGTTTTTGTAGGGAAATGGTCTTTCATAGGTTCATAGGTAGGTACTATGCTATTGGCCCAAGGGCCTAAGTAAGCCTAACCAACAAGGTTCCATGGCTTACGTCACCTAAGAAAGTTCATTTCTTCTGCCCTTGTCGAACAGAGCCACAGAAGTGATCCCTGGGGTGTATTTCCTATTACCCATCCACTTATCAAGACTTTTCTTGAAGAGTGCTAATGAGGAACTTTGCTTGACATAGATGGGTAGCTTGTTCCAGAGTATAGGAAGTCTCTGGGACAGGAATCTATCCCTCCAGCATGTCCTGTTTATTGTGGTGACAAGGTTTAGGTCCCTAGAGCATGTAGCTGGGAGGGATTGGGATTTCTTTAGATGTAGCATGTCCAACAGCTCTGGGTTTGACATAGCTTTGTATGTTAGGTAGAGATCTCCTTGGAGTAGACGATATGCTACAGAGTAAAGCTGGAGTTTTTTGAGACGGTCAGTGTAGGGCATCTGTTTGAGTACAGTAATCCTCTTTGTAAGGTATTTCTGTGGCCTTTTCAGCTGCTGCAGATGTTTTGTGAGGTACATTCCAAAAGGGGCATTGTACTATATAATGGGTCTAATGAGTGCCAAGTAGAGGGGAACAATGACCTCTTTTTTTCCTGGATGAGAACCCATTTGTGATGAGGTGTGCCACATAAAAGGATTTCCTGACTACTGTGGTGATGTGATTATCAAAGGAGAGACTACTGTCCACCTGGGTCCCTAGGTCTCTTATCACACATTCGACGTTAAGTAGACTGCCTTTAATATGGTAGTTCATGGGT
Organism: Protopterus annectens; assembly: GCF_019279795.1. Lineage (NCBI taxonomy): Eukaryota > Metazoa > Chordata > Ceratodontiformes > Protopteridae > Protopterus > Protopterus annectens. The sequence goes on from NC_056737.1 coordinate 707,300,895, forward strand.
ACAGAGTTTTCACCAAAGGGAATGACAATGCACATTTTGGCATTGAGCCAGGCAGCTGTCTCAGTGAGGACCTTCTGTAGGATGTCCACATCATTTGAGGACTCAACTATGGCTCCTAGTTTGCAGTCATCTGTGAACTTTGTTAGCCAGAGGCCTTCTGTGTTAGCCTGTACTTCAGAGAATTATATATCAAATAGGAGAGGTACCAGGACTGAACCCTGTGGTAATCCACTTGTCACTGGTTTGAAGTCAGATCTGGAGTCTGCGACTTTTACAGTATGGGTTCTGTCAGTGAGCCAATTGGCAACCCATCTTGTGATGTAGGGATTTATACCTAGTTTAGTGAGTTTAGCTATAATTCCAGAATGGGTGATGGTGTCGAAAGCCTTGGCAAGGTCAAGATAGGCTGTGTGAACCACCTTACCCTCATCTACGGCTTTGGTGACTGCCTCAAAGAAGTCGATCAGGGTCAGAAGGCATGATCTGCCTTTCACAAACCCAAACTGGGTGGGGTCCAGAGTTTGGAGGTTATCAATGTCTTTGTTTATGAGTTCATGATGATACGTTCCATGGCCTTGCAGACCAGGCTCATCAGGCTAATAGGGCAATAGTTCCCAGGATCAGTGGTGGCTCCCCCTTTGTGGAGTGGGATAACTGCTGCCGTATGCCACTCAGTGGGCACAAAGCCTGACGTGAGACTATGATTGAACATGGTGCTTAGGTGGGGAGCCAGTTCATTCTGAAGTTCATGTAAAACGCAGCCTGGGATGTTGCCCGGTCCCATGGATGCTGTGTTTTTGGTTTTAGAAAGTGCAGCTTTTACCTGCATAGATGTGATTGCAGGGACTCTGCATTCTTCCTGTATAGATATGGGCCATTTAAGGTGTGAGAGGGGGGTAAAGATAGCACTGAACCTATTTGCCAGGATACTGGCAATATCAGTTGGTGCTGTAATTTCCGTGCCGTTGTGCTGCAACTCAGAGCAGATCTGGGTGTTGCCACTGAGATTCTTGACATAGCTATAGAATGCTTTGTGGTTGCCCTTAGAATCAGTGGTGATTTTGTTTTCATAGCTAGCTTTGGAGGAACTTATAAGGGATCTCAGCTTCTTACTGAGGCTGACCAGGGAGCTCCTCCACTCATGGGATTTTACTCTCTTTTGCAACAGTTTCTTCCTTCTGTTGCAGAGTTTGTTTATGGCAGGGAACCATCAGATTGGCTTCTTTTTTTTGGAGGATAGCATCTTGGTTCTGTTTGGGATAGCACGATCCATGCACTCATGTAAGTGCTTATAGAGTGCATTTGTGTAGGATTCAGCAGTCGTAACTGTATTGTCCATCTGCATGGGTGTCATGCAGTTACCCACTTCTGTCTTAAGAAGCATGAAGTTTGCTTTGGAGAAATTTTTTACTGTGGTTTCCTTAATGATGGGTGGGATGCAGATATCTAGGGTGATTAGCTTATGGTCGGATCTGACCAATGAGGAGTTGACTTCAGGTGTGGAACACCAGTCACTCATTCTGGTAATGACTAGGTCTAGGATATTGTTGCCTCTGGTGGGAGTGTGAATAAGTTGATCCAGGGCATTTGAATTTATGACTCTCAGAAAGCGTTGAGTGAAGGAGTTGGTACATGAGTAGTTTTCCCAGTTAATGGTAGAGCAGTTGAAATTGGCCATTATTAGGGTGTTTGGTTGAACCTTAATATTTTCCAGTATATCAAGAAAAGATGAGTGGGAATCCTGGGGCATGGTGGGGGATCTGTAGCAAGCTACAATTTGGATTGCAGTTTTGCCCAGAGTTAGTTGCACTTGGATAACCTCTGACGCATTATGCTCTGTAGCTAGCCTGGAGGTGTGGATATCCTTAATGAATATGGACACACCTCCACCTTTGGTGTTCTGGTCCAGGTTAGATGGCCGAAAAGTGTGGTATGAGTTATAGCCTGGTAATGCAGGAGTGGTCTCAAAAGCCTTGAACCAGGTCTCAGTCACTGCACAGATATCGATGTTTTCCATTTTAATGAGTGCCTTGAGTGAGTGCATTTGGAGATTTAGACTTCTAGCATTGAGTAGCATTACCCTCAGTTTTTGCTTGCCTGTTCCTGTTACAGTGGTGAATTTGCCATTTGAACCTTGCCTAAAAAAAGCACTGTAGGGCATTATTTAGTGACTTTTTAACAATAAATTATAGGTGAGCTGTTATTCATACTTCTCAGCCTCTTAGTGCTAGAAATCTAGACAAAGGCTCACAAAATGGGGAAACAAAGGCCCAAAAATAGGATCAGATTTTAAATTTTGCACTTATAAACTTAAATGTTGCTAGAATATAAGGGTTTGCATTAAAATGCATTTCTGAAGGATTTCTGAAGGATTTGAAGTCTGAGACTCAAATGTCATTATTTAGTGACTTCAAACCTCAGACAATCCCAGTGATTTGCCAGAACATCACAAATTTTATGAGTAACAGACCAAAAATATGAGGCAAAAATCTGGACATTCAGAGAAATTCTGGGTAGTTGAGAGGTGTGGTTGTTACCATGTATCACAAATTCCATACTTTATTGGTATAGTGTTTTGGTATTTTTCCCATGTCCTATGTACTCCGCCAGGTACCTACTATGCCACTTTAGTGCCTCAGCACAAAAAGGAACCTATAGCTTTATCAGCATTAATTTCAAGTTACTTTTGATACTTATATGATCAATTATGCCAGGAAACTGGCCAGCATCAAAAGACAGTTGCCATATAAGTTTTGTATGTTCAACCAACATATCACAATCACCACCCCATGCTACTGGTTTAACGCAGTCCAAATTAAAAAAATATTTTGTTTTAAACTGGAACACAATTATAAACATCTAAATAATGTATTATTAGTATGTTTAATCTTTAGAGCATGGCAGTACTTGTATATATGGTGACTCATTTTCCTAATAGTCTTTCCTACATAAAACTCTCAAAACTTAGGCAAAATGGATGGCAGGATGAGGCATTCTCTTATTCATGCACTCAGGCTAAAAATATCATATCCTCATTTACTGCCTGCTGATTACATATTCTTGTTACTCGTTAATTCATGTAACCCAGCTTTAAACACTTCCAGCCTGCTAGCAGGTTTAATCTTATTTGTTTACATTTGCTATCAGGGAACGTTTGACTGGGTCACGCAATACTTCTTTTCAGCAAAGGGCTAGGAAGAAAAGCTCCAAAAACATAATAAGTGAAAGAAAAAATATACAAAGAGATTATATTAGGAACTTTGTGAGTGCAAACAATATTTGAAGAATAGTGATTACAGATTCAATACAGACTAGAAGGTAATATGTAAAAAAGTAATAAGTATCACCAGTTGCAGCAGTACACACAAGAGAAAACATCAGGTGAAAATAAATACATCTGCTGTGAACAGGGTTGCAATGTAATAAAATAAGAAAGTAATCTAGAACAAATTTGTATCAGCAATTACAGCAATACTCTCAGAAGAAATATCAACTGAAAATAATACATCCACTATGAATGGGATGGTGAAATATTTCAAGAAGGAGTGTTTCTTTGTTGGGACGGGATAAAAAAAGTACATTAACTGTAGTCATACATTCACAATAATAAGGGTGACAAGCAATAAGGCACAATGAAAGAATGGGTTAAGCAGATGGACAGGTATAATAGGTGAATTACAAATATGATTAAACTAGAAGTGATATAATATGGGATAGATGTGCGTAACAATCGTCAAAGAAGGAAAAGTCAAAAAGAGAGCGTATCAGTGAAGGGGTAGTAGTTACAGTGCACCAGTCACATAAAATTGGGAGCAAGAGTACATGAAGAGAACAAGATCAAGTGTTAATGTTGACAGAGATCAAAAGTCACTGAAGTGCGTAGAGATCAACAGTTTTGAAAACAGAAGAATTGTAGAGTTCTTGATTGGGGAGAATCTCTGAGGTTTGAGAGAAGAAACAGTATTTGGGGAGTACTCAACTTATTAACCAGGAGTGGAGGAACTGAGACAGATTTTAAAGTTATGGAGATGAGGGTGGAAATTTTTCTTGAAACTGTTTTGAGTTTGGAGTTGTATGAGAGCAGATGGTATCTGGTTCCAGAGTTTGGCCACATGGTATGAGTACAAGACTTCACCATGTGCATTTGATGCCTTGTCCTGGTAAACCAAGTACTTATTCTTTACAACATTCTTCTCTTGTGGGACAGTTCACTTCATCAGTGAGATTAGGGAAGGACATATGGCTGGTAAGAATACAGTGGGTTACATTCAGTTGGGTATATGAAAGATAGGTTTCATACTTACAGCAGCATTAATACCAGGAAGTCTGTCCACATTGAGCTTCACAATCTACTTGTATTCAGCTATCTCAAGTGCTTTATTTATATCATGCCCCCAATACTAGCTGAAAATTCTTTGGAGTCTACTTGTGGTACAAAAATACCTATGTGAACAATTCCACGCAAAGATCCTAAATCTTCTAGATTTTGTAGCATATTTGGGAGAAATACATATATCCCACATTGTTTCTTTGTGAATTCCAGTCTCTCTTCCAAATCCTTCCTAACCTCTTCTGATTGATTCTTATAGCTATCATGGAATATTTGATGTGCTCTACTACTTATTCCTTTTTTAGTCCACTGAACACAGAAGGCGTCATAAGAGATCTGGGAACATAGGTTGACAGCAACCTCTCTTTTGACCACCACATTGCCACTGTGGTCAGAAAGTTCTTCTATATAGCACATCTCATTACTAAGGGTTTTGCATCCAGGAAGAAAGAGGTCATTGTCTCCCTCTACTCTTCCCTCATTAGGCCAATCATCGAGTACAATGCCCCACTTGGCATGTACCTTACTAGACACCTACAACAACTGGAGAGGCCGCAAAAATACCTCACAAAGAGGATATTAGGCTTTAAATGCGTGTCCTATATGGACAGACTCAAAAAACTCCAACTATTCTCTGTCTCATATCGCCTACTTAGAGGCGATCTCTGCTTGACTTACAAAGCCATGTCTGACCCAGCTCTGTTAGAAATGCTACATCTAAAGAAATCGCAATCCCTCTGCACTACATGCTCCAGAGACCTCAACCTCATTACCACAAACAGAACAAGCTGGAGGGACAGGTTCATAACCCACAGACTGCCCATGCTATGGAACAGACTTCCCATACATGTCAAGTGGAGCACCTCACTGGCCCTCTTAAAGAGAAATCTTGATGAGTGGATGGGAAATAGAAAATTCACCCTGGGGATCACTCCAGTGGCTGTACTTGACAGAGGCACTGGGAACTAAGGTCGGGTGGCATGATGCCAGGGGAATCCTATGGGCTAGGCTTGTAAAGGCTCCAGGGCCATTAGCCTAGTACACACCTATGAACCTATGAACCTATGAACAGCAGCTTCTGTTCTAGATTCTTCTAAAAAACTCTACCAGAGTTGGTCTTTTGCTTAGGATCCCCCTATTTCTTTCCCTTTGCCTATAACCTGATATCAATCCTTGATAGGTAAGCCAATCTCTATACTGCAGTCCAAATAAATTCTTGCCCTCTCTCTGTCCTATTACTTTTCCCTCTCTAATTATTTGCTCACAATACCGTGGTTCTTTTACCAGTTTTCTCCAGTAAATTCCAGACTCCTCTTGCCTACTATCTGTATCCTTAATTGCAGTCATCCCTATTAGCAGAATCTCCTTTCTCCATTCCCATGTTGGCTTAGTTCTTAGAATACTTTCTGCTACTTTATGAATATAATATTCTGCATGGTTATTGTTATTTTCCTTAAGGAAAATTCCAGTCTCTCCTTGTTTCTTGAGCTTTCCCTCCTGTTTCATCATCATCCCTTTACACTTTGAATTACAGCTTTCTGCTTGTGCTATGTATAAGAGCCCTAACTGTGGAGCTCTGAAATACCCCTTCAAATCAAGTAATCTCAGTCTGACTTGTTCAATTGGAAGAATCAGTTTGTCCCACTTGACTCTTGCCAACTTCCCCTCCCAGATAAAATCCTTCAGCTCTTTATTAGTTGCTATTCACAATTTCTCCTCTGGTTGATAAAAATATGTCTGACCAGTGTATAAAACTAAAGGGACTAAAAACATTTTAACTGCTTGTATCTTGCTATACATGTCCATATAACAGAGCTTCCAATTTCTCAGTTTTTGTATTATCTTTTGTTTAGTCTCTTCCTACATATTCTTAGCTACCATTCCAGAATCATTTTAATCCATACTCCTAAATACTTCATTTTATCATGTCCCCATAAATACAGAAATTGCCTAACCAATTTATGTGTGGGTACATAATTTACAGCTATTGCCTTTGTTTTAGCTTCATTAATTTTGTATTCCAAAAAGATTTTAAATGGTCTCAAAATGTTCCACAGCACTGAAATGTCCTTTTCTGTTTTTATCAGGTATAAAATAATATCATCTGAAAAGAGAGCAAGCTTTTCTTGACTATAATACCAATTTTAGCCTTGAATTTCTGAGTCTCTTATTTTCTTTGCCAATGGTTCTATATATAGTGCAAATAACAAAGGGGAAGGAGGACATGCCCGACTGATTCCTCTGCTCAAATAGAAATTATCAGACAGGAATCCACCTACTTTACATTTTACCTCTGATCCCTCATGTATCCTCCTAAACAATACTTTTATCAGGGAATGCAAATGTTTCCACTGCTCATAAACACCCAGCTTACTCTGTCAAATGCTTTCTCTGCATCAAGACCCACCAACAACAGTTGCATTTTGTTACATTCAGCTTCCCTCTGGATCATCAATGTTTTGTTAATATTGTCAAATGTTTGCCTCCCCTACACAAAACCACATTAATCCATGTCTATCAATTTTGGCATCACCTTTGCCATTCTTTTAGCCATTATAGACATAAACACTTTATAATTATGGTTTAGGACTGAAATGGGCCTGTATGAAGTTGGATCTGATGGGTCTGTACCCTCTTTAAGTATTACTGCCACTACTGCTTTCTTCTAGGATGTTGGTGCGTCTCCTCTTAAAATACTGTTAAACAAAACCTTCCAGATCTTTATCATTTTTCCCTCCTAGCTTCCAAACTTCTACAGGAATACCATCTATTTCTAGGGACTTTCCTGTTGATTGGTTATTCATCACCATTTTTATCTCATCTCCTCCTATCCTAGCTATTTGTAATTGAGCCTCATCTACCTCTAACCTTGGCATATTTAATTCTTCCATAAACATTTCCATAATATTCCTTTTCCTGATCTCCATATTTCTCTACTTTATACAGACTTTCATAAAATTTCTGAAATATTTCTAGTACCTCTACAGTATTTCTTGATATGTTCCGTGTTATAGGCTCCCTAAGCTTGGCGAAACCCCTTTCTACTTTCTGTTGCCTGAGTTGTTGCATTAAAAGTTTTTGTGCTCTGAAATTATCAAAAAACAGTTGCTTAACAGCAATCTTTCTAAACTCATGAATATTACCAAGATTATCCTCTATTTTCTGCTTAGCATTCTGCAATTGCTCCTCTTCTTGCTCTGTGAGATTCCCCCTATTCTACAATACTTTAACATCTGTCAGTCCCTCTAAATAATTATTGTTGCTTCTCAACCATATCTCTCTTTCATTTATTTCCACTCTATTTTTAATCTCCACTTTAATTTTATCCCACTTCCTAGCTATATTTTCAGAAAAAAATGCTGTCTTTTTAATAACTCTAGAATAATTTCCACTACTCATTCTTTAAATTCCTCTCTTTTCAACAGATAGTGGGAAAGCACCAGTGTCTCATTTGATTTCATTACCCTGTTTTTATTTTAGTTATTATTCACATGTAATCTGAAATAGTTATTGGATGCATATCAAAACTTTCAATTAACTGCACCTGTTCCTGTCTAGCCTAGCTCAGTTTTTGTATCTTGGGGAATAATATGTAAATTCACTCCGGACTCCTAACTCTGAATTCACATCTTCCATGCCAAATATTTTCTTAAATTTCTTCAAACATTTACCCTTCTTTGCTATATTTTCCTTTCTTGGCCCCCCCAAACACATTTTCACTGTTGCAAATCAAATTCCAGACCCCACCTATAAGTGATTATTCCCTGCTGAAAACTATTTATTTCTCCCAGAATTTTCTTAAGATCCATTATAGCAGTTTTAGGTGGAATATAAATACATGACAGTGCAATCCTGTTCCCATGCAAGTAGCCCCCTAGTACTTAATAGCTACAATTATTATCTTTATCATCGTCTGTCTCTATTGGAGCTCTTCTTGCAATTAATATGAATACTCTTTTCCTTTGTTCCAGGTATTCCACTGAATAACCATTCTGAAAACCTTTCTTTATCAAATTCACATGTTCAGTTCTTTCCAAATGTGTCTCCTGTAGCATAACTATTTGCATTCTACATTTTTAATATAGTTCAATACGCTTTCTTTTTTGTATATATCAGTGAGACCATTAACATTTAAAGATAGTATTGAAAGGGTCACTATTTTGAAAAGTTATTATTCCCACCTTTTATTTGTAACAGCTGTTTTGTTAAGTGTCTAGTTCTAGCTTTTTTGTTACATGCACACACACACACACACTAATGTTTGGCTGGGTGACCTTTTATAGAGTTGTTTCTTATCATATTCATTTGAGCCTATGACACTTGGTACAACACTTTTTGTTTTATTGAAAGCCCTCAAAAAAAACAAACAAACAAAAAGAAACAAACAAATACACCCCAAAAGCCTATTAACCTAATTTTAATACACACAACTATGTACATCTTCAAATATTGAAGTTTTACCTTCCTAATAGGAACAACTGTCCCAAACTGACAGACACATTCATAGACACGTGTTAACTTAAAAGGAAGGTTATCCATGCTAAGACACATGGTACAGCCTGTGCTTCTACTAAGTGCTGGGTGGTTTTGTCTTATCTTCATTGATCGCACAGATAAGAAAATACTCAAATGCTTTCAGAAAATATTATATCCTAGCCATTGAAGGGAAGCCATTAAAAGAAATAAGTACTCTGTTTTAATTGCTCTTTATCAGATTGTCTCCATGGAAGCATGAGAACCAGATACAGAGTTGCTTCTAAAAGTATTTACTTATTTATTTATGTATTTATTTGTTAGAGGAGATCTTTAGTATGTTCAATGTTCTTTTTTACTTATTTGCTTTCTCTTAAAACTTGCTACTAAATAAAACCAAGAGCCTTAATCCAATCCCCCACCTATGAAAAAAAATGAGAACAACCACATCACGGGTCCTTCTATCCTACTTTGTACAGACTTTTCTTCTTTTTTTCTTTGCAGTGTCTGCATTTTTTAAAACTTAAAAATGAGAAAGAGAAAATAATTAAAAAAAATAGGGGCACCTGTTTACTTTAGCATCCCCACTACACTTGAAATAACTGAGAAAGCTTTACTTTACAGCACGCAGATATCATGCATTGTACTAATATTACTGTTAAGAATAAAAGTTTTTGCCCCTTTCCTAAGTGTTCTTCCAAACATTTATGACATGAAGTATGGCATATGCTTTACAGTCCCCTACACATTTAAAAAAGTTAAAAAGTCCAATATTTCCAGGTATTCTTGTTCTGCCATTTTTCACAAATATAATTAATGCTTTATAATCCCACAGTTATTTGTCAATTTCCAAGTTGCTGGTTTTATTCATGTTTATCTTCCTCTCCCAAATCCAGACTCTGCTTCCTTTCCAATATAATCTTGTTTCTTTTAGTCAACTCTTCTGTTTTTTTTTTCTCTCAAGCATTTTCCATTAAAACACTGCAAAGTATTCCACTGGCACAGTCTCTCTGTGGTCCTATTACCAGAAGAACAAGAAGTAGAATCTCATTCTATTTCATAGCTCACTTTTTGTTGGGCAAACTTTTGTATTTCCTCTTTACCATGTTTTGCATCAAAAAAATGAAAAAAAAGAATATTATGAAGATAGCTGATTACAGCAGTTTGAATCCCATGCCTGTTTCTCAACATTCTCTGATTAGTGCAATACATTTACCCCTCTTCTGTCTGGTGTACAGCGAGTAATCATTTTCTACAAACATCTACTGTCTCCCATTTTTAGTACTTTATCCTTCTGCTATAGTTTTGTCAGAATCAACTCCTTCTGCTGGTAGGATTTCATCTTCACTATTAAAGGTAGAGGCTGTTTTCTCATGGCAAGGTTTGGAGCATGCACATGATGTGCCTTTTCAATTCAACTCCTGCTGTGGAATACCAATCCAATTGCTTATTTTACTTTCATACAATAAATACAGTCTGTTCTTTCTAGCTTTTTTTGATACAGCAGAAACTCTCAGGTTTTCCCTACATGCCCTGTCCTCTAATTCTATTAGTTTGTTAAACATCTTTTCTTGAGCAGTCTCATATTCAGCTAGCCTTTTCTTCATTTCACCCTCTGAACTTTGTAGTTTTATCACCTCATCTGAATATCTGTTTAAAGCTTCTTCCATTTTATCCAGTCTTTTGTTATTTGAGTTGATATACTCCATCAGTGTTTTGTTTATTTTAATCAGCTCTGAGTACATTGGACTTATTTTTTCCTCTAGGTTGCTGGAAGTCATGTCTTGCACCAAAGTTGGAGCTTGCACTGCTTTTTTTTCTGAACAGCTGCATACGTCTTCCCAGTCAGTGTTTTTTCCTCAGCTTTTGTGGTTGATTTTCTTTCAGGTTCTCTGAAATTCTTTTTTTGCTGGCATCCAGCCAGTGCACTTACCACCCAGTTAGTGAAATGTACCCCCAAAATTAGCTCACTGTCTCTCTCTCTCTCTTTTCTGAGTTTCTGTTTTCAAACTGGGAGAGCTGAAATTAAGCTGCTACTTAATGTGTAGCCATCTTGGAAGTCCATTCTGCCAGATCTCTTTGGAAGCAATTCATATGTGTCAAATATTTAATGCCTCCAATCAAAAATACCAGTGGCATAAGCACACTTCCCAATCCTATCCATTGCTCTGGAGTCAGATAAACAGCACTTCAGTCATTGGTCAGGTCTATCATGGTGGCTGCTGCAACAATCATAGAGTCCACAAGAGGACCTTCTGACCAGGGCAGCCTATCTTTAGGTGTGCAGAGAACTTTATCAGGTTTACAAGTGGTTGTTTCAATAATGTCTTGTTCCTGATATGCCCTACTGATGTCCAAATCAATAAGATTGTCCACAGGAGGGGCCACCCAAGAGATAGAAGGCACAGAATGGTAGGCCTCAAAACCACTTCTTCATCCCAAGAAGGCAGGTCTGTTTGCCAAAATTCCTTTTATTTCATCAATTTTTCCAAATCTGGCATCTTCAGGAGGGGAATGTGGAGAGCACTGTCTCTCTCATCCTAGTCCATATCTGATGTTAGTAACATGAAAGGAGAGTCCACATGCCTCCTTTTGTATATCTTCTTCTTATTCGAGATCTCCAGTTGAGACTGATCAGAGTGTCCGGAGGACTCAGCATGAACTTGATGCAGTTCCTTGAGGTTACCCATTCTGCTCTGCCCTTTGGAGTCATGATGAACCAAATGATGAGTTGAAGGAAGGGTGTCACTGGGTAGAGCTGGTGCAAGTGGAGGTTCTGTCAATCACAGTGAAGGAGAGGCTATCACCTTCTTTATACTCTTTAAGGTGGATCCAGAATCTGTAATTATGAGGGAACCCACTCTAGAATCACTGTAGTACCCACCAAAGTGAATATAAGTAGCTCCAAAGACAGATGTCCCAACGCTGAGGACCCAGATGGCCCTCAGATGGAGATCAGTGCTGATAGTTATAAGGCTGAGGTCTCTGACACCAAAAATGGCTCCAAGGAAGTTGATGCCGAGGACACTGTCAAAGATCTGGCATTGAGTAATAGGTCCTGAGAACCATTCAGCTTCAAAGTTTTTGGAGTTGAGTGTATCAGACACATGGAAGCTGGTGGCAAGTTAACGTACCTAAAGGTGCTGAACAAACAGTCTCTGGGAGTTTAGCTGGCTCTGCAGCTACCAGTACTGAAACAGACCTCAGGGAAGAAGCCAAGACAGGTGAAGGATGCTGGTGGTAATGCATCTTGAATGGAGAGATAAGTCATTAAACAAAGGAGAATAGTATTGGTGAAACTGAATTCGTCCTCAAGTCTTGTTGAGTACTTTCATGAGGTGGACCCTGTTTTTCACAAAAAATCACCAAGACAACACTGATATATAGACTGTATTTTATATAGCATATATCATGGACAGAATTAGGTCAAAAATTAAAAAAAATAGCTGGGTGCACAAGACCCAGGATAGAAAAGTGCCCAATCCTGGTGGGTGCACTGGTGCCAGGACTGGAAAAAATGACAGTGTAAAATCTTCAAAACTAGGCCAGGCCCAAGGGGGAGGATAGCCCCTCTTTTGTAGAAGGAAGTAATAGTCCACAAAAATTGACAGGCCAAAGAAGAGCCATAAAGAATATAGAGTGGACTATTGAGGATAAGAAAGACATTATTTATTGTTACTATTGTGCAAAAAGCCCAGAATTTCCAAACATAAGATACACAAAATGATTAAGAGAGAAATTAGAGGAAAGAAGAATACTTCTACAAGAAAAACTGTCAGAAGCTTCAAATAAAAATCTGTTAACTAATACAACAGATTTGTGAAACAAATTATATAGACCAAGAAACATTGAGTTGTTTAGAAAAAGAAGCATCTGAAGACGTGTGAAAATATAAACAATAAAACCGAAAGATTTTTGAAAAGTATAAAAAAGAAATATGGACAAGGGAGAGAAAGAGAGATTTGATATGGTGCAATATTTATGGAAAGTCAAAAGCCAAACTAATCAATACAAAAAAGGCAGCCCCAACAATACTCGAAGATAAATACAGGCAAAGGCATCCAGATATGGAAACTTTTTCAATAAAAAATAATATCACAAAGAGGAATGCAGAAAAAAAGATTAGCAAAGCAGAAGTTACAAAAATAGAAGTTGAAGTTATGTAATGTCTACAAAGTGAAGAATTTGGTGTAGAAGGTCTAGCACAGGTTACATCACAGCTTGATGGAATGAGTCTCCAAAGTAAGGAAAAACTGGAAGATCAGGAAACATCTGAAAAGAAATATGGACATGGGAAAGAAAAAGAGATTTGATATAGTGTAATATTTATGCAAAGGAGAAAGCAAAACTAATCAATACAACAATAGCAGTACCAAAGATATTTGAAGAGAAATACAGGCAAAGGAACCCAGGCATGGAAAACTTTGCAATACAAAAAATAAGAAGACAAACAGGAAAAGCAGAAAATAATTAGTAATGGAGAAGTTAAAGAAATAGAACATGAGGTTATGGAGTACCTGCAAGGTGAAGGATTCAGTGTAGAAAATCTAACTCAGAAAGCACCATGACTGGATAGAGCAATGGACATCCAAATTAAGGAGAAACCAGTGGAATGGAAAGCAACTGGTCCATTGCCATTTGAAGATATTTTGGAGCTTTCCACAGGAAACTAGTATAAACATTCATGTGAAGCTGGACAGCAAGGGAAGGAACAGGAAACTGACAACTCTGATGCAGTCAATGTTCAGGAGTGATAGGCCAGTGAGTTCACATATGACAGAGCAATGGATAATACAGGATGCAACTGAAGAGAATGTGCCACAGGAAGATGCTATAGAACTTTCTATAGAATGCCCTCAGGAAATAGGGAACAAAAAGTGTACCCTTAGTTTAGAAGAAAATAAGCTAAGAGAAGAGATGCTTGATTTAATAGAGATATATATACATATTAAGATCAATGAAAGAAATAGACTGCAGAATGTTAATAAAACCCAAAAAGTCCAAAGTCTGATAAAACAAATGAACAGTGATTATGACTGTGCATAGAGATCCATACAATATAACAGAAGTAGACAGGATATATTACTGTGCAGCTAAATTAATAACAGATAAAATTCTACCACAAGGACAAAGGGTAGTAAGGGAAAGGAAGGGGAGAAATTGAATACCATCATGGAAGTATTGAATAAAGAAAACTATAAAGCAATTAAGGCAAGAAGTGTCACTGTTATAGAAGAGGAAACAGATCAACAAAAATACTCAGAAAGATAGATGCAAAAAAAGCTATGTGCTGTATTATAACAGATCAGGATTTATCATGTACTATAGCAAATAATAAATGAAAAAGATCAGCACAGGCAGAAAAACTTAGAAGATACACAGATAAATATAAAGGAAAAGTACACAATAAGCAATTTACCGATGACCCAAAAAAGTTTTATAGAGAACTGGGAAACAAGGTAAAAGGAATTGAAAGACCACCAAAAAAGAAGAAATAGACACATTTTGGAGAAGTATTTATGAAGATCCTGTGGAATATAATAAAGATGCTAAATGGATAGAAGAAGTAAAAGAAATAATAAGTTCAAAGGTACAGGATATGAAATAGGATGAAGTAACAGAGAGAGTGAAACAAAGTTAAGAAAAGCTCTTAATTGGAAAACCACAGGCCCAGATGCAGTACCTAACTTCTGGTTAAAAGTATTATTTTTTTATTTATTTTTTTATTTTATTTTATTTTACATTTGTTGACTAGGATAGTCCAACTGGATATATATCCATTTTCTGCGGAGGTCCGGGGAGAAAAGCTCCAAGATAATAATACAAGTTGAACATTTAGTAAATGCTAGTTTCAAGCAGATTACAGTCATAAGCAATACCTACATTTAGCACATTGGTTTTGATAAAGATAGTATTAACATCTTTGCATGAAGATTTAGCCATGAGTAAGAACTATTTATATGCACACACCGAGCAGACACCATCCTGGCAAACAAAAGGAAAAACAATGCTGTTACTTAAGAGTGAACCTGCAAGCTATACTAAAATGTATAGGCCAATAACTTATCTTCTGACGACATATAAACTATACAATGGAATTGATGCTGACAGAGTTTATAGTCATTTAGCAGAAAACCCAATTATGGCAATAGAACAAAGGGCAATAAAAGAAAGTTATATGGAATAAAGGATCATTTGTTGTTAAATAAAGTCATAGTGGAGAACTGTAAAAGGGGGAAGAATCTAAGTATGGCATTGATTGACTGCAACAAAGTAATTTGACAGTATCCCACATTCATGCATACAAGAGTGCTTAAAAATATATACACCCTACACTGATAAACTACATCACAGTGACCATGAAGCAGTGACAAACCACTCTGCAGTTAAGCCATGATAAAGGGCAAATTATTATTCCAGGGATAAAAATCCAAAGGGGGATATTCCAGGGTGACCCTCTGTCCCTGTTGCTCTTTTGCCTTGCCTTTAAACCATTAAACTGTCTGCTTAACAGATTAGGTCATGGCTATAATTTGACTCCCAGAAAGTAACAAAGTGTAAAGACTTCTTATCTTCTCTTTGTTGATTTAAAACTGTATAGCTCATCAGATGAGGAACTGAAAACACAACTGGAAGTAGTCAAAACTTTTTCAGATGATCAAAATGCATTGTTTTTGCTAAATATGCAAACGCAACCTTTAAAGAAGGAAAGCTCCTGCACCAAGTAAATAATCAGTTTGGGACAAGAATATAATATAAAAGAACTTGAGCAAGAGGGAGTGTGTAAATACTTGGGAATTGATGAAGGATTCATAATAAAACATGAACAAATGTGAATAAAACTTAGTAATGAATATTTTAGAAGACTTAAATTAATCCTGAAAACAGCATTGACATCTAGGAACAAAATTCAAGCTATAAACCAATTTGTTCTTCCTGTTCTAACTTACAGTTTTAGAGTGACTGACTACCTCCCAAAGGTGTTGGATAGATTAGACAGGAAAACAAGAAGGATGCTTTATGCTCAACAAATGATTTATAAAAATCAGTACATACCAAGATTATATATCCCTCGTTCTGAAGGAGGCATGGGCCCCCATGAAAGTGATTACATGTGTAGATCTGCAATCATGGGACTACATACATATCTGCTGACCTCACAAGACCCAAACATAGTGAAATATTTGAAAGATAAGGAAAATAAATTTAACATGACTTCCCTTCTTAGCCTACCAGAAGCATATCAGCATCAAGAGGAAATGAAAATCAAACCAGAAGTAGATCAAAATCAGGCACCAACTGGATGTGCCAAAAAAAACAAAAGAAAGAATATAAGGTGAAGGATCAGATGAGAAGGCAAGAAATGTAGGAAATGCATAAATATAGTTACAAGTATAGAAAACTCCTGGAAGAACCTCATGTTGATAGGATTTAATGTAGGAATGGTTAAGGAGAGGTGAATTCAGACCAAAAGATGAAAGGTTAATATTGGCAGCCCACGATAGTGGGCTACATACACATTGGTTTACAAAGTCCACTGAACATGTGGGAGAAACAGACAAATGTAGGTTTTGTAAAACAGAATTAGAAACAGTTGCACGCCTTGTTGCTGGTTGTGATATGTTAATGGCAGAAGGATTATATACTGAAAGGCATAATAATGTGTCAAGACTGTTGCACAGGGGATTGTGCAAACATCATAATACTGAAGTAGCTGAAAAACACTGGAAATATGAGCCACAAAGCATCATAGAACATGATGATGTCTACATCACATGGGATCACCCATTATCAACAGTTCAAAAGACAGATGCTAGACAATCAGATATAGTAGTCCATGAAGAGAGGACGAAAGTAGCATTGATCACTGAAATTGTTACATCCATTGACTACAGTGTCTTGTGTACAGAGCAACATAAAGTCATAAAATATCAGGATTTGCAGGCAGAAACAAGAGCAATGTGGAAGAAAGATATCCAGAGGTTCCAATAGTAGTAGGAACAATGGGTCTTACAAAAAATAATCTACAATCATATTTAGATATGTTACCAAATACATGCAACTCCGTATGAATTACAGAAGGAGTTATTACTGGGCACACTGTAGGTGGTGTGAAGAGCACTTTTGGCTGACATCAAAGACTGAAACAATACTAATTTAATGAACTTTAAACATACTTTGACTTA
Source organism: Protopterus annectens (assembly GCF_019279795.1). NCBI lineage: Eukaryota > Metazoa > Chordata > Ceratodontiformes > Protopteridae > Protopterus > Protopterus annectens. Next base: position 707,317,884 of record NC_056737.1, read on the forward strand.
GGAATGGTGTCCACTCCCATCATGGTATTAGAAACCCAGACGATTTGGAGAAATTAAAAAAATGCAATATTTATGCAGAGGAGAAAGCCAAATTAATCAACACAAAAAGCAACCTCAAAAATATTCAGAGAAATATAAGCAAAGTCATCCAGACGTGGAAAATTTCACAATACAAAAAATAAGATAACAAACAGGGAATGTAGAACAGAAGATTAGTAAAGCAGAAGTTAAAAAAATAGAAGCTGAAGTTAAGGAACATCTGCAAAGTGAAGGATTTAGTCTACAAAGTTTAACACCAGTTATATTACATCATAGAGGAGTTGTGGTATTGTATGAGGACGTCAGGAGTGGCAGAGAAGTATGTAAGAGTGGTACAGGATATGTACGAGGGTAGTGTGACATTGGTGAGGACTGCGGTGGGAGTGACAGATACATTTAAGGTGGAGGTGGGATTACATTAAGGATCAGCTCTGAGCCCTTTCTTATTTGCAGTGGTGATGGACAGGTTGACAGATGAGATCAGACAGGAGTCCCCGTGGACTATGATGTTTGCAGATGACATTGTGATATGTAGTGAGATTAGGGACCAGGTTGAGGAGACTCTGGAGAGGTGGAGATATGCTTTAGAGAGAAGAGGAATGAAGGTCAGCAGGGCTAAAACAGAATATATGTGTGTAAATGAGAGAGAGGGTAGAGGAATGGTGAGGATGCAGGGAGTAGAGTTGGTAAAGGTGGATGAGTTTAAGTACTTGGGATCAACAGTTCAGAGTAGTGGTGAGTGTGGAAGAGAAGTGAAGAAGAGAGTACAGGCAGGGTGGAATGGGTGGAGACAAGTGTCAGGAGTGATTTGTGACAGACGGGTACCAGTAAGAGTGAAAGGGAAGGTCTATAAGAGGGTAATGAGACCAGCTATGTTATTTGGGTTGGAGACGGTGGCATTGACAAAAAGGCAGGAGTCAGAGCTGGATGTGGCAGAGTTAAAGATGTTAAGATTTGCACTGGGTGTGACTAGGATGGACAGGATTAGGAATCAGTATATTAGAGGGTCAGCTCAGGTTGGACAGTTTGGAGACAAAGCAAGAGAGGTGAGATTGCATTGGTTTGGATATGTGCTGAGGAGGGATGCTGGGTATATTGGGAAAAGGATGCCAAGGATGGAGCTGCCAGGTAAGAGGAAAAGAGGAAGGCCTAAGATAAGGTTTATGGATGTGGTGAGAGAGGACATGCAGGCGGTTGGTGTGAAAGAGCATAATGCAGAGGACAGGAAGAAATGGAAACAGATGATCCACTGTGGCGAACCCTAACGGGAACAGCCGAAAGAAGAAGAAGATGATGATGATGATGAAATAATGAGTCCCCCAAGTTTGGAGAAACAGGAGAAGCAGGAGATAACTGAAGAAGAAGAAATATGATCATGGGAAAGAAAAACTGATTTAATATGGTGCAATATTTACAAAAAGGAGAAAGCAAAACTAATCAATACAAAAAGAGCAGCACCAAAGATGTTTGAAGAGAAATACAGGCAAAGGCATCCAGATATGGAAAATTTTACAGTACAAAAATAAGAAAACAAAGAGGAAAAATGGAAAAGAGGATTAGTAATGGAGGAGTTAAAGAAATAGAAACTGAGGTTATGGATTACCTTGTGAAGTGAATGATTTAGTGTAGAAAATCTAACTCTGATAACATCTCAATAGGACAGAACAATGGATCCCAAATTAAGGAGAAATCAGTGGAGCAGGAAACATCTGATCAGCTGCCATATGAAGATGTTTTGGAGCCTTCCACAGAAAACTAGTACAAAAGTTCGGTTGGAGTTGTACAGCAGGGGAAGGAACAGGAAACTGTGTCAACTCTGATGTAGTCAATGTTGTGGAGTGATACATCAGTTTGTTCCCATATGAAAGAGCAATGGATGACACAAGATGAAACTGAAGAGTATGCGGCACAGGAAGATGCTCTGGAACTTTCTGTAGAATGCCTGCAGGAAATAGAGAACAAAGAATGTGCCCTCAGTTTAGAAGGAAATGATTTAAGATAAGAGTTGCTTGAGTTAATCGAGATGGACAGACATATTAAAATCAGTGAAAGAAATAGACTACTGAAAGTCAATAAAACCCAAACATTTAGAAGTTTGATAAAACAAATGAACACAGTAATTGACTGCTCATAGAAAATCATGTGATATAACAGAACTAAATAGGATATATTACTGTGCAGCTGAATTAATAACAGGTAAAGTCTTACCACAAAAACACTGGGCAGTAAGGGAAAGGAAGGGGGGAAATCAAATGCCATCATAGAAGCATCAAATAGAGAAAACTATAAAGCAATTAAGACAAGAAGTGTCACTGTTAGAAGAGTATAGAAGAGGGAACAGATCAACAAAAATACTTAGAAAGATAGATGTGATAAAAGCAATGCACAGTATCAGAACAGATCAGGATCTGTCGTGCACTATCGCAAATAAATGTCATCACAGGCAAAAAAACTTAGAAGATACACAGATAAATATAAAAGAAAAGTAAAAAATAAGCAATTTATAGATGACCCAAAAAGTTTTATAGAGAATTGGGAAACAAGGCAAAAGGAATTGAAACAACACCAAAAAAAAAAAAAAAAAAAAAGAGAAAGAAAAAGAAATAGATGCATTTTGGAAAAAAATATCAATTATTTATTTATTTATTATTTTATTTTATATTTGTTGACCGGGTTTGTCCGACTGGGTTACAAATGCCCATTTTCAGCGGAGGCCCGAGGAGAAAAGCTCCAGCAGAAAATATAAATTTTACATATTAAATACATATAGAAATACATTCATCAGTACCACAGATTACTGCATTACAGTGCCACACATTACATTCATCAGTACCACACATTATTGCATTACAGTGTCATACATTAAACTGTGGCAAGTGAAATACATAGAAATACATTCATCAGAAGGATACATTCATAATTACATATTATATACATAATAGTGCAATAGTTTCATAGCTGAAATATTTTACTAGTTATGTTTGTACATCCTGTGGAACATAACAAAGATACTGAATGGATAGAAGTAAAAAAAAAAGAATAAGAAGTTTGCATGTACAGTCTATGAAATGGGATGAAGTAACGGTTAGAGAGACTAAAACAAAGTTAAGAAAAGCTCCTAACTGCAAAGCCCCAGGACCAGATATAGGACTTAACTTCTGGCAAAGTATTAACATTTTTACATGAAGATTTAGCCATGAGTAATAACTATTTATATGTGTACTCCGAACAGACACCAATGTGGTTAACAAAAGGAAAAACAACACTCTTAAGTAAGAGTGAACCTGCAAGCTGTACTAAAAAACTGTAGACCATTAACTTGCTCTCTGACAAAGTATAAACTATACACTAGAATTGATGTTGACAGAGTTTATAGTCATTTAGAAGAAGACTCAATCATGACAATAGAACAAAAGGGTAACAAAAGAAAGTCACTTGCATTAAACAATCATTTGTTGGTAAAGTCATAATGGAGAACTGTTAAAAGGGGAAGAATTTAAGTATGGTGTGGATAGACTACAAAAAAAGCATTTGATAGTATCCCACATTCATGGATAAAACAGTCCTTAAAACGTACAAAATACACCCTACACTGGTTGATTACATTACAGTGACCATGAAACAGTGGCAAACTACATTGCAGTTAAGCCATGATAAATGACAAATTATTATTCCAGGGATAAAAATTCAATGGGTGATATTCCAGGGTGACTCTTTGACACGGATCCTCTTTTGTCTTGTCCTTAACCCATTAAGTTGTCTATTAACAGATTAGGTCATGGCTACAATTTGTCTTAGAAAACAACAAAGTGTAAAGATTTCTCATCTTCTTTTTGTGGATGATTTAAAAATGTATAGTTCATCAGATAAGATATTGAAAGCACAAATACAAGTGGTCAAAACTTTTTCAGATGATATAAGAATGTCATTTGGTCTTGATAAATGTACAAAATAAACCTTTAAGTTAGGAAAGCTGCAACACCAAGAAAACAACATCATTGGACAGGACTGTGATATAAAAGAACTTGAGCAAGAGTGAATGTATAAATACTTGGGAACTGATGAAGGATCAACAATAGAACACAAATAAATGTGAATAAAACTTAGTAAGGAATATTTTAGAAGACTAAAATTAATACTGAAAACAGCATTGACATCTAAGAATAAAGTCCAAGGTATAAACCAATTTGCTCTTCCTGTACTAACTTACAGTTTTGGAGTGACTGATTTGCCCCAAAAGGTGTTGGATTGGTTGGACAGGAAAACAAGAAAGATGTTTCATGCTTATCAAATGATTTATAAAAATCAGTGTATAGCAAGACTGTATACTCCTAATTCTGAAGGAGATATGGGCCTCATTGAAATGGATTATGTATATGGATCTGCAGTTGTGGATCTGCAAACATATCTGCTGGCCTCACCAGATACAAACATAGTGAAAATTTTAAAACATGAGGAAAAGAGATCTGAGATGACATTTTTGCTTAGTTTAGCAGAAGCATTTTGGTGTAAATTGGGAACAGAAAATAAAACAAAAGTAGACAAAATCCAGACAGCAACTGAATGCACCAAAAAATAAAAGAAAGAATACAAGGAAAAGGATCAGATGAGAAGGAAAGAAAACTGGAAAATCAATAAATGTAGTGGCAAGTAAAGAGATCTCCTGGAATAACCTCATGTTGACCAAGATCTGATGCAGGAATGGTTAAGTGGAGGTGAATTGAAACCAAAAGATGAAAGGTTAATAATGGCAGCCCTGGATAGTTGACTGCAGTCACATTGGTTTACAAAGCCCATTGAAAAGGAGAAAGAGACAAGTGCAAGTTCTGTAAAAAGGAACTTGAAACAGTCACACATCTTGTTGCTGGGTGTGATAAACTAATGGCAGAATGCCTGTATACTGAAAGGCACAGTAATGTGGCAATACTGTTGTATTGGGGATTGTGCAAACACTAAAATATTGAATTAACTGAGAAGCATTGAAAACATGAACCACAAAGCACTGCATGGGATGATGAAGACTATATCACATGGCATCACCCATTATCAACATTTCAAAAAATGGATGTGAGAAAACCAGATGTAGTATTCTGTGGAAAAAAAAAGATAAACATAGCATTGATCTTTGAAACTGCTACACACAGTGAGTAAAGTGTCTTATATACAGGGAGAGCCAGTCATAAAATACCAGGATTTGCAGACAGAAATGAGAAAAATGTGGAAGAAGGATACCCAGACAGTTCCATCAGTAGTAGGAGCAATGGGTCTAATAAAAAAGAATTTACAGTTGTACTTAGATTTGATACTAATGCATGTGACTCCATATGAATTACAGAAGGAGTCAGTTCTGGGCATTTTGCTGATGCAGAGAAGAACACTCCTGGCTAACATAAAAGACTGAAACAATACTAATTTCATGAACTCTAGTCATACCCTAACTTAGGAATGGGCTCCATTCCCATCATAGTACTGAAAACCCAAAAGACTTGGAGAAATGAAATGAGTGAAACATGCTGTCAGGCTGCACCTTGTTAGCCACAGATGGGGTCACAACAGTCTGACGGTTCATTGATTACTACAACAGGGACATCTGAGTCAAGATGAACAACCAAAACTTCTAAAGGTTTAGAATTTTTCAGCTTTTTTGTGGCTAGTGAGGAACATTCAATAGCGAACATTCAGATGCCATCCTACCTTGTGCTAGTTCTTTTAGTCTCTGGTTTTCCAAATAAATTTTAAAAAAGGTTAACTGGCTGCTAATGGTGTTACAAACAGAGATTTAACAGACATAACACATTTAGTGTGCTGGTCTCTGTAAAGACTCTGCCTACCGCAGTCACATTTAACTCTCTTACTTGACATGAAAACAGCTATAGATATGCTTATAGGTATGAACTTGGACACATTTTACATGATGCTGTGGGTATTAGAAACCACCTGGCAGTCCTGTGGAAACACTTTCTGTTGATGTAGCTCAATTTCTGTAGCATGGACCAGGTGCTGCCTTCAGAACAATATATTTGCAATCTATGGCTCCCGGGACTTCAAGGAAATAAGCTATGGTAAAAAATGCCTGCATATTGATGGTTCTCTCCTCTGCAGTCCTGGTGAACCAGATATGGTCCTTCAATGTCAGGGAATTGGCGTAACCTCCTTTGTAGCCCACCCCACCAACCTGACATGCATTTTGCTTTGTTCTCTGTTACGTCAGCAACACAGTGGTTACATCCCTCCCAGCATGCACTTCTCTTCCTCTCCTCTAGAGAGAGAGAGCTGAGCAGACATAGCTCCTTCATTCCTCTCGCTGCCCATATCAACTCCTCCAGTGAAATCAACCCCCCATTGCCTGGGTCATAGGTAGGGCTCTTTCCCCTGTACACCACAGACCTGACACTGAGGCAGCTAAATAAATGCTGGCATAACCACAAAGGCTGAATAACACAACAGTGTGCATTTAAAAGTGGGGACAGGGGGTGGCAGCTAAATAAACAATGGCATTGCCATATAGGCCAAAAAGACACAATAGTTTGTATTCCATTGGAAAGACTGGGGTAGTGAAATAAATGTTGACATGGCAGTAAAGGCCAAAAGGCACAGTAATATGTGTTTTTGGTGACAGATAGTGACAGATAAATAAATGCTGCCATTGCCATAAAGGCAGGTGACAGAATAATGGACAATTTGCTCAACTGCTTTATAGTATTATGTATTTTTTAGTGTTTTATTGTATTTCACTACAATCCTGTCATTTTTCTTGTTTATTTGTACTGTGGAGCTTTTCTCCCCAGGCCTCCACTGAAAAAGAGCAATAGCTCAGTTGGACTATCCTGGTCAACAAATGTCAAATAAATAACTAAATAAATAAATAGATAATGTATATTCCTGGGGCAGATGAGGCACCTAAATAAAAGCTGACATGGCCACAAAAGCTGATTGACACAATATTCCTGACAACAGATGGAGACAGCTAGATAAATGTTGGCATTGTAAAACTCTTGGCTTGATTCATGCAGTAATATAATATCGTCAACATAAAACTGAGCTACTGCTATAAACCCCTCCTTCTCTGTTTGTTGCAACTTAGTTTGCAACCATTTTACCTCAGAACCCTAGCACCATTAAAACTGAAGTTAGGGCGACACCATCCCTTAGTTGTATTCTTCTCTAAAATATATGTCACTAACTTCTGAACTATTTGGGAATCTAGAGTTTCATGATACACACAGAAGTCATATCCTAGGTTCATAGGTTCATAGGTAGGTACTAGGCTATAAGCCTAGTCGGAATGTGTTGGCTTTCGCCACCCCCTTAGATTAGTTCCCTGTGCCTCTGTCCAGCAGAGCCATTGAAGTGATCCCTGGGCTAAACGTTCTGTTTCCCATCCACTCGTCAAGGTTTCTCTTGAAGAAGGTTAGTGAGGACCTCTGCCTAATGTAAATTGGAATCTTGTTCCAGAGCATGGGAAGTCTCTGGGACAGGAATCTATCCCTCCAGCACATCCTATTTATTGTTGTGGTGATGTTTAGATCCCTGGAGCATGTGGCTCGAGGGGATATGGTTTTCTTTAGGTGGAGTATGTCCATCAAGTCTGGGCTGGACATGGCCTTGTATGTCAGGCAGAGATCACCTCTGAGTAGGCGGTATGCAACCAAGTACAGCTGGAGTTTCTTCAGTCAAGCTGCATAGGGCATCTGCTTGAGGCCAGTGATCCTCTTGGTGAGGAACTTCTGTGGTCTTTCCAGTTGTTGCAGGTGTCTTGTAAGGTACATCCCAAATGGGGCATTGTACTCTATGATGGATCTGATGAGTGATGAGTAGAGGGGCCCAATGACCTCTTTCGATCTGGATGCAAACCCTTTTGTGATTAGGTGGGCCACATAGAAGAATTTTCTAACCACTTTGGCAATGTGATTATCAAAGGAGAGGTTACTATCTACTTGGGTCCCCAGATCCCTTATTACGTCTTCCATATTTAGGGGGCTACCACCTATGTGGTAGTTTGTGGGTACTTTGTTTTTTCCAAAGGGGATGACTATGCACTTTTTGGCATTTAGCTTGAGACCATGGTTTTGACACCAGGTATCTGTCTCAGTGCGACCCTTTTGGAGGATGTCTGTGTCAGCCGGAGAGTCAATTATAGCCCCTAGTTTGCAGTCGTCTGCGAACTTGGTGAGCCATAGTCCTCCTGTGCTTGCCTCTACCTCTGAGAAGGGCTCCTAGGACTGAGCCCTGGGGAATGCCACTTGTAACAGGTTTAGAGTCAGACCTAGCTCCTGCAACTCTTACCATGTGGGTTCTGTCCTTGAGCCAGTTGGCAACCCATCTCATGACGTTGGGGTTTATGTTCAGGCTGGTGAGCTTGTCTATAATACCTAAGTAGGGAATAGTGTCAAAGGCCTTTGCAAGGTCTAGGTAGGCTGTGTGGACCACCTTTCCCTCATCTATAGCCTTGGTAACTGTCTCAAAGATGTCCACCAGGTTTAGGAGGCATGATCTGCCCTTAACAAAGCTGAATTGGGTTGGGTCCAGTGTTTGGAGGTTTCCAATGTCTCTGTTAATGAGATCCATGATGATGTGCTCCATAGCTTTGCAGACCAAGCTAGTCAGGCTTATAGGGAGATAGTTCCCGGGGTCCGTTGTGGCTCCACCTTTGTGGAGCGGAATAACCTTTGCTGTGTGCCACTCTGTGGGCATGTAGCCTGTGGAGAGGCTGAGTTTAAACAGTGTGTTTAGGTGAGGGGTTAGTTCATCTTTAATCTCATGTAGGACACAGCCTGGGACACCGTCCAGTCCCATTGATGCTGTGTTTTTGGCTTTGGAAAGAGCTTTTTTAACCTGAGTGTCTGTGATTTCAGGGGCACTACATTCTTCTGGTATAGTTATAGGCCCTTTTTGGGGGTGAGAGGGGGATGAAGTTTGAATTGAACCTGTCTGCCAGGATGTTGGCTATATCAATTGGTTCAGTGTATTTTGTGCCATTCTGCACTAACTCCGAGCAGATCTGAGAACTGCCACTTAGATTCTTGACATAGCTAAAGAATGCCTTGTGGTTATCTTTGGAGTCCATGGCAATTTTTCTTTCGAAGCTAGCCTTGGATGATTTTATGAGGGATCGTAGTTTCTTGCTGATACTGATCAGGGATGTCTTCCTTTCTTGGTGTTTTACTCTTTTCTATACTAGTTTCCTCCTTCTATTGTATAGCTTGTTTATGGCAGGGGTCTTCCAGACTGGTTTCCTTTTCTTGCAGGAGTGAGTTTTGTTTTTGTTTGGGATAGCACAATCCATGCATTCTTGTAGGTGCCCATAGAGTGCATTAATACAGGATTTTGCAGCTTGGACAGCGTTATCCTTTAGCATGGGGGCTTTGAAACTTCCCACCTTGGTCTTAAGTAATGTGAAGTTTGCTTTTGAAAAGTCTTTCACGGTGGTTTCTTTGACCAGGGTTGGTGGCGGAATGTGGATATCCAGAGTGATTAGTTTATGGTCAGATCTAACCAGCGAGGGGCTGACCTCCGGTGTGGAACACCGGTTGCCCATGTTTGGTGGGGGTGTTAACCAGTTGATCCAGGGCATTTGAGTTTATAAATTCTAGGAAATGTTGGGCTAGGGAGTTGGTACTTGAGTAGTTCTCCCAGTTAATGTTTGGATAATTGAAATCACCCAATATCAGGGTGTTTGGTAGGACCTTTATGTTTCCCAGTGTTTCCAGGAATGCGGAGTGGGGGTCCTGGGACATGGTGGGTGATCTGTAGCAAGCTATAATTTGAATAGTAGTTTTGCCCATTGTCAGTTGCACGTGGATGATCTCTGAAGCATTGTGCTGTGCCATTAATCTGAAGGTGTGGGTGTCCTTGATGAATATGGATACTCCCCCGCCTTTTGTATTTTGGTCCGGATTTTGTGGCCAAAATGTATGGTATGAGTTGTAGCCTGGTAGTGCTGGGGTGCTCTTTGGAGCCTTAAATCAGGTTTCTGTTACTGCACATATATTGATTTTCTCCATACTGAGGAGCGCCTCGAGTGTGTGCATTTTGAGGTTTAGACTTCTGGCATTGAGCAGCATTACCCTCAGTTTTTTGTTATTTGTGCTATTTACGGTGGTGGGTTTGTCTTTTGAGCCTTGCCTAAAAAGGCACTATGGGGGTGGCAAGAGCCTTGGCCAGTATTCAAAAGCCTAAGGGTGACATGTGCAAGCCGTCTCTAGCAAAGCAGCGTGGCTTGTCGAGCATGTCATCCCAGGCTGACAGACACTGGATCCCCTTTGAATGACACCAGAGGCTTAGCCAATGGTTGAAATTGATAATTATTTTTCTACACCGTGATATCATTCTTGGTGAGGGCAGGATACTACTCAGGGTCAGGGTCATACCAGCCTGGGCTATGTGATCAGAGAGCTCCTCCATGTCTCTTTTCATGTAGTCCAGGGAGGTACGGCTCAGGTCATTCACACCAACATGGACAATGAGTCATATTTGTACTGATCTGGAGTGACCTGAGTGCTTGTGTTATGTGGCGGATCCTGGCACCCGACAGGTAACTAACAGTAACCTTCTCCTTGTTCAGCCTAGAGAGTGGGACGTCAATGTGCCTGACTATAGAGTCACCTATTACTAGTGTGTTGGGTATGTTAGTTTGCCTTAAGGGCTGTGATTGAGTGGCACACTGGTTTTGTTAAGTATATGTTTCATGGTTTGTGTTGGGGGGGGGTGGAGGTTGCTTGGATGTCTGCTTTGGAGGTCTCTGGGTTTAAAACCTATTTTCTTTAAAAACATGATGCTCCCTATTCAACTGAATCATGTTTTTTACTTATGCTCCTGAGAAGTACAGTGTTATAAGAAGTGATATTTATTTAACATTTGTTTACCAAGAAAGTCTGACTGGGACACAGCCTATTTTCAGCAGAGGCCCAAGGATAAATGCTCCAGACACATGTCTATGGAATGTAGGAAGAAACCAGAGCACCCAGAGGAAACCCATATGAACAGAGGGAGGATATACAGACTTCACACAGAAGGCACCCCAGCTTCAGATATTACTTAATGTAATGGTGGCTTTAGTGAGACAGGGCTGTAACTTTGATGGGTCTGAAGTGATGGGCTTGGGTATGACCATCACTGTTGTGGAATTACGGAGGTCAGAGTCTGGTATATACTTTCCCCTAAGATATTTGTGAAAGGCTCACTAGCCACTGTTTTATATATTATGTGTACAAAAATATAAGAATTCTGATAAAGTAAATGAGGCAACTAAAATCTGTATTTCATTCACAAAAAAAAAAAAACAAGTTACAGCTTTTTAAATGAAATACTATTTTAGTTACTGGAGAGAGAAAAAAGTAAATAAGTAATCCAGGAAATGTTGAATAAAACAGTTTTCATTAAGTAACATAAATTTCTAAATTACATTATTAAAAAATGAAATGTTAAATTATAAACTAACAATGTTTAAAATATATATGTAGAACACCTCTATTTATCTGTGAATGATGAGGGGAAAGTATCTTGCTAAGGGTAAAGGCACTTTACTTACTTAATTTCAACACTGACCAACTTGTTAAAAGACAGAGCCTCGGATAAATAATTTCTCACTCCCTCTTTTGCTCTCATCCACTCACTACGTTTTTCTGAGTACACTCCAGTATACACACACATGCAGTTTTCTTTTTTGTATATAGCTATTGTTAACACAAAAGTGCTAGATAACTGTAGCTGTAATTTGAAAACTGCAAAAACAGTATTGCATGGTCCATGAATATAGCATTAAATCCATGATTGCAATGTGGATAAACAGAAACAGGGACCTTACTAGCTAAGACATGCTTTCAGCTGCATGAGTAGCCATCCTACATCCAAGTTAGAAGAATTATATTTACTAGAAATGCTCAATTTCATGATTGCAATGAAGTACTTAACAGTATATAATAAAATGGGGTAACAGTCCATCTCAGAGAGTTCTTGCCTTGTTGTACCAGGCAGACAGTAATATGTTATTGTTTTCGAATAACCAACAGTCTCCTTAAATATTCAGTCCACTGAGTGAAAAAATAAAGCACTTACCAGTGCAATTTATTTCTTAGATACTGCTTTTCCAAATGCTTTTTTCTATAAAGTATACTCAGTCATGTGTACTGTTTCTTGTAGACGTAAATATTTCTAAGCAAGTTACACATGTAATCAGATAGCAATGCTTTTATAGTGATTTACAGTACAAATATTTGTTCTGAATATGCTGTAGTGTTATTTTTTTCTGTTTCTTAGCCATTGTTTTAAAAAGTACACCCTTACATTTGTGGGATTCTGTACGGTTTTACTTGCACAGGAAACTGATGTTTAAAAATACCTTTGAACATAACTGATTAAAAAGTATCTCCATACCAACATCCTGGCAGCCTTCACAAGAAAGCATTGGAGTGTTTCCTTGCACTGTATCCCTTCCCAAAATAAATCTTCAGGGCTCTGACTAAGGTTTGGTACATCCAGAATCTATCTTAGTATGGTATTCTAAAGTAGTAAAATATACAGTTGGATCAGTCCTTAGCAGTTCTAAACAACTCTTAATTGTAATGCCTGCCTTCTTAAGAAAATAAAATGCAGATGTGTAAAAAAATCTCATTCCTGAAATGTACGTTCAGCAAATTTCCTGTACCTCCCTTTTTGTGCCTACTTTTGGGAACAGCTTTGTACATACAGTCAGTGAAACACAAATGTGGAAACTAACTTGCAAGGTTAAAACATACAAGGAAGTTTGCTGCTCAGTACAAAATGTAGAACTTATGCCATAACAGACAGAAGGATTATTGTGTGTCTGTAACTCATTCTGAATTAAAAGCCAGTTCTGTTGGGTTTTTGCAGTATTTGACAGACGGTATCATCAAAATTCTTATGCCTATTAATATAGTGCCACAAGGAACTGTGCTAAATACTTTATTTATACCACATCTAAGTAACTAGTGCTACAGCAGTTCAGAATACTTGAGAAGACACAAAACGGGATAAAAAAGCAAATGTTATATGTATGCCACCAAATCATTAGTAACACAGATATTTCATCAAAGACTAAAAACAGTATATAGGAATGTTCAGTGCACAAATTTGAGCTAAGAGCAAGAGGAAATGACAGCAAGTGTCATCTTTAAAAGTTAAAACATAAGGACTATAAGATTCTGACAGCAGTTATTTCTCTAAATGTAATAAACAACTAGGTATCAAAAAAATGGCATTACCTGCAGTACTGTGAATGGCTAGATTTTCTGAAAAGGATGTACAAAACTCATTGGACATGACTGCTCACCTTTAAGTATAATGTCTTTATCTGAGAGTGGGATTTTATGTATTTCTTTTTCATTTTGTGTCATATGTACCTATAAGTGCAATATAACTGAAAGTGACATAATAAATGGATAATTAAAATTTTCCATAAGTATACAAAAGAATCCAGTTTAAGTTTTAAGTGGAAAACACTATGATATTTCACATGGAAATATATGAGGAATATAGATAGGAAAGCTCTACATTAGTAAGATTTGAGGAATTAAATGCCATCTTCTGGGGAAAGACCTGAATGGCAGACAAGGAAATCTTGGTTTATAGAATTGAATGTCATTGTATTTATATACAAAATTGACCAATTAGATAATATTGCATGGCATACCAGCTTCAGAAGCATCCATTCAGCCTTATCTAAATTGGAAAAAAGAGTTTATATATATATATATATATATATATATATATATATATATATATATATATATGTGTATGGGTACACTACATAATCTCGAAATTTTGAAATACCGAATATCAAAATCTCGAGACTATATAGCCGAAATCCCTAAATACCGAAAGACCAGAAGCGCGAAATTCAAAATCCCGAACGTACAACACACATACAGGATACACATACACATACACACAACTTCCCCCAACAATCAAACATATCATCCTACACTAAAGACAGGCAGGGGGCAAGCCCCCCTGAACCCCCCTACTTAAATATACTAACTCCGAGATCGCACAGACACACAAGGGAAACTCACACCACACATTTTACAGTCCCCCTCACACACACACATCACAGTCATAACACACACTAACACACACTAAAGCCCCTAACCGAAACACTTACACATAGATACTTAACTGAATTCCACCTATCCATCCACAAACCACAGCACCAGAAGCACTACTTCAATATCTCCGTACATCGGGATTTTGAATTTCACGCTTCTGGTCTTTCGGTATTTAGTGGTTTCGGCTATATGGTCTTTTCGCATTCGGTATTTTAAAATTTCGAGATTATGTAGTAAACTCATATATATATATATATATATATATATATATATATATATATATATATATATGGGTCTACTGCATTTGACTGAAAATACACTTCACTGAAAATGAAATTACTAGGACCACTTCACTGAAAGCCCACTTCACTGAAAACTCATTTGACTGAAACTCATTTTTGTTGAAAGTTATATATTGCCTTTTCCCCACTGTATTGCGATTCTGGAGTTAGTGTATATATTAAGGGGGTGGGGGGCACAGCCCCCCCCCCCCCACATATGCTGGTTATATTTTCTCTTCTGGAAACAGTTATTCATTGCACTTGTAAGTATCAATGTGTATAGTTTAATATGTTTGTAATTTTGAGGGGGGCTTTGCTCCCCACACCCCCCAATGCGGGGGGGCTGAGCCCACACCCCACCCCCTTAATATATATACTAACTCCAGGATCACACTACAGTGGGGAAAAGGCCATATATAACTTTCAATGAAATGAGTTTCAGTCAAATGAGTTTTCAGTGAAGTGGGCTTTCAGTGAAGTGATCCCACTGATTTCATTTTCAGTGAAGTGTATTTTCAGTCAAATGCAGTAGACCCATATATATATATATATATATATATATATATATATATATATATATATATATATATACACACACACACCCATTCTGGGTACATTGTCTCAAATTAAAAAAATATTCCCCAAACTGTATTAGAAAAAGAATTGTGTGGTACCAAACATTACCAAAGATATCTAAAGCCTAGGAAGCCAGAGCATCCTAATGGCTTGAATTTCATCAGTAAAAGATTGTCACAGTATGATTTCAAAGGCACAAACAAAAATCCAGCCAAAATTAAGTGTTGTCAAGTATCTATTGACCTGTCTCATTTTCTTTAGAGTCTTGGAGGCCACAATAAAATGCATAGTTTTAGGTATACTATTCATTTCAAAAGGGTCAAAACAAACTTTCATATATTCATCTTGGAGTCTAATTGTTTATTACAGTGTAGAATCGCAGCATGTGTTTCCAGTTAGATTATATAACAATAATATGACAATGTCAACATAAAACATAGCTACTACTCTGAATCTCTCCTCACCTAGTTGTTGGTGATGTAGGTTAGTTTGAACCATCTTGAAAGATAGCTCTAGTACCATTAAAACATGAAGTAAGGTTGGGGGACATCCTTAATGTGTATTTTTCTCTAACATATACTGGTCACTAATTTCTAAAGTTAATTGGAGCTCTAGTGGTTCATGATATGTATAGAAGCCATATGCATTAAAGAAAACTGAGTTGTTCATGATAAATGAAGAAATTATAGCCATTGACTACAGATAAGTCTAGAATCCATTTCCTTTATAAACAAAACAAAGGAAAAAAATGTAACTGAGTCAAAAGTGCAGTATGATAAGAAATGATGTGCAGACTGTTAACTGGAAGTAAAATGACATTATGGCTACTAGTGAGTAGACAGCTCTCTGTCGGAAGGAAAATTAGACTGATCTTCAGATATTACTTACCCTAAAGATGGCTTTAGTCTAGCAGCCTTAATATTTAATCAATATTAAGCATGAGACAGGGCAATAACTCTGATGGAGCTCAAGTGATGGGCTTGAGTATGACCATCACTGTCATGGAATTAAGGAGGACAGAGTCTGGTATATACTTTCCACAAAATATTTGTGAGAGGCTCACTAGCTGCTGTTTTATACATATGTTTATGTGTACAAAAAAATAAGAATGTCTGATAAAGTAAAGGAGACAGCTAAAACATGCCACATACACAAAAAATTCAAGTAACAACATTTAAATTAAATTTTATTTTACTTAATGGACAGCAAAAATAAAAGTAAATAAAGAAGCAAAAGAAATTTTCAGATTTAAAACAACTCAGTTTTCACTAAGCAACATATATTTCTAAATTGCATTATCAAAAATAAAAAGTTCTACTACAAGAACACAGGGTAGTGAGGGAAAGGAAGGGGGGATAATGAATACCCTCATGGAAGTATCGAATAGAGAAAACTATAAAACAATTAACACAAGAAGTGTCACTGTTAGAGGAATATAGAAGAGGAAACAGATAAACAAAAATACTAAGAAAGATAGATGTGATAAAAGCAATGTGCAGTATTAGAACAGCTCAGGCTCAATCATGCACTATCACAAATAACAAACTAAAACTCTCAGCACAGCTGGAAAAACTTAGAAGATACACAGAAAAATATAAAGAAAAAGTACAAAGCAAGCAATTTATTGATGGACCCAATAGTTTTATAGAGAATTGGGAAACAAGATAAAAGGAACTGAAAGACCACCAAAAAAGAAGAAATAGATACATTTTGGAGAAGTATCGTTGGAGATCCTGTGGAACATAAGAAAGATGATAAATGGACAGAAGAAGTAAAAGAAAAAATAAGAAGTTTAAAGGTACAGGATATGAAATGGGATGAAGTAACAGACAGAGAGATTGAAACAAAGTTAGGAAAAGCCTCTAAATGGAAAACCCCAGGCCCAGATGCAGTACCTAACTTTTGGCTGAAAGTATTGACATCTCTACACGAAGATTTAGCCATGACTAAGAACTATTTAATATGCACACCCTGAACAGACACCAATCTGGCTAAGAACAGGAAAAACAATGTTCCTTCTTAAGAGTGAACCTGCAAGCTACTCTAAAAATTATAGACCAATAACTTGCCTTCCAATGTCATATAAACTATACATGGGAATTAATGCCAACAGAGTTTTTAGTCATTTAGAAGAAAACTCAATTATGGCAGTAGAACAAAAGGGCAATAAAAGAAAGTCATATGGAAAAAAAGGATCATTTGTTGTTAAATAAAGTCATAGTGGAGAACTGTAAAAAGGGGAAAAAAAATCTAAGTATGGCATGGATTGACTACAAAAAGTATTTCATAGTATCCCACATTCATGGATAAAAGAGTGCTTAAAAATGTATATGATACACCCTACACTTATCAACTACATTACAGTGACTGTGAAACAGTGGAAGATGATGTTCTAATTAAGCCATGATAAAGGACAAATTATTATCCCAGGGATAAAAATTCAAAGGAGGATATTCCAGGGTGACTCTGTCACCGCTGCTATTCTGCCTTGCCCTTAACCCATTAAGCTGTATGGCTATAATTTGGCTCCTAGAAAAAAACAAAATGTAAAGATTTGTCATCTTCTCTTTGTCAGTGATTTAAAAAGTACAGTTTTGTACCTACCATAAATGTAGATGTTCGAGGATCTCCATTGCTGCAGTCCTTACATATGGGTATTCCGCTGTCCACAATCGGCCCGAATACCAAAGGGCTAGAACCGGCGTCGGTCATCGGCTCCCGAGACTGACGTCAGTACGTGCCAGTACAAATGCGCATGACCAACGCCATAACCTCAGTCTTTCTTGCCCCAGACGTCAGAATGCAAAAAACACCACCCAAACCCCAACCTAAAAAGAAAAGGGGGGAAGGAGGGAGGGAAAATTGGACTGCAGCAATGGAGATCCTCGAACATCTACATTTATGGTAGGTACAAAACTGTACTATGTTCTTCGTCTCCCATTGCTGCAGTCCTTACATATGGGTAGAATCCCAGAGCAACGGAAAAAAGGGAGGCTGGTCAACTAAATAGCATTAGGAGCTGCTGACATGCCCTGTAAGATTGCAGTGGCAAACCCAGCCCTAGACCTAGAATAAAGAGGTAAATGATAATGCTTTGTAAAGGTATGTACAGAACTCCAAGTAGCTGCTTCTAGAATGTCTTTAGTAGCTACCCCTCTCAAAAAGCAGTAGAAGTGGCCGTAGCCCTAGTAGAATGAGGCCTGATCCCAACTGGAACATCCTTTCCATGATGAGAGTAACAAAAAGCAACACAATGGCCAATCCACTTGGAAATAGTTTGTTTCGAGACAGCTTTCCCTCGTGAAGTCAAAGCAAAAGAAACAAATAATTGTTGAGATCTTCTGAACTCTTTGGTTCTGCTCAAATAATACCTTAACTGCCTATGTACATCCAAAGAATGCAAAACTTTTTCCCCTTCATTTTGGGGGTTAGCATAAAAAGTAGGCAAATGTATAGATTGGTTTAATGCCACATTAGAAATCACTTTAGGCAGAAAAGTAGGATTAGTACGTAAGGAAACTCTGTCATTGTGAAAAATCAGAAAAGGTTCCACTGCCATGAGGGCCTGTAATTCAGATACCCTTCTAGCAGAAGTAACAGCCAATAAAAAGCAGTCTTCCAAGACAACAACTGCAATTCAGCTGTAGCTGCAGGTTCAAAAGGAGGCAGAGTCAGCTTTTCCAAAACAAAATTAAGATCCCAGGTAGGAGTAGGAGCCCTCCGTGGGGTCTTATATTCTTTGCCCCTCTAAGAAACTGTTTAACCAATGGATGTGAAAATAAAGGAGGGTCACAATCATAGTGAGCAGAAATAGCTGCAGCATGCACTTTTACAGAAGAGAAGGACAAACCCTTGTCCAATAAAATAGTCAAATATTGCAATGTACAACTCAAATTAGGCAATTCGACATCAAAGCCTTTAGCTGAACTCCAAAGAAAAATCTCTTCCATTTACCAGCATAAACTTTTGAGTACTAGGATGCCTGGCGTCCAAAATAACATCCAAAACTTGTTGAGGGAGCGAAGGTCCTCCTTCTCTAAAACAGAATGCCAGGCTGTCAGGTGTAGGGATTGCACCCTGACATTGAGAAAATGATTGTTTTCCTGAGACAATAAGTGAGGAATCTGTGGTAATGGCCAAGGTGGTACATGAATTAAGCTCCTCAACAGAGGGTACCAATGCTGACGAGGCCAATCCAGTGCTATAAGGATCATGCAAGGTTTGTCCCTCCTGACTTTCAACAGCACCTTTGGAAGAAGAGGCAAAGGAGGAAAAGCATACACGTGAAGGTTGCTCCAACTGAAGGATAGTGCATCTATTTTCCAGGCTTTTGGATGAAATAGCCTTGTGCAAAACAGTGGCAGTTGGAAATTCAGAGGAGAAGTGAACAGATCTATGTCCGGAGTTCTCCAAGCCATTGTCAACTGAAGAAATACCTGAGGGTCCAATTTCCATTCGTGAGGATCCACAATCTGTCTGCTCAGAACATCTGCTAAAGAATTTTGTGCTCCTGGCAGAAACTGTGCTCGAAGAGTGATGTGCAGATTCAAAGCAGTTTCCCATAACAGCATTGCTTGTCTGCAAAGAGGGTAAGAATGAGTTCCCCCTTGCTTGTTGATGTACCACATGACAGTCGTGTTGTCTGTTCGAATCAACACCAGTCCTGGTTGAAGTAGGCTTTTGAATCCTTCCAAAGCAAATTGAACTGCCAGCATCTCTTTCATGTTGATATGCAAGTGAAGTAGCTCTGGGGGCCAAAGGTCTTGAATCCATTTTCCTTTGAAATGAGCTCCCCAGGCTGACTCCGAGGCGTCTGTCATCAATATCTGACTTGCCTCTGGTTGGGTCACAGAGAGCCCCTTGTTTAGGTGACATTTCTGAGCCCACCACAGAAATTCTCTCTGAATGCAAGGTAGAATCCGAATGACAGTGTCCAAATCGTGGCAGTGTTGAGTCCAAACGCTTTTGAGATACCATTGTAGCTTCCTCATATGCAGTTTGGCATTGGGAAGAACTAGAATGCAAGATGCCATGAACCCCAAGGCTTGAAGGACTGTCCTTGCAGTCAGCCTGGACATTACTGATAGCTGTTGGAAGTATAGGTGAAGATTTCTTTGTTTGTCCGGGGTAAGAAATGCCATCTGAGCAGCTGTATTCAGTTTCACACCCAGAAAACACATCTCTTGTGAGGGTACTAGACTGGACTTTATTTTGTTCACAGAATACCCTAGGCATCTTAAAACTGTCATTACATACTGCAGATGTTGAAGAAGTTCGTGCTTGCCTTGAGCCAGAATCAAACAGTCGTCCAGATAAGGATAAATTTGAATTCCTGTTAGTCTGAGAAAAGCTATTACTGGAGCCAGGACTTTGTGAATACCCTGGGCAGTAGACAAGCCAAAGGGCAATGCAGAGAACTGATAATGCAAATTCCCATTCCGAAATCTCAGGAATTTCCTGCAACTGGGCCTGATAGGAATGTGAAGATAGGCCTCTTTGAGATCCAGAGTCACCATCCAGTAATCTTTGCCCAGCATAGGTAGCAGCTGTTGCAGTGTTAACATCTTGAATTTTGGAATTTCCAGAAAGGTATTTAGAATGGACAAGTCCAGAATTGGTCTCCAAGTATTTCCTTTCTTTGGCACTAAGAAAAGACGGAATAAAACCCTGTGCCTCTTTCTGCAGAAGGTACTTCCTGTATTGCTCCCAACTGAAGCAGAGAAGAAATTTGTGTCTGTGCTTCCAGTCTTTGCTGATGAGGCACATCCGGCATACCTTTGAAAGGAGGGAATGTGTGAAAATAAAATTTGTAGCCTCGATTTATTATGTCCAGTACCCATTTGTCTTGGGTAACCAAATGCCAATTCCTTTTGAAAAGTCTCAGTTTTCCTCCTAGAGGGCCTGCCAGCAAGGCAGAGACCGGCAGCTGAAGACACGGGTCATTGGGTCTGTTTCCGAAAGGACTGACCCCTGCCCTCCCCTGCAGAAGGGGTAGAAGAACTCAAAGACCTAGAAGTAACAGGGCCCTGAGAGGAAGCCCTACCTCTACCTCGCCTCGACCTGCCCCTAGATTGATAATCCAAGAGGGAAATACCATCCCTTAGCAGGCCAATTCCTACTGAACTTAGGGGCTGAACCTGTAAAAGTCCTTAACTGACTGCATAGACTTAGCTTTTTCCTCCATTTTTTCAAAACTGATTCTACTGGAGGACCAAAAAGAACATCAGATTGTAGAGGAGCATCCATAATTCGAGCCTTAACATGCTCTGACAAGGTCTGATCTTTAAGCCAAGCATGCCTACGAACAACTGAACTAGTAGCAGCCACCCTGGAAGAAGCCTGTAAAGCATCAAAACCACACTGCAAAGAATGCTTACCAACTTGGTCTGAAGCATGCACTAACTCCTGAAGCTCCTTACATTCAATACCTTCAGCTAAAGCATCTACTTTACATTTCAATTGGCCCAGCAAATAATTTTGATACCGGAGCATATGAAACTGACAATTTAAAGCTCTCATAGCCAAAGTAGAAGAGGTATACAGTTTTTTACCCCACCTATCCAGGGCCCTAGCATCCTTGTCCAGAGGAACTGGATTCTTAACCACAGAAGCCCTAACACCTTTGGGGCCTTGAGTAATAGTTTCTGGATCAGCCCTAGGACTCTTATATAAGTACTTGTGAGCTTCGGAACCCTGTAGTATCTATCTGGTTTAACCGGGCAGGAGGCAGAGAATCTGGGTTAAGGGCAGCCTCAGAAAATACATCCTGAACAACATCCAGTACAGGGGAAATAGCCAAGGGCCTATGCTGAGGCAAAACAAGAATTCTCTTAGTCTTTACGAGAATCAGAATAATCCTGGCCCTCCCATTTGAAATGTTCCCTCATGGAATGCAAAGTCTCAGAGAAAGAAAAATCTTCTGGAGGGGATGCAGAGGGAGTAGTGTCCTCAGCCTCCGAATCAGAATAGGGAGGGAAATCCTGAAGTTCTTCTACAGAGGAATCTGACTCATTGGAAGACTGAACCAAACCCTCCAACTCTGTCTCTACCCTGGGCCTCTTCGCAGGGGGGGCATAGAACCCCTAATTAAAGTAATCAAATCTTCAGCCATCTTTAACATGTGCTTCCTAGGAGCTGGACCCTGGGGACTAGCACCAGCAGGGGCAGACTTAGACTTAGAATGGGCTTTGCTTTGAGAAGGAGGAGGCCTAACTACCTTATGAGGGGAGGGCACCACTGACATCAGAGAAGTACCCTCAGCCTGGCCTAACACAGGAGAAGCCACTCCCTGCAGTAACAAAGGCTCCCCTTGAGACTCAGGTAAACTTTCAGAAGGAGCCGCTGAAGTAGCCAGTGGTACTACAGAACCGGCGTCCGGAGTGGACGACTCATCCTGTTTGGACCGCAAAGACTTTTCTTTGCGTTTCTTAGAAGAACCAGTCATCGGAGAATCCGACGGCATGTTGTAATTACAACGTTTACCAAACACCAGCCTAGCACAGTCCAACCGACGTTTAATAGTACGCTTGTTAAAAGTAGCACAAAAGCGACACCCAACAACGTCGTGCTCAGGCCCTAAACAAGGAATGCAGAGTGAATGGTAATCCCTATGAGGAATCTGTTTCCCACAAGAAATACAGTTATTAACTTTTTCTGACATCCGACAATACTGAGGCAAGAAAAAGACAAAAGTGTCCCCAACGGGGTACTTAGCCCAACTTGGTCTCCGGTCTGAAACTCGAAAACCGACAATTCCAGAACGCCGAACGGCACTTGCAAATGCTGCTTCTGCTTAGGACCACGCGGCAAGAAAGACTGAGGTTATGGCGTCGGTCATGCGCATTTGTACTGGCACGTACTGACGTCAGTCTCGGGCGCCGATGACCGACGCCGGTTCTAGCCCTTTGGTATTCGGGCCGATTGTGGACAGCGGAATACCCATATGTAAGGACTGCAGCAATGGGAGACGAAGAACATCTGTATAGCTCATCAGATGAGAAACTTTAAGCACAACTGCAAGTTGTCAAAACTTTTTTCAGATGATATAAAAATGTCATTTGGTCTTGATAAATGTGCAAAAGGAACCTTTAAAGCAGGAAAACTACAGCACCAGGAAAACATTAGTTTGGGACAATAATGTGATATAAAAGAACTTGCGCAAGAGGGAGTGTATAAATATTTGGGAATTGATGAAGGATCAACAATAAAACATGAACAAATACGAATAAAACTTAGTAAGAAATACTTTAAAATATGTAAATTAATCCTGAAAACAGCATTGACATCTAGGAACAAAATCCAAGCTATAAACCAATTTGCTCTTCCTGTCCTAACTTAGAGTTTTGGAGTGATTAACTGGCCTCAAAACGTGTTGGATAGATTAGATAGGAAAACAAGAAGGATGCTTCATGCTCACCAAATAATTTATAAAAATCAGTGCATACCAAGATTGTATATTCCCGGTTCCGAAGGAGGGATGGTCCTCCTTTAAACTGATTACATGTATAGAGCTGCAATCGTGGGACTCCACACATATCTGCTGACCTCACAAGACCCAAATGTAGTGAAAGTTTTGAAACATGAGGAGAATAAATCTAAGATGACTTCTCTGCTTAATCTAGCAGAAGCATATCAGTGTCAAGCAGGAATGGAAATCAAACCAGAAGCAGATAAAAATCAGGCAGCAACTGAATGTGCCAAAAACAAAAGAAAGAATATATGGTGAAGAACCAGATGAGAAGGTAAGAAATGTGGAAAATGCATAAATATACTTGCAAGTATAGAAAACTTCTGGAAGAACCTCATGTTGATCAGAAACAAATGCAGGAATGGTGAAGGAGAGACGAAGTCAAACCAAGAGATGAAAGGTTAATATTCACGGCCCAAAATAGTGGGCTATGTACATGTTGGTTTACAAAGTCTATTGAACATGTGGGAGAAACAGACAAATGTAGGTTTTGTAAAACCAAATTGGAAACAGTTGCACGCCTCATTGCTGTATGTGACATACTAATGGTGGAAGGACTGTATACTGAAAGGGTTTATATTATAACAACTCATGATCAAATGATTGAACTTGAACTCTGTTATATCGACCCCTAAACATCGAATCACCAAAACAGCAAATGGCCGGAACAGAAAAAAGAACACTAAACACTAAATAAAGTTGGGGGCTTCGCTTGCCACCCCTCCCCACTTAAATATATTAACTCTGAGATCACACTACAGTGGAGGAAATGGCAGAACCTGGACAATGGCCCAGCAATTTTTTTCCCTGGGAAAAAAAATCACTGTTTCAGCCATTCGCTGTTTTGCCAGTTCGATGTTTAGGGGTTGATGTAACAGCGTTCAATCATCTCATCGTTCGCTGTTCTAAAGTAGACCCTACTGTAAGGCATAATAATGTGGTAAGACTGTTGCACTGGGGATTGTGCAAACATTATGGTATTGAAGTGCCTGAAAAACACTGGAAACATGAGCCACAAAGCATCACAGAAAATTATGAAGTTTATATTACATGAGATCACCGATTACCAACAGTTCAAGATCGGAGGCATGTGCTTAGTGAAACTGTTTTTAAGGGAAAGGTGGGTAGGACATACCCAGAGTCATATAAACCCTTAAGTCTACTTTTATGTTGTGAAAAATAATGGAAAAGGTAGTATTGGATAAGTTATTGTCAGAACTAGATAGGTTGGGACTTGAACTTATACAATTATAGATATCTAAGAAGAGATCTAATTCAGGTATCTGAAGCATTTAGAGACACCTAACTCTGGAAATGTTTGGGGTTATCAAAAAGTACTAGAGAATCATCAGATAACCTATGTAGAAGATTCTGCAGGAATCAGAAGTGCACTAATTGATTCTCTGAAAGAGCAGCTGATGCATGGAACAGACTACCAAATTACATTAAAACAAGTACTAGTTCAGATATTTTTAAGAATAGCCTGGACACTTTTTATGGGAACAAGTGTTTTTGGTATATTGTCAGGCTAGAAGGGCATTAATGCGCGTGCTTGAAATATTTGCAGGTGTGTATGCATGAAATTGAATGATAGGAATTTTTCTTTGAATTATTAAAGCTCCATCTGCTTACATATAATGAACTTGCCTGTCTTTCTTTGCCTATGCCCCAGAATGAACTGCAGAATTCTGTAGGTAGAATATGGAATCTTTTACCTAGGGATATAACACTGATCACTTCTTTACCTCTCTTCAAACATAAAATTAAACTGTACTTCCAAAATCACTGGCTTTGTTCTTGTAGTACACCTGACTAACTTTCTTCACTCTACCCCTATCGTTTCATCTACTCTTATGTTTAACTTATCAGTTAAGTTACTACCAAGATTACCCTGTGCCCTTGGACTCCTTCTTTGCTTAGACCTACTCCTCTCTTTCTCTCCCCTCTCTTCTCTTTGTCTTCTCTGTTGATTCTTCACTTCTCGACTGCTCTACTCCCTCTTCCTCTCTTCTAACTTTTGTGTTACTCCCTCTTTTCTTCTTGTCTCTTGTACTCCAATATCTTTCTTTTAGTACATGCTATCATTTTGGTGTCCACTTTATTCCATTAATTAATTTGCTCTGTAATCTGACTCTGTCGTTTTGTCTACTTGAGTTTAGTGTGGCTTGTCTTTTTGTTAGATTTTGTTAATAATTAGCTTATTACTAACATTTAATATTGTTGTATTTTGTGTGGAGCTTTTCTCCCCGGGCCTCTACTGAAAATGGAAATAAATCCAGCTAGACTAGCCCGGTCAACAAATGTAAAATAAATAAATAAATAAAACATTATGGTACTGCCTCTGCTTCTTTGACAGTGCTTTTTACTGCTGCTATGCATTCATCCTTCTTTTCATTAAGTGACATTTAGGCATGCAGCAGCCATACAATGAGGCTGAGTGTGCACTGTGGCAGCACACAACAAGTCCAGTGTACTGTATGTGTGTTTGTTGTGCGTGAGTCAGTAGATGCAGCTGTGTTTTGACACTGATTTTTGACTATTTTGGGACAGCTAAATTCCTTTCTGTATTGCTTGTCTTTCTTTGCCAGTTCTTTTTCCTCTTTTTTTAAAGAGATGTGAGCACATGATGAAGATTTGCCTATGCCCCAGTGAAGATTTGCCTATGCCCCAGTGAACATTTGCCTATGCCCCAGTGAAGATTTGCCTATGCCCCAGCAGCACTTAGAGGCATCTCTGCCATGTCTCCACATTGTTCTATGAACATTGCATTAAGAAGATGCTTGGATCATGCACACTTCCAAAAAATGTTGAAAGGGTAAATAGCATTTCCTGCAATAGCAAAATCCGGTGGCTACTGTATATGGAATGCGTTGTGCCTTGTTTAGTTAGGGCAATTTTTAACTGCACCAGTACTGCAGTCATTGCTTATTTGTAATCATTAATCAGGACACAAACAGTGACAGGTCTAAGAATATACTTCACAGAATATAACAACAGCATTTAAAACATTTGACATTTAAGTGCTTTTATATGAGTTTATGCTATATAGCAATTGTGGTTTATCTAAGGCATATGTTAAAATGATGACCATTGCAAACAAATTATTCAGTCAACAAAAAATGTTGCCCATCTGCTGTCATGCTATATCAGGATGGTGTCTGTAACTGTCATACGTGATGCCATCATACAAACATTTTGCGATAACCTGAAAAAATTACCACACATATGGTTGACAGAATGGATAATTATTATAATACACTTGACAAAATGGGACTTGATGCACGAATAAACAATGACATAGCATGAATTCTTCAGTATCCTGCATGCTGATACGGAAGCCCTCTGGCTAATACACATATAATGGTGCATAACTTAAAGGGAGCAAACATTTTTATTTCTTTTGTATCATTGATATGTACCCTGATATTCTCCAGCATGCTTCACTTAGTCATAGGTAAGGTACAAACTGTTCTATACTTCTCACATTGCTTTACGAATCATGAAATGCCTGACAAGGTGGTTTCAGAACATTAAGTAGTTTAGTATATGCTACGATTTCTTAGCTGAACCAGAGTTGTCTTTGTTTTCATGAACTGGAAATGGCACCTGGCCAAGAATTTCAGCGACTGAGACAGCTTTATCCAGGGTTTGTTATTTTTTCTTGAAGTACTGCAACCTGTGGGCTGATGACATATTACGTTCCTGAGGGCAAGAGGGAAAATCAAGTCACTAAACGAGTCAGTGACTTTACTTTTGTTTTCTATTTACTTATTTTTATTTAGTTATTTGACATTTGTTAACCGGATTAGTCCAACTGAGCCAGGAGCCCCTTTTCAGTGGAGATCCGAGGAGGAAAGCTCCAGTACATGAGAAAAAATAGCACAATAGAAAATCACTTAATGGTTTTACATAGCAATTAAGTTTTAAATACAATGAAATAATTCTAATACAGAGATATCTTCCTAATGCAAAGAGACTTAATGTAGAGCAATAATTATATATTTGAATACAGTGAAATGAGTCTAATACAAAGATATATTTTTAATGCAAAGAAATCCTTAATATAGAACTACAATTATAAACATATATACACGTAATGAAGAAGTTACGGTGTGTGAGTGTAACTTAGGTGTTAAGCAGGAGAATTATGAAGAGACAGAGTGAGGTGTCTGTATAAGGAACAAAAGTATGAATGGGTAGGTAGGGTCCTGACAGGGGCAGGACTTTTTGTTGAGTGGGTGTGGTCTAAGTTCCTTTTTAAAGTGATTGAAGTGAGGGATGGCTCTTATGTGTGAGGGGAGTTTATTCCAGGCTTGGGCTACAGCGCATTTATATAGTAGTTACCCAGCATTTTTGTTAGGTTTGTAAATATTGAGGAGTTGCTGAATGGATGTACGGAGAGGATGAGTGGGGGTATAAGAGGATACAACGGAGGAGAGGGATGGGCAGGAAGATGGTTTGTATAGTACAGAGTGTGTGATTTGAAATTGTGATAGTAGGAGCTGTTGGGTGAGTTCCAGCCATTGAAGAGAGTTGAGGGCAAGACAGTGATGAGAGTTATAAGAAGAGTTAGTGGCAAATCTAGCTATTTTGTGATATGCTTGTTGGAGTTTAAATAGGACAGTAGATTGTATGTTAGTTAGGCTTGGGGCAGTGTAGAGAATGGAGGGGAGGTGGGCAGCCTGAGCCAGGGAGAGTCTAGAGTTAGAAGTGAGAAATTATCTATTATGGTATAGTAGAACACGTTTTTGGCTTTTTTTTTAATACTTTGAAGGATATGTAAGTTAAGATGTTAAGTTGTCAATCTCGCCTTCATTCTTGCTTGATGGTGATAAGGAATTTAGTGTGGGGTTTCGGTTTAATGGTGGTTATGTTAGAGGATGTGATAACAGAGGATGATTTATGTTGAGAGAGAGAATGAGGGAAAAATAACAAGAGTTTAGTATTTTTAGGGTTTAGGATGAGCTGATTATCAGAGAGGCACTTTTCAATGGATAGAAAAGAGTCTTGGGTAAGAGTTTGGAGGTCAGAGATATTGTTGGCAGTGGTGATGAGTGTAGAATTGTTGGCATATTGAATAAGGGAGAATAGTTTGGAAGAGGTGTAGAGGTCATTAGTGAAAATATTAAACAGGACGGGGCTCAGGATGGAGCCCTGGGGCACTCTAGATGTGATGGTTAGGGAAGGGGAGCAGGAGGAGAGCCAACTGACAGATTCTTGCCAGTTGTAGAGGTAGTTAAGGGAGGGAACAGAGAGACAGAGGTTAGCTAATTTACATAAGAGTATAGGGTGAGAGACACTATTGAAGACTTTGGACAAGCCAAGAAAAAGACAGGAAACAAGTTGGTTATTATCTCTGGCCTCTGCTACCGTATGAGTGAAAGATATGAATGCAGTGGCAGTACTGTTCTTTGGCCTGAAGCCATGTTGAGTGGGTGTTAGGAGGTTTTCCTGAAGGAGAAAACTGAGCAACTGAGTGAATTGAGCACTTTTATGAGCAATAATCATTCAGCTGATTGGTAGGAACCACTGGAAGATCATTCCACAAGTGTACTGTAAGTAAACAGACCTAATGTTTAAAACAGTGTGTTTATGAATCCCACCCATGATGTATGGTAAGAGTGGTATGGAGCTGCATTTTCATATTCACCAGAAAGATTATCTCACTCATAACAGTAATTGGTGAACGTGGTGTACATACCAGTTGATCTAATGGAATACTTACTGACTGAGAGGAGGGTGAATTCTCTAAGTAAATTCCTGGATCATAGCTAATTGCCTAAAGTGCTACAGAAGAGAAAGTTAGCTCATTGAAAAGCCATCAGACCAGAGGAAGGGTGGATTCTGTTTATTTTCCTAAATTAAGTGTAGCTTCCTGGATGCTAAAAGAGATAGTCTGCTAACATGAAGATATGCCAGAAACATTTCAACTGATATGCTGTTATTTTTTTATACCTTTTCTCAAAATCAGTACTGAGCAAACAACATATGCCTTTTATTTTTTTATGATCCTCCTTCTTCCATTTTGTATCATTTTTTTCAGACCCTTAAAATGTGATTCAGAATGTAAGCACAATATGCTGCTTTATTTTATTCCCCTTTAATAAAGCACATTAAAATAAAATACAAAATAAAAAAGACAACATAATAATAAACAAGACACAATTTAATTACTACGTTACATCCGGCAAACTCAGCATCTCCAACAAGTCCGACAAAGGAATTCAATGCTAGTGGCATAAAGGAAAAGATACATGTTAAATGAATTCTTAAATGTGGAGAGGGATTGATTCAGAACTGCTAAGGAATGACATTCATAATGTTGGGCAAAAAAGAGAAATGCTCACAGTATGTTTGGTTTAACTGATATGCTTCAAGTCTATATAAAATATTTTGTTATTTGGGTATATTTTCTCTATTAACTCTGCAGTCAGTCTGTCCATAACATGACCAGTGACTGTATTTGTGCCATATTATCATTTGCCATTGAGTACTTAGCACTGATGCACTCCCAGTCTTGGTCATTATACCTGGCTTTGTTCTCAGGCCCAGGTCATTGCTGAAAAGACTGGAGTGCCTAGACCTGTCTAACTAGTTATTAAACAGATAAACAAATGCATATAAACTGTCAGAGTTCTAGCTAGATTTAACATACTCATCAATTCTCATATTATATACCAAACTTCTGAAGCTCCTCATCTTTCTTTTGCCCCAGTCCTACAGCACTACATTTTCTACATGGATTTTGTTGCATTCAGCACTTTCCATGTATTTTGAACAATAATATATCCTTCAGGCAAGTCTGTTTGCTACAAGTCTGTTATAAGTAGTCTAATGGATCCTACACCCCCCACATAGCCTCCATGTTACCTCACCTGATTTACCCACTGTCCATCCTTGGAGGCAGTCGGGGGAAGATTATCGCTGTACCCACAAGCCTGGCTTTCCCTCTCACAAGACAGATGGGTACAGTCGATCATATCCGAGGGTTGTAAAATTCCTTTCGAGGAAAGTTCCTTCAATCACAAAAATTCCCTTCCAGATGTGCCACCCGGTCTAAGGGAAATCGCAAAATTAGAAGTACCAAAGCTTCTACACAAAAGGGCCATTCAGCCAGTTACAACAGACCATTCAGAGCCCGGAATCTACTCAAGGTTCTTTTTGGTCCCCAAAAGACGGAGATTGAGACCAATATTGGATCTCAGCAGACTCAACAAGTCTGTGAAAAAGACGAGATTTCGAATGGTCACACTTCAATCAATTTTGCCCTTCCTGGGCAAAGACAACTGGGTGTGCTCAATAGACCTTCAGGATGCGTACTATCACATAAAAATTCACAGACGCTCCAGAAGGTTTCTCCGCTTTCAGCTGGGGTCCAGTCATTTTCAATTCAGAGCCCTGCCCTTTGGTCTCACTACAGCCCCCAGAGTGTTCACATAATGTATGGCAGTGGTAACGGCTCACCTGAGATGTCAAGGATTCCAGGTGTTTCCGTACCTCGACGACTGGCTCCTTTCAGCCACCACCAGGCATCAACTTCTCCAAGCCAGGGATTACACCCTAAATCTCTGCACTCAGTTAGGAATTTCGATCAACTACGAAAAATCCTCCTTGTTGCCCTGCCAGTCTATTACTTTTATAGGCGCAAATTTAGACACTGTTCGGATGTCAGCAACCCTCACAGACCAAAGGATTTCAGATATCCAAAGTCACATGCGGATCATCCTCGCCAGCAAAAAGGTACAAGCCAGACTGGTCCTGAAAGTGCTGGGCCTAATGGCAGCGGCCATTACCCTTCTTCCCTTGGCCCGCTTCTACATGCATCTTCTTCAATGGATGTTGTTCACCCAGTGGTCTTACCAACAACTTCCCATGCGCCACCAAATCCTGGTGACACAAGCTTGCAAAACCACCTATCCTGGTGGATTTCTTCTCCCAGATTCATCAGGGCAGACCCTTTGTATCCCGCCCCGGTAGCCACAGTCACTACGGACGCCTCCCTGATCGGGTGGGGGGGTCATTATCAGGGCAGGATGGTTCATGGGACGTGGCAACCGTTCGAATACCACCTGCACATAAATGTCCTAGAGATGAGAGCAGTGCTTTTAACGTTGCAAGCCCTCAATGACTTTCTTCCCTTGGGAACAATTGCAGTTCACACGGACAACATGTTTGTAGTATGGTATATCAACAAACAGGGTGGAACCAAGTCCTACCCCTTGTGTCGAGAAGCTCTCAGACTCTGGCAATGGGCGATCTCCTCTCATCGGTTTCTGGTAGCAACGCATATCCCTGGGAAAACCAACATTTTAGCGGACAGATTGAGCAGAGCTATTCTCATGCCTCATGAGTGGTTTCTCAAACAATCTATAGTGGAGGAGATTTTCCTAGAATGGGGCCGCCCATGTTGCGATCTTTTTGCTACTCCCCAAAACAGCAAATGCCCAGACTTCTTCTCTCTCTTCCCACTGCCAGGCCATTCCCCCCAGAGATGCTCTTACCCAGGATTGGCCCCAGGGACTTCTTTATGCTTTTCCTCCTTTTCCATTGATTCCACAAGTACTCCAGAAAGCCCCCGTTTTGAGAGCCAAAATGATTCTCATTGCCCCCTATTGGCCTCGACAAATTTGGTTTCCGTTCCTCCATTGTCACCTATTGGTGCAGCCGTGGCATCTGGACCCAGTGCCAGACCTTCTGATCCACCAATCGGGTCACCTGCATCAGTCTATTCCTTCTCTCAACCTCACAGCTTGGTTGCTCCACTTCCTTCCTTAGCCAGGCTTCCTATGATCTCTAACCCAGTTAGGGATATTATAGTGGCTTCTCTTAAATCCTCTACTAGAAGGATTTATACCAGCAAGTGGAAACGTTTCTCTTGTTGGGCAAAATCAAAGAATATAGATCCCTTTACTGCCTCTGTTCATGCAGTTTTGGATTTTTTAGCGGAAATCTTTCACTCGGGCTCTTCATCTTCCACGGTTAAAGTTCAGTTGGCTGCTATCTCGAACTTCCATGTCGGGTTTGCAGATCACAACATTATGTCCCACAGGCTTTGTAGAGCCTTTCTAAAAGGGATTTTTCTCCTTAAACCTCCTGTCAGGAGTCCACCTCCTCAATGGGACCTAAATCTAGTGCTGACATCCTTAATTCTTCCTCCCTTTGAGCCAGCTGTTTCATGTTCTCTGAAGTTTCTTTCATGGAAAACACTCTTCCTTGTCGCTATTACCTCAGCCAGGAGAGTGTCAGAACTTCATGCCCTTTCTGTTCGTCCCCCTTATTTGGTCTTCCACAAGGACAGGGTATCCTTGAGAACTAATCCATCCTTTTGCCTAAAGTGGCTTCAAAACTAATTTGAACCAATCTATTGATCTCCTGTATTTTTCCCTAATTACTCCAACAGATCGAAATAAAAATTACATTATCTTGATGTTCACCGCCAACTCAGATATTATTTGGACAGAACAAAACAATTCAGGAAATCCGATCAACTCTTTCTTTCTTATGCTGAGAATAAGAAAGGCCTTCCTGTTTCCAAAGTCACCTTATCTAGATGGCTTTCTTCCACCATCTCCGAAATATATCAACTCAGGGGCAAACAGCTGTGCTCAAAACCAAAAGCGCATTCCACCAGAAGTTTAGCCACTTCCACAGCTTTTCAGGCTAGACTCCCTGTAGACACTATTTGTGCAGCAGCCACTTGGGCCACTCCTCATACCTTTGTTTCTCATTACAAATTGGATTTGGCCTCCAGGGATAGAGCCAGTTTTGGTTCTACGGTTCTCAAGAGTCTGTTCCATTGAGCCACCCAGGATAGAGGTGCTAGGGACGCAGTCCCATCAAGCAAGAATGAAGGCGAGATTGACAACTTAACATTGAGAAGTTATGTACCTACCATAACGTTCCATGTTAGTTGTCTTCTCTCCTTCTTTCTTCGACCCTCCCTCCTACCCCCTTGCCTGGACAGACCTTGTTCTCCCTTGTCTGGAAGATTGCTTCTTTAGGCACCAGTTAGTTACCTGGTTCCCTTTTCAGCCCTTCCTTAGGGTAATTGCTTTCTTTCCTCAGTGGAAAGTTTTTTCTGTGTTAGGTGTGTCTCCCTATAGGTACAAATGAGATCTGGGTACTTACCGCCTTGCATCATGGGATATGGGGCTGCCTCGAGCTGGTAAAAGTGACTCTCGAGTTTAGCAAGTGCCGAGTCGGAGCCGAGGATCGGCTCAGAACCCATCAAGCAAGAAAGAAGGCGAGAGAAGACAACTAACATGGAACGTTATGGTAGGTACATAACTTCTCATTTTAGTTTATCGTCTATGATGGTGATAAGGAGTTTAGTGTGGGGTTTCGGTTTAATGGTGGTTATGTTAGAGGATGTGATAACAGAGGATAATTTATGTTGAGAGAGAGAATGAGGGAAAAATAACAAGAGTTTAGTATTTTTAGGGTTTAGGATGAGCTGATTATCAGAGAGGCACTTTTCAATGGATAGAAAAGGTTCTTGGGTAAGAGTTTGGAGGTCAGAGATATTGTTGGCAGTGGTGATGAGTGTAGAATTGTTGGCATATTGAATAAGGGAGAATAGTTTGGAAGAGGTGTAGAGGTCATTAGTGAAAATATTAAACAGGACGGGGCTCAGGATGGAGCCCTGGGGCACTCTAGATGTGATGGTTAGGGAGGGGGAGCAGGAGAAGAGCCAACTGACAGATTCTTGCCAGTTGTAGAGGTAGTTAAGGGAGGGAACAGAGAGACAGAGGTTAGCTAATTTACATAAGAGTGTAGGGTGAGAGACACTATTGAAGACTTTGGACAAGCCAAGAAAAAGACAGGAAACAAGTTGGTTATTATCTCTGGCCTCTGCTACTGTATGAGTGAAAGATATGAATGCAGTGGCAGTACTGTGCTTTGGCCTGAAGCCATGTTGAGTGGGTGTTAGAAGGTTTTCCTGAAGGAGAAAACTGAGCAACTGAGTGAATTGAGCACTTTTATGAGCAATCATCATTCAGCTGATTGGTAAGAATCACTGGAAGATCATTCCACAAGTGTACTGTAAGTAAACAGACCTAATGTTTAAAACAGCGTGTTTAGGAATCCCACCCATGATGTATGGTAAGAGTGGTATGAGCTGTATTTTCATATTCACCAGGAAGATTATCTCACTCATAACAGTAACTGGTGAACGTGGTGTACATACCAGTTGATCTAATGGAATACTTACTGACTGAGAGGAGGGTGAATTCTCTAAGTAAATTCCTGGATCATAGCTAATTGCCTAAAGTGCTACAGAAGAGAAAGTTAGCTCATTGAAAAGCCATCAGACCAGAGGAAGGGTGGATTCTGTTTATTTTCCTAAATTAAGTGTAGCTTCCTGGATGCTAAAAGAGATAGTCTGCTAACATGAAGATATGCCAGAAACATTTCAACTGATATGCTGTTATTTTTTTATACCTTTTCTCAAAATCAGTACTGAGCAAACAACATATGCCTTTTATTTTTTTATGATCCTCCTTCTTCCATTTTGTATCATTTTTTTCAGACCCTTAAAATGTGATTCAGAATGTAAGCACAATATGCTGCTTTATTTTATTCCCCTTTAATAAAGCACATTAAAATAAAATACAAAATAAAAAAGACAACATAATAATAAACAAGACACAATTTAATTACTACGTTACATCCGGCAAACTCAGCATCTCCAACAAATCCGACAAAGGAATTCAATGCTAGTGGCATAAAGGAAAAGATACATGTTAAATGAATTCTTAAATGTGGAGAGGGATTGATTCAGAACTGCTAAGGAATGACATTCATAATGTTGGGCAAAAAAGAGAAAGGCTCACAGTATGTTTGGTTTAACTGATATTCTTCAAGTCTATATAAAATATTTTGTTATTTGGGTATATTTTCTCTATTAACTCTGCAGTCAGTCTGTCCATAACATGACCAGTGACTGTATTTGTGCCATATTATCATTTGCCATTGAGTACTTAGCACTGATGCACTCCCAGTCTTGGTCATTATACCTGGCTTTGTTCTCAGGCCCAGGTCATTGCTGAAAAGACTGGAGTGCCTAGACCTGTCTAACTAGTTATTAAACAGATAAACAAATGCATATAAACTGTCAGAGTACTAGCTAGATTTAACATGCTCATCAATTCTCATATTATATGCCAAACTTCTGAAGCTCCTCATCTTTCTTTTGCCCCAGTCCTACAGCACTACATTTTCTACATGGATTTCTTGCATTCAGCACTTTCCATGTATTTTGAACAATAATATATCCTTCAGGCAAGTTTGTTTGCTACAAGTCTGTTATAAGTAGTCTAATGGATCCTACACCCCACACATAGCCTCCATGTTACCTCACCTGATTTACCCAATTTATATATAGCAACAGGTCTACTTCATTTCACCTAACTTCCAATTCACTGACTTTCATTTCACTGACCCCATTTCACTGAAATTTCATTTGACTGACACTTCATTTCACTGACAGTTCATTTGACTGACAAGTATTATTAGCAAGAAAATGGAATATGCCCCCTTCCCCACTGTAGTGCGACCCTGGAGTTAGAATATATAGTTGGGGGGTGTGGGGGGCGCAGCCCCCACTTCATTTCATATGATATTGTTAAGTTTTGATATAATATTGCTTAGTAAAAGAAAAGTAAGTGGGGGGCTTCACCCCCCACACCCCCCGTTGTGGGGGGCTGTGCCCCCCCCAACTATATATTCTAACTCCAGGGTCGCACTACAGTGGGGAAGGGGGCATATTTCATTGTCTTGCTAATAATACTTGTGAGTCAAATGAACTGTCAGTGAAATGAAGTGTCAGTGAAATGAAATTTCAATCATTTGGTCTCAGTCAAATGGGAGTCAGTGAATTGGAAGTTAGGTGAAATGAAGTAGACCCATAGCAACTCAACAGTCACACAACACCAGTGAAGAGCAAAGCAATGCCTTTCAGCTTTTCCCAGTTAGGGGTCACCACAGTGAAGAGAAACTGCTTAAAACAGAACACAGTGTTCTCTAGGAATCACAGGTTTCCTCTAACATGAGCAAGCAAGGGATTTACGAGCTTTTGTGCATTGCAGACATACGAGGAAGCCTTGTTTTATCTGTGAACAGATTGTTTATTAGTTTAAAAATGCAGAATATAGATTTATTTTTCTGCCTAAAAGGATATGTTGTATGGACATAATAATGTTCACATACTGTATTCTTTATTTTGATCTGCAACAAAGTGCCTATGAGACTAGATGAAGAATAAAGCAATTAATCTAGGAAAAGTGATAAAAAGTACAAGAATATGAATAAATAATATGCCACATTGCATAAAATGAAAAATGGTAAATAACAATGAGACAATACTTATTTCAACATATAAATTACTGAAAAGAGGAATATAAACCTGGGAAAAATGCTATAATCTAAAATTGTTTTTGTTATTAATTCATGCAATGTATTGTGCAATAGCAATATTCCATAGACATGGGTGTGGGTCATGATGAAATGTTTGGTCATTCAGGCTTCATCCTTGTGATACGTCTTTGTCATTTCTGAGTAAATCCCACCATAAACGACAGTCATGAATTATTGCCTAATCAAGCAATAACATAAAGCGTAGGAGGTAGCTAGCATATCCAAGGGCTTTCATTACATATGAAAGAATGTTATCCACAGACCCAGTCCCAGTGTGCCTTAGTGTGAGTATGAATGTCTTTTTTTGGTTTCTCCCTGCATTGACTCGCCTACGCACCATCTTACTGACACATGTCTTTCCTGACGCTGAATGTTTTGTTGCCAGTGAGGCCAAGAGTGAAGCAGTGGTGAGTCATTGTAAATGGTCCTTCAAATTCTGCTGAATACCCTGCTCAATTACTGCTTTGCTGGGCTGCAGATGGCATATAATGCTTGATATCTCTGAGTTATATACAAGTTTGCTTCCAGAATTCATGCTCCAATCAGAATCAAGCAGTGCAGGATTCTTGGCAAGCTGACTTCTCTAAATCCCAGTGCATTGAGGCTGTTTGCACAACCACTACCCAAGGCCATCTCTTATTGCAGATAAACACGCAGTACTGCCCCCTGGGATGGACACTCCAACATTCAATCACTTAGTACCATTCCCTCCCGCTGCCATCTTTGACTCATAGTACCACTAAAAGAATGTGATTTAACAGGTCTGCAGCCAGTGCTCTTTGCCTTCATAGCATGAAACGGGCATGAAATGACTAATTTTTAATAAAACTGTATGATCATTTAAAATATTCATTTAATCTGAGTTATTATACAGTTATAACTGTCTTGCTGATGCCATGTTCTGTATTACTTTGCATCACATTGGCAGAAAAGCATGGTTAAATGACAACACCTACATTGGAGTACTTTGATATGTGATATTTAGACTGCTTAGCTATGATATTGAACATGCAACCATTCACTCTGAAGACTTTAAATAAAAAGTATATAAAGTATTTAAATAAAAATAACCGAGAGGCATGAAGACGTACCAACAAAACTGATCTATTTAGTCAGGGACACATGCTTCAAAACTCAGACCTTTCAGAATACTTTCTGTGTGGTACTTTCCTCTAAAGTATACCTATCTCATTAAAGGTAGGGACAAAAGGAAACAGAAATTTTAGTGGCATTATGAATGATGACACTGCTAACAAGAAACATCACA
Organism: Protopterus annectens; assembly: GCF_019279795.1. NCBI lineage: Eukaryota > Metazoa > Chordata > Ceratodontiformes > Protopteridae > Protopterus > Protopterus annectens. The sequence goes on from NC_056737.1 coordinate 707,355,996, forward strand.
AGTCAGCAGAATTACTTTAACCATAGTCTTGCTGAAGTGGGAAAATTCTCTGCATGTAAACAGAGCAGTATCAAATATAAAATGTCAGACTTAACCGTTGCAAATGTTAGTGATATCTGCTTACCTTGATTTACATTCATCCAGATTTACCAGGATTTTAACTTGTTTCACTTGCATATGTCTACTTGGAGATGTACATTAAACACTGAGTCACTTATATTTTTGCCACAAAGTAAAATAGGTTCATAGTTATTTACTAGGCTAATGACCACAAGGGCCTTTTTAAGCCTAGCCATGCAACCCAAATCTCTGACAAGTTCTGATACCCTTGATATGTGTAAGCAGGGGCCTGGGAGATAAACCATTTACAGGTTACTTGTATCCATTAGAGACATAGGTGCCAAACCAGGGATGAATTTCTGGCTTCCCATCCAATTTTCCAAGTTGTACTTGAATTGGGTTAGAGAGGAACTCTGCTTCACATGGATGGGGAGCCTGTTCCATAGATGGGTAGTCTCTGGGATATATACCTATCTCTCCAGCAGGTCCTATTTATATCACACACAAGGTTTAAGTCTTTAGAACGGGTAATGCTGGTGCTGTTTATTTTGTGGATAGGGAGGAGGTCCATCAGAGTGGGGTCTAACAATGCCTTGTATGCCAGGCATAGATCTCCCCTCAAAAGCCTGTAGGAGACAGAATACAGGGATAGGGCCTTGAGGTGGTCTGCATAGGAAATTTTACTTATGCCCTGCATTCTTTTAGTGAGGAACCTCTGTGGATGTACACTTGTTGGATATGCCTGGTTAGGTACATACCAAAGTGGGGCACTGTACTCAATGATAGCTCTGATGAATGCCAAATACAGTGGAACATTGACTTTCTTAAACTTAGATTCCATACCTTTGTTTATAAGTTGCACAACACAGAATGATTTCCTCACCACTATAGACACATGATGGTCAAAGGCTAAATTACTATCTATGTGTGTCTTTAAGTCTCTGATTACTGGGTCAGCTCTAAGGGATATGTTGTCAACATGATAGTTACCAGGGATGGATGACATCCCAAAGGATACTATTATGCATTTCTTGGCATTTAGTTTTAGTCCATGGCTCTAACACCAGTTGTTTGAATGTGTCATCCCTTCCTGGAGAACATTTGTTTCAGTGTGAGAGTCAATGACAGCTTCTAATTTGCAATCATCTACAAATTTAGTCAGCCAGAGAACACTGCCATTGACCTTGTCTTCTGAGAAGTTAATGCCGAAAAGGAGCAGTCCAAGGACCGATTCCTGAGGGACTCCACTTGTGACTGGCCCTTTGTAGAGGTGGGCTCCCCAATTCTAACTTCCTGGGTCCTGTCTGTGAGCCAGTTGGCTATCTACCGGGTGACATAGGGGTTTGTACCTAACCTCTTGAGTTTGTTAACAATGCCCAAGTGGGGTATTGTGTCAAATGCCTTGGTCAGGTCAAGGTATGCAGTGTGAACGATTTTGTCCTCATCCATTGCTTTGGTGACTTTCTCAAAGAATTATACATATTCATCAAAAGTAACAGCTCTGTGCATGAAATATACTTTAAAGGGTGATGTATTTCTTATTTCAGATAGAAGGGAGAGACATTTGGAGACTAACTAGTAGAGACAGATTAAAGACCAGTCCTTGGTTTAACACTGTTGATGAAAAATTGCCTTGATGGTACTGCATATGGTGTAGGTGAGAAGATGACACTGTAGGAGATGTTTGCGCACAAGTCATACTTCAATGTGTCACTTTACATCATACATACTGTAGTTAAAAGGGAGTATGTACAACAAGGTAGTACAGTGACATTTGCGCAACAAGTTAGTACACTGACATTTACAAACAGCATGCGTAACTGGTTAAGTTGGTTAGTTCAGCTGATGAATCCTGTTCATCAGTGTATTGGCCAACCTCTTAGTCCCTTCAATATGTAAACCTTCAAGGTATTTAGAAACAGTGCATCAAGTTGCCATCAAGTTGAAAAGCCATAGGACTCAATGTTGTACCAAAGGAAAGAAAGATATTTCTTTTGCTTTACCAACAAGCTTTAATACAGATTAAAAAATTAATCTGACAGAGACTTTTTTTCCAGATTCTGTGCTACTGCAGCTGGAAATGTCAAAGAGACAGGCAAATATCATTCATTACACAGATGGTACGAATAGTGCAGAATATGCATTGTGATGGAAGTACAGTCTAGAACAACAAAGCAGTAATTTACCATGCAGAGAAGTAAGCTATGAAATAAATTACAAAAAAGACAGCTGCCCATATGGAAGAAGTAGTGCAGTGCTGTAGTACAGGAGTACAGTCGAACAAAGTATGATAGGTAAATAGCAGACGGGGAGGATCTGAATTTATCCACTCAACTTAGGTAAGAAAGTTACCAAAGTTGCAATAACTGTCCACACAATCTGCAAATAAAAAAAAAATGATACAGCAGCAGTCTCTGTTACATGAAAAGCAGAAACATGTCTAAATAAAGAAATACATACACTAAATGAATGCATAAATAAAAGATAAATACCATAGCCAGACACTTGCAGAGAAAATGGTAAATTAGAGTACTGGAACCTGATACGGAGGTATGCAAGCAATAATGATATACACATCTATCTGCCGAAGGAACCTGTATATTAAAAGCATGTCACACAGCTGTGAATAAAAACAAAAAAATGCACAAACATGCAGAAAACAAATGAGAGCCATAAAAAAGAGAAATATCAGTCTGTATATATATATATATATATATATATATATATATATATATATATATATATATATATTGTAGACAAAGAAACCATATGAATGTAGCAATTTCATTTCTGTGAAGCCTGTAGCAGCCATCACTATTGAGACTGCATATAAATTTGTATCCTAGCATCAACAGTGCCTGCAGACACCCAGCATCAGCGTTAAATGGATGACATGGATTTGTACTTTAAAGTGGACCAGCACACTAAGCAATGGCCAATATAACACCAGGAATATGAAGTGATATCCAGGAATGCTGAACATAAGGCTACCATGCCTGTGTGAGGGGGAAAAAAAGAGATCCTCACATGTAAGCATCCTGTGCATGTAGTCAGCAAGGATGTTTGGCAAGTACCATGCAACAACAACAGAGATATTTGGAAGAATCTAGTCATATATCTAGAAAAGTGGATGGGCAAATCAGACATGTCACTGACTGAGTGAAGCACACAATATTCAATGTTCATAAAGTATCAAAGTAAAAGCCTCAGTGGAGATTTTAAATGAGTTTGCCAATAATTCCTAAAAATTAAAAAAAAAACTTAGATGCAAACCAATGGTCAATAAGTGTTTTGAACTTGTCATGGTTAGATCCATCCATCCATTCACAACCCCTTTTTCCAATTTTTGCACATGGGGTCTGGGTGTCACTTTAACCATCAACTAGAGATAAGGTTTACACTGCCAGGTGTCTAACCCTGCCATGTGTCAAAGTTAGATGTCTTTCTGATATCTATGGAGAGTTTGTTCCACAATTTCCACAGGAACTTTTTCCCAATGTAGTATAACAAGCTGATGTTTTTACAAAAAAGCAATTACTTCTAGTACCCTGACAGTGCTGAGTAAATTTGATACCAAAGGTAGCTAATAGTGCAATACTGGTCATACTTTTGTATATATGTTCACAGGTAACTACTAGGCTAGCTGTCCTTATGGATCATTTTAAGCCTAGCCAGTTTCCTTTAGTGAAAATCAAGGCTTGTATCTTCTGCCTGTGAGGTCAACACCTTAACCATTATGCCAACTCCCAACACAAGAATAAGATCTCCTCTAACTAGTCCATGATGTATACAATAGGATGACAGATGCTTTAATATGGTTCTGTAACTCTGAAGTATAACACCATCAATCTGTTTGGTGAAGCTTTTCCAGTCTAGATAACTGAGAGCAGTTATAGACACATTTAATTCCACATTATTCTATGTGTGGTCTTACTACAGTCTTACAAAGAGGAAGTAAAGCTCTCCCATCATGACTAGTGATATTAAGCGGAATGTCCATAATCACAACACAGCACTTCTTTATTGCAAATGTAAGATTGTCATTATATTTCAATCTGTAATCCACCACTAGCCTTAAATCTCTAATATTACTGTCATTACTTATAACAACATCATCCAAAGCATAAGGGATACATGGATTATTGCATGTAGAAATAGTGGCACTCAAAAAACACAAAAACTGATAGGCCAAAAAAGAGCCATAAAGATGACAGTGTGGACTATTGAGGATAAGAAATAAATTATGTATTGCTGCTAGTAAGCAAGAAGCTCAGAATTTCCAGATAGAAGATATTTAAAAAGATTAAGAGAGAAATTATATCAAAGAAAAATTGCAGAAGAAAAACTGTCAAAAGCTTCAAATGCAGGATCTGTCTTCATTCTTGGCTGGAGCACCTACTGTGTGGAGTCTGCATGTTCTCCCCGTGGTTGAGTGACGTTTAAAGACATGCAGGTAGGTGCGTGCATGAATGTGTGCCTTCTTTGAAGGTTGGGCATCAGGCTGGCAACTTGGCACCGTAAAAATCCATTGCCAATCATTAGTGGACCGGAGTTCCGCTGTGGCGATCCCTAACCAGGAAAAGCCGAAAGACACTACTAATACAGAAGATCCATGAAAAACATTACATAGACAAAGAAACATTAGGCCAGTAGAACAAAGAAATGACAGAGGAAGTGCAAAAATATAAAGAACAAAACCTAGAGATTTTTGAAAGGTATGAAATAGAAACATGGGCGTAGGAAAGAAAAGGGGATTTAATATGGGGCAATAGTTATGCAAAGGAGAAATCAAAACTAATCAATACAAAAGAAGCAGCACCAAAGATATTTGAAGAGAAAAACAAGCAAAGGCATCTAGATATGGAACATTTCACAATACAAAAAATAAGAAAACAAAGGGGAAAAGTAGAAAAGAGGATTATGGCGACATTAAAGAAATAGAAACTGAAGTTATGGATTACATGTGAAGTGAAGGATGTAGCGTACAAAATCCAACTCAGGTAATTTCACAGTGTGATGGAATGCTGAATGCCCAGATTAAGGAGAAACACTTGGAATGGGAAACATCTGATCACTTGCCACATGAAGATGCTCTGGAGCCTTCAGTAGGAAACCAGTGCAAAAGTTCAGCTGGAATTGCACAGCAAAGGAAGGAGCAGGAAACAGTGGCAACTCTGATGCAGTCAATGTTGTCAAGTGATAACTGAGTGAGTTCTCATATGATAGAGCAACAGATGATGCAGAATGCATCTTGAACGTTCTGTGGAATGCCTGCTGGACTCACAGATCAATGAATGTACCCTCAGTTTAGAAGAAAATGATCTAAGGGAAGAGTTGCTTGACTTAACAGAGATAAATATACAAATTTAGATTGATGAAAGAAATACATTACAGAAAGCAAATAAGACCCAAAATGGTATGTCTGACAAAACCAATGAACATAGTAATTAAGACAATTAACAGAAATTCATCTGATATAACAGAAGTAAAAATGGGTCTCATAAAAAAGAATTTACAGTCGCATTTAGATATGCTACTGATATATGTAACTCCATATGAATTGCAGGAGGAGTCAATTCTGTGCACATTGCAGGTGCTGCAAAGAGCACTTTTGGCTAACATCAAAGATTGAAACAATAATAATTTTATGAGCTTTAATCTTACCCTGACTTAGGAATGGGGTCCATTCCTGTCATGGTATTAGAAACCCAAAAGACTTGAAGAAACTATACTGAAGCATGGATTATTTCACTCAAAGTACAAGACTTTGGTTTTACTGACACTGAACTGCATGCACTTATTCAGTGACCACTGAGTGCAGGATAACAGCCTGGTCATTATGATAAAAAGAAGTTATGTCTTACCATAACATTCCATCTGTGTTGTCAGTCTTCACTAATCCTTGACTGTGGACTTGGTTCCGAGCCTCAGAACTGACTCAGCTGTTTTTCCAGCTCACGCCTCCCAAAACTCTCGAGTTAGGCTCTACCCATAGTGCTCCTTACTAAATTACCTCAGATCGAGTTTGCCTATAATAGTGACAGACGGACAAGAAGTAATAAATAAGAGACCATATCTGTGTCCCTATTATGAAGCCAGTCTTTGGGAATATTCAGTTTACTAAGAGTCTTAGGCAGGGGGAAGGAGGGGGGGATGTCAAGGATTAGTGAAGCCTGACAACACAGATGGAATGTTATGGTAAGACATAACTTTTTTATCTGATGTTGCCAATTTTCAAGTAATTCGTGACTGTGGGACAGAGTCCTTAGCAACCTGAATCTTGGGAGGTCTTACGAAAGAATATTCCTGAGCACCATCGATCCAAATGATGCATGTCCCCTAGACACCTTTTCCAGTTTGTAATGAGTAATAAAAGTATAAGGAGATACCCATGTAGCTGCTGCACAAATGTCATTTAAAGAAGCTCTAACATGAAAAACTGAAGAAGCTGCTACAGCTCTAGTCGAATGAGCTTTCACAGGACGTGGTGGGTGAAGTCCCTTTGAGTGATAAATAAAGGTGATACAATCCCTAAGCCATTTAACTAAGGTGACCTTAGAAACTAGGTTAGCTAAGGAGAGTGAGGAAAAGGCAATGAACTGTTGGATTTTCTAATGTCCTTTGTTCTGTGAAAGTAAAAACGTAATTGCCTGTGGATGTCCAATAAGTGCAGACAGTCCTCTCCCTTATTAGAGAAATTAGGGAAAAAGACTGGTAGATGTAAGGTTTGATTGATATTTGATTCTGACACAAGTTTCGGCAGAAAAGATGGATTCGTCTTGAGGGAGACCTTGTCCTTATGAAATATTAAATAGAGGGGGCCTGCAGGACAAGGCTTGAATTTCCGATATTCTTTTGGCTGAAGTGATAGCTAACAAAATCAAAGTTTTCCAGGTCAGAAACTTTAAATCACAAGTTACAGAAGGTTCAAAAAGGGAAAAAGTGAGACACTGTAGGACCAAGGGTAAATCCCATGGAGCAATGGGTTCTTTAAATGGAGGTCTTAGCATTAAGGTTCCTTTCAAAAAGGCCTGAAGAAGAACCATCAAAACCAATTTGAAAATTAGATATCGCAGTGAGATGTACTCAAGTGGTAGAAGCTGAGGAGACAGACTGATAAAGAAAGGCCAGAAAATCCAAAACTTTATCTACAGGTGCTGCATAGGGATCGATATTACTGTCAAGCAACCATCTAGCAAATTTTATCCATTTCTTATAGTACAGATTTATAGTTGAAGGTTTGTCATGGGTAAAAATTATTTGTTGGACTGGGGAAGTAAGAGAGGAATGCCTGGCAATCATGGAAACTGGAGAAGCCACACATTGAGCTTGAGATGGTGGAGATTCGGATGAACCATTCCTTCTGGGTGAAATAACAGGTCTGGAGCTGGGTCCAGAATCCAAGGTTTCTGAAGTAGGTGAAGTCAAAGGAAGGGAAACCAAACTTGTTGAGGCCAGAATGGAGCAATGAGGATTATTATGTTCTTTGACCTCTTGGCTTTCTTTAGAAACTAACATATCAGAGCAGTCTGGGGAAAAGCATACAGAAAACCAGGGGCCAATAGTGGAGAAGAGCGTCTCTGGGTGACTCCTACAGAGGGGGGATTAGGGCAAAGTAACTGCTGCACTTGTTGTTCAGAGGGGATGCAAACAGATTGCAGCAAGGTTGACCCCAGTGGTGGAATATCTTTTTGGCCATTACTGGATTGAGAGACCACTCGTGAGGCATTAGTATAGTTCTGCTCAACTTGTCCACAATCACATTGGAGCTCCCAGGAATGTGCATTGCCATTAAAAAGCAGTTAGAAGAAATTTCTCATTTGCCATACTCTGAGGGCTTCTTGACAAAGCGGGTAAGACTTGGTTCCCCCTTGCTTGTTGATGTACCAGACTACTGACATGTCTGTTTGTATTGCCACTGTTCCAAAGGGGAGGGCATCTTGAAATGCTTACAATGCTGAGAGCACTTCCCTCATCTCTAGAACATTGATATGCAAACTGGCCTCCATTTGGGACCAAGTGCCTTGGACTGTCCTTTCCAGATAATGCCCCCCCCCCCACCATATCTGGAAAGCATCCGTGGTCACTATGGCATGAGGCTGAGGTAGGACAAAGGGACAGCCCAACAAGATTTCATGGGAAATGAGCCACCAAGATAGGTCTTGCTTGCAACAATTGGTAATCAAAATCTGATGAGACATTGGCTGGTTTAATAATGACCATTGGGAGGCCAGAAGCCATTGAAGAATCTGCATGTGATATTTGGCCATGGGAACTAGGGTAATAGAGGCTGCCATTGACCCTACAGCCTGCAGGATGAGTCTTGCTGGAACAGTTCTGTTCTGAATTATGCGGTTTACTTGTGATCTTATCCTCTGGAGCCTGTCTAATGGGAGTGATGCAAATCCTATGAGTGTGTCTAGTATAGCTCCAATAAATTCCAGCTGTTGTGTGGGTTCTAAATGGATTTTTCATAATTTATTGTGATTTCTAAGGTGGTGCAAAGATGAAGGGTGTAATCTCTTGCCTTTACAAGTTGACACACAGTGGAAGTGGTAAGGCGACAGTTGTTGAGATATGGAAATACTCAGAACTCTAGCAGTCAGAAATGCACTGCTACTACTGCCATGCATTTGGTGAACACCCTGGGGACCATGGTGAGGCCAAAGGGCAGTGTCCTGAACTGATAGTGACTGGCTCCCAGCTGGAAGTGCAGGAATCTTCTGGAGTGCTTGTCCATTTTTATGTGGTAATACGCATCCTGAAGATCTAACTCAGCACATTCAGTCATCTTTTTCCAAAAAATGGAAGTATTGACTGTACCGACAGTATCCAGAATTTGGTTTGCTAAACTAATTTGTTCAACTGGCTGAGATCCAAAATGGGTTTCTAGTCCCCTGTTTTTTTTCGCACTAAAAAGAACCTTGAATAGATTCTGGATCCTCTCTGGTCTGGTGGGAATGACTGGTATAATCGTTTGTCAAGCAGTTTTTGGATTTCTAAGACTGCTGCTTCCCTGTGACTGGGTGGAACATATGGGACTCTTTTTGTGTTTTTGGAGCTATTGAAAAGGGAATGATGTATCCTCTGGAAATGATCCCCGCTCCCATTTGTCCATTGTAATCTGTAGCCAGGCAGATTGTTGCAGGGATAATCATTCCCTGACTGCCTTTAGAGAAGGTCAATCGGGCCTTTGTTCAGGAGCACTGGTAGGAGTTACCTGAGAAGACAAGATTGAGCTTATGAATGCAGAGGCCTCAAGGGGCATGGAGGGCTCTGAAAGTATCAAAGATGAACCCTGACCCTCAGAACTATCAATGAAGCCTCGACCCTGGGAGGTCTCTGTTTCCAACAAACCAGAAGAGGTCAAGGCAATCATTGGTACCGGAGAAGTAGCTCTAACCAGCATCAAGACAGTTGGAGCCAGGAAAGTCAGTACCAGGGTCTCCAAACTATCGGCCGGAGTTGGAGGAGAAATTTGAATGGGCATCAAGGAAGGGCCAGCTTCAGAGTTGAGTTGCCTTGGAACTGAGGATGGAGGCAATACCTTCACCATCAGGAGCTGGTCGACCAGTCTCATAATATCTGACTCAGAAAGGCTCTTAGTAGACTGAATATAGGAGGCTGATGGGGACCTAGGTGGCCTCGGTTCCAAAAAGGGACTTGCTGGACAGTCATAAAATGGGTCCATTGATGGAGAATAAGAGGTCCTTGGTAAGGAAATAGGACAACGCTGTTTTGGTACCAATGATTCAACTAGTACCAAAGCTCCAGATGTCTGCTGCAAAGTTTGTCTCAAAGTCAAATCATCTTCACCTACCAGTGCGGAAGATGCAGTCAAGGCTGTATGTGGTTTGGTTAATTTAGCAGGACGTTCCAAGGAACTTGTCTGAACCGAATGCGGTCATGTTTTAGTTTTGGATGATGAAGATGAAGAAGAGGAAGAGTTGGCTTCAGTCTTGGGACCAGATATCACTGCTTCAAAATCAGTCTTCAGGAGTTCCTGTGCTTACTCAAGGTTCTTGCAGAGAAACCATGGCAAACAGCACAATTCTCCAGGAGATGGATAGCACCTAAACCATATACACAGAAAATGTGCCCATATGACTTGGGCATTTTTCTATCACATTTTTGGAACCTCTTAAACCTAGAGGTGCCCTTAGCAGTTTTATCAGCCATGGTAACAAAATAATGGCCTAATGCACTCTAACACATGCATGCAGGGGAAAGAGAAACAGATAAAAAGAGTCTCTCTCTCTCTCTCTCTTTTTTTTTTTTTTTTTGAAAAAGGACACTAAAAGGGGAAAACATTACCAATGATGGTAAGAAAGATTACCCTGAGGTAATGGAAGCACCAGCAATGGTAAGTTAAACTGCCTAATGGTAGAAAGTAAGGTAAGGGAGAAAGCACTCACACATGCACTAAAATAAGAGAGGAGCAGTTAGAAACTATAGTGAATATAGAAGATTTATAGGAAAAAAGGAGCTAAAGACAAAATGATTAGAAACTTTCAATATTATAATGCCAAAGCTTGAGAGATAGGTTGGACGCATCTGATACCACAAAATGGCAAATGAGATCTGAGGTAATTTAGTAAGGAGCATTATGGGTAGAGCCTAGCTGAAGAGTTTTGGGAGGCAAGAGCTGGAAAGATCACCGAGTCAGCTCCGAGGCTCGAAATCAATCCCACAGTCAAGGATTATGTGAAGACTGACAACATCAGATTTGATAATTCCCCTAATTTGGGCCTATGTATTTTATAAGCAATACTGCAAATCATACTAGTAGATTTATGGTATGGGTTAATGTATATGGAAGCTCCACCCCTCTTCTGTTTACCATATAAAGGTGATGTCCTATGTCACCAGGAAGTACCAGATGCTTAATCACTTCACTGAACCAAGTTTTAGTAATTAATAAAACTAAGGTCTTTCGGCTTTTCCCAGCTGGGGGTTGCCACAGCAGAACTCCAGTCTGCTAATGATTGGCAGTGGATTTTTATGGTGCCAAGGTGCCAGCCCAATGGCCAACCTTTGAAGAAGGCACGCCCATTCACGCATGCACCTACCTGCATGTCTTTAAACATCACTCAACTGCGGGGAGGATATGCAGACTCCATACAGAAGGCGTTCCAGCTGAGAATTGAACCGGAGAACCTCTTGCTGTGAAGTGACAACTCTAACCACTGCACCATCACAGCCTGCAAGTAATTAATATTGTGTCATATTTACTTTCGCATGACTCTGGTCTCCAAGTGTTTGAACTTATTGTTTAGACTCTTAGCATTACTTAATAGATTTTTCATATTAAGATGCCTTTTTAATTCCCTACCACTTACACCTTTATTATTTCTGAAAAAAAATTGAACAATTTTTTTTAACAACTTACTTGGGTTCCATTAGAAAAATGACTAAGATGCATGTCATTAGAATGTACGGCAGGAAACAAATCAAAAAAAAAAAAAAAAAAAGAAAAAGAAAAAGAAAATTCAAAGATTTCACTTTGATGTAAATGCCCAGTCATTTTTTTTTTGCTGCAAATCTCTCTCATAGTTAAAGCCGCTTAAAATGAAATAGTGACCTTTTCTTGTTAAACCTGGGAAATATACTTTTTAAACCTCTGAGCATAGAATCTCCAATAATGAGAATAAGTTATGACTAAATCAAGACTGCCATCAATATTAATGTCAGCTGGTGTCACTATATTATTGGGAAAGTGAAGCTGTGTAAGTTGCACTTACCATAACAGCAGATGTTTGAATTCCTCACTGCTGCAGTAGCCTTTGGCTACTTGGGTTGTATCCTATTTATGGGCTCATAAAGTTCTGGCTCCCTCCCACACCTTGACACTGAGTGCTGATTGGACAGCCCATTAGTGGAGGAGATATTAGCATTCTGAGTGAGGATTACTTCAAGATTTCTTCAGGGCATTTTTGCCCATAACAATATGATCCTGAAAAAACAACATATAATAGAAACATAAAGCTTATGTCTCAATCAAAAAGCTATATACACAGAAAGGGGGTGGAGGGTGGGTGCAGCTGCTGCAACACTGAGGAATTCAAATTTAGTTTTAAGTTGTTCTTACCATAACAGTAGAACTATGTTCATAATTCTCACTGCTGCAGTAGCCTTTAGCTATTTCTTTGCTTAGTCTTCCTACTTGTCTGCTCCTCTCTGTAATTGACCTTTTTCCTGTCTCAGCTTCTGTTTTTCACTGCTCGACTAATACAGTCTTTTTCTATCTCTGGAAACCTTCTTACATTGTGTCATAGCCAAAGCTTACTGATTGTTTTTTATCTGATTGTTTTTTATCAACACTTTTACATTACTGATTCAGTGGGTGGGCCCAGCTCCATTCACTTACTGATTCAGTAGGTGGGCCCAGCTTCATTCACAATTGCTATGCTTGTATACTGTCTGGTCCCCTGCCCTAACCCAATTCCTACTCCACTATTAAACTCCTCCTGTACACTTCTCCCAACCTGTCTCTGCAACCAATCAGAACATAAACCAATAGCAGATGACCTACAACTAGCATCATCAACCATTCACTTAAAATGCTGCCATCCAGCATGTACTTTTGATGTTATACTGCTGCAGCAATAACTACTCTTGTCCTAGTAACATTTTACAGTGCAAACTAATATCTTCAGCAAAATCTATCTTACATGTCATACAAAATGAACAGGACTCAAACCCTACCAGTGTACCTGCTCAGCAAATCTCTCCACTAAATATAATTAACAGTTGTAAAAACCCACTCACACTTTATGAGTATTTAACAAATCTATCAATTACCACATCACCACACCCTACCACCAGACCTTCTTAGACATTTTCAATTACAAGCACCTTAAGTCTAAGTATGTTATATAAAACCCAATAAAACTAACACACAAATGTATTTGGCTGCATACTTTCCTTCATAAAATTTCCACCTATAAAATAGTGGAGACATTCACCCAAATCCTGGTCCAATTCAAAAGAAAAAAACTCACACTAACAGCACAGTATTAAATGCATCATTCTCTTTTCCTGTCCCTTCCCCCATTTCAAGGCTTCTCCTAAATATCAATCTTAGAAGCATGTAAAACAAAATCTAAGACTTACATGCTTCGGCTACCATATATTCCCCAGACATAGTCATGGTTACAGAAACCTGGCTAAAAAACACATAAACAACAATGAAATTATCTCACCTGGTTTCAATATAATTAGGCTTGAGATAACAAATAAATTGACAGGAGTAATTACCATCATCTACAAGAACTCCCTAACCATAACCATATATGCATAAGAGACACCACAAATAAATAATGCAGAACTACTTATATCACACCTCAAAATCAATAACAGGAATGCACTTTGTTTAGCAGCCATGTATAGCCCACCAGCCAAAACCATTACTGCTTTGGAAATTATTGTATATTGGATATCCCACCATATCCAACGTGAAATAATAATACTAGGAGACACAAATATAGACTGGCAACATAACAATAGCAACACTCCATCTGATTACATAAACCTATATGGCTTTACACAGTTAATTACATCAGTTACTAGAGTCCACAAAAGCACTGGTAGGCAGTCAACCTTAGACTGGATTCTTACTAATAGACACAACAAAATTAGAACAGCTGACTGCCTGTGTGATCAACTACCTACTTATGGAGTCAGAAGTTATAATATCCAAGATAAACATAGTTTACAACCAAGTTTGTAATTCAACAAACCTTGACAAATACACTTTTATCAAAACTTAAACAGAACATAATAGGAAAATACTAAAAAGCTATGCCCTTAGACTCTGTTGTCACATACTTCAACAATATGTTCCTAAAAATTCTCAATAACCTTGCCCAATATTTACCAAAAGGGTCAAATCCAGCTCTGCACCACGGCTAACAAAGGAAACTAAGAAATTAATGTTACAGTGTGACAAAGCCTGGAAAGGGTGGCACAAAAAATGAACACAACATACATTTCAACTTTTCAGGAGCCTAAGAAATTGGACAAAATACCAAATAAAACATGACAAGCAAACCTATTATAACATTCTGTAAAATAGTTGTAAAAAACAACTCAAAACTCTTCTGGACATCCATAAACAAATTTTACATCCAGGCCAAAGTACCACCCTACCCCTATATTCTACAATGCCACTAATTCAGTTCCCACACAGTTTAACAACTATGTTATAGAGATAATAGTGTCCCGCACAAACATTAATACCTCTACGACCCTCTCAGTACCTGCAGCATCTGCTAAATATTCTCAGCTGTTTGACTTCAGCCCAGTACTTAACTTCCACCATTAAAAAACCTACATAAGGGGCGGAGCCTAGATGGCCAACTGACAGCAGTGAATTTTGAGAGCTTCATAAATTAGTATAATAATATAGGACAATTTTATTATTTTCAAGTTTAAAACATCAGAAATCTATAGATAAACTACTAAACTATATAAATACCAATTTTGGTAGAGATATACAAACATTTTCCTGTCAAGTAACTTGGAGATATATTGAGTCACTGAATATGAACAACTCAAGGAATTCTCATCCACATGCTGCTTGAAAAAAGTACTGCAATTGATGACATCTACCTTACAGGAACTATCTTTGAAGATGGATGGCTTTAAAAATGACTTAGAAAACCTCAAATTAAATTCTCAAAAACAGACTGATACCCTTAAGGAAGTATTACAGCAACACCATACAAAAATAACAAATATAGAGACTTCTCTAAATAACATTGAAGGGAGACTCAAAGAGGAAGAATTCCAAAAAGAATTTCTGCTTAAACAGAATACATGGCTGCTTAACAAAATAATGACTTAGAAAACAGGGAAAGGAGAAACAACATAAGGATCTTTGGTCTACCTGAAAACACTGAAGGAGAAAACATTATTTCATTCTTAACCTGGATTCCTGAATTTTTAGACTTGAAAGAGGGACTTATATTTGGAATTGAAAGGGTGCATAGAGCACTGAGGAAACCTGCTTCTAACTTAACAAATACTCCACCTAGATCCATAGTTATAACATTTCTTTCATTTCTGGACAAGGAACTAATATTAAAATCTGCTTGGAGAAAATTACCCTTAAAATACAATCAAAGCCTGATAAGGTTTGACAATGATTATTCTTCCAGAATACTAGAACAATGGAAAAAGTCTGGCCAATAATAAAACTGCTGAAACAAAACAGCATTAAAGCACAGCTGGCCCTTCCAGCCAAGATAAAAATACTTTTTGCCAATGAGATGAGAACCTTTAATGACTTAGAAGATGCTACTATAATCATCATAAACAACAACATAGTGTCTGTCCCAGAAGAAATGGAATGGATGGCCCCTGCTCTTAAAAGAATAAAAGAAACAAATCCTTGGACTGATGCTAGAAAGAAGAAACAAAAAATTGATGCCAAGATAGCTGTCCCAAAAAAATAACTCTTACAACTACATCTCTCAAAGTTTCAACTGATATGGAACATCACTTGTCATTGGTTTTTATTAGAAAAGTAGGGTTTCTTAAACAACTGAGAAACAGTAATGATTTATTCTAAATGTTCAGAGTCCAATAATTCTTCACAAACAAAGGTAGGTAAGATGGGTTGCTATTTACATTATATATAAGCCAAACAAAGCAACATATATTACAAACATAGATGTTTCTATTCTCCTGCTTGAACTTAATGAATACTTATCTTGTTCCTTTTTCATTGATTTTACTTATAATAATTTAAGTAATTAATGAATTCATCAGAGTTCAGACTCAAATGCAAGAAATTAACATCATATATAATAGCAGTAACAGTAGAGTGTTTTGAAAAAAAATGCTGTCATGGAGACTAATGCCTTCTTCAGTTAAAGTATGATTTAGAAATGTCATGTATATCATGGTTATATAATAGAAGCAAGCTCATAGTACAAATGTCATTATTCTGTCTAAATATAGTTAATATCAATTATAGCAGGTATCACAGCTACGAGTGCTGTTTGATCAATCCTGATATGGTGTGCGTGGATATAGCTGTGTCTGGCAGCTAGTACAAATGTCATTATTATTCTGTCTAAACATAGTTAATATCAATTATGGCAGGTATCATAGCTTTGAGTGCTCTTTGCTCAATCCTGCTATGGTGTGCATAGATACAGCTGTATCTGACAACTGCTGTATGTTGCCGTTTTTGTCTCCAGGAAGCTGTGGGTTGTGGCTTGTGATTGAGGTTTACTGATGCTTGTGTATTAGGAAGAGACATTTGGTGTTTTAGCCTGGATCCAGGGAAAGAGGGTGGATAAAACTGTGATTTGGGATATTTTGGCAGAGAATAGTTTGTTTATACATCTGCTGAGTGAGAGGTGGGAAGGCTGGAAAAATGTGTTATCTCTTGTTATGGCAGCTTGTTGGGAGGGTTTTTTTTTTTTGTTGTTGATCTGGTTGCTCTATGTTCTTTTCCTGGCTGCTGCCTCACTGAAAGGGAAGGAATTTAGGCTTGAAGATGCAGTGAAGTAAAGCTTTGCTTCAGGTGCATTGCGAGCCTCTGGTATGCAGTACACAGACACACTAACAGAAACAGATGCTCCCAGGTTGCTATTGTAATGGAGACAGAGTGATGATAATGCTTACTGGCTCTGAGGAGGAAACTAGAAGGGTCTCATAATTTAAAGTCTATGGACTGTATAAACATGCTTGGAAGGAGCTAATAATAAGAATAAGCATTACAGCTTGTGGTCTCTCAAATAACTAAGCAACAGCCAAAAACACGCACACACACACACACACACACACACACACACACACACACACACACACACACACACACACACACACACACACACACACACACACACACACACACACACAATAGTTATGTATGAGTTTAGTAAATCTAGACATAAAATATATAATCATCAT
Source organism: Protopterus annectens (assembly GCF_019279795.1). NCBI lineage: Eukaryota > Metazoa > Chordata > Ceratodontiformes > Protopteridae > Protopterus > Protopterus annectens. The sequence goes on from NC_056737.1 coordinate 707,372,979, forward strand.
ATAAGATGAAGCAGTCTGCTGAATTTAGATATTAAAGACAGGATTCAATAACATGGGCTTGTGTATAATAACACTGCTGTCTTAACTCATCATAAATGACACACACTCCATTGGACATCAAGGGGAAGCATGATTATTTTCTTGTATAAGTAAATATACATAACAAGTCATGTAATTGCTTTAACTTGAATTGTAGTATTTGTAATGTATCTTGACCATATATAACACTTAAGTGGTTACCAAGGTAACTAATATTTTATATATGACATCACACTGACAAAGTTGTTCAAGAGAAACAATAGAAGACTGAACTTGAAATGTCACAGAATGTAACAATCATATTCTGAACAAATAGTATTAAATTGACAATAGACACTCAGTTTAATAACATGGGCTTGTGTATAATAACACTACTGTTTTAACTTGTCATAAATGACATACACTATATTGAACATCAAGGGGAAGCATGATGATTTTCTTATATAAGTAAATATGCATAGCAAGTCATGTAATTGCTTTAACTCGAATTGTAGTTTTTGTAACCTATCTTGACTATATATAATACTTAAGCAGTTACCAAGGTAATTAATGTTTTATACATGACATCAAACTGACAAAGTTGTTCTAGAGAAACTATAGAAGCCTGAACTAGGACTGTCACATAATGTAACAATCACATTCTGAACAAATAGTATTAAATTGACAATAACCACTCAGTTTAACCTTTGCTGATTATACAAAATAGAATGTTGCCATTTAAATATATCTAAAAAACTTTCAGTATATGCCATAAAATAGCAATTTATGAATATGGCAAGGGAACTTGTAATCATTAATCACAATAAGTGAATTTGTTGTTTTAGCCTATAATTTCACTCATTTTATAATAAGAAATGATGGATATGAAAATCCTTACGTGTAGGAAATGGGGGAAGAGGAATGCACTGATAATTAAAATGCACTAACTTTCATGGGTTGGGAGGGTGGCCTAATGGTTAAGGTGTTTGCCAAACACACAACAGGTTGGGGTTGAGGGTATCACAAGGGATAATTGCTAAAGCTTAAATGAAAAAATGCAGTTAGTAGTAGTACTAATCTATGAACCTATGAACCTATCAATGGTCACGTAAAACAAACTTGATACTTTAAGTAGTTAGCAGCAAACAAAATGATTATTTAAATGCTGGCAAACAATGAAATATAACCTCTGATATATTCAGTAAAATACGTTGTATTATAAACATTAGGTATAAATATTATTACCATCTATTTAAATTAAGTAATAAGTTTGAAATACTTCATCAGTAAGGGTGAATATGTTAAATAACTGTGTGCTATAATCTTTTACTGAGGTTTTATATATGATACATTCTACTTTACTATGATTGAATTGCTTGCCATCTATCTTTCATGTAAATATTAATTGCTTATACAATAAGTAGACATTTATATTGTTTTATAATTCTGTCTAATCTACAATAGCACTATATATGTTCAAAATAATATAAATATTGCTTATTCCTATTACAAATATTTTCCATATGATAATTCAATTTATGGAGCTCAGATGTTCTGGATTGTCAAGGTATGAGTGATAATCTGATGGACTTAGGTTTATCCATCAGATTAGGAATGATTTTCATTCCATGGCTAGTGTGGATCTTAGTTTTGTTAACATTTATTAATTTAAATTTATTTCACAAAAACATTTTTAGTATGCCTAACCAAAACATTACTTTATTGGTAAACACTCAGAGTATAAAACTGATAATTTCCTTTAAAAGCTCAAACATATCCTTTATAGTTATCAGAGGAAAATGTTTAATAATCACAATAAAACAAAAAATGCATAGTCTAAATAGCCTAAGACGGATTTAACTTTATTATCTTTAAATACCAATGACTTAAACAATCATAGCAAGAGATCAAATCTACTGAAATATTTAAAACTGAACAAAGCACAAATTGTCTTCCTTTAAGAAACTCATTTCAAAACAAATGACAATTACAAATGGAATTCTAAGGAATATATGTTATTGGCACAACCTACTTATAAGACAAAAACAAAAGGGGTAACAATTTTATGGAAAACAAATGTGATTAACCCAGAAATCATTTATAATTATGAAGATAAAGAAGGCTTTATGGCATTAGTAATAGTTAAATATAATAACAGAATATGGACTCTAGCCAATCTATACTTGTTCCCAGGCATTGGAACAGGAACTGTTAAAAAACACGGATTTATTTCAAATAATTATAAAGAAAACTTAATATTAGGAGGAGATTTTAACTGGATATCTGATATTTCTGAAACTACAAATAAAAGACCGCTGCGTACATCTGCTGTATCAAAAGCTTTAAACAAGTGGGTAGAATAATTTCATCTTGTAGATACTTTCAAATTTACGGAAGATAAATCTTTGTTGTTTTTCCATCAAGATCACAGATTTGGTACCCAAACTAGAAGAGGTAAAATATTTGCTGCCCATGACTTACACTCTAAAATAATTAATTTCTCAATCACTCCCTGCCCCTTTTCAGACCACAATTCATTGATACTAAAATATATAACTAAAATTAAAAAGTTCAAACCCTGTTTTTTATCTGAATTACAGTTCTTTTTAGATATTAATTACATCACAGAGATAAATAAAATAATGATATGGGGCTCATTAAAAGTTTGCATATATGGTAAAACCCTAACTTGGTATAAAAAAAAAATCAGAGAATGGGATTCTGAATTATTAGATCTACAATCCAAACTTTTGTCAGTAAAAGCTGAAAAAAATCTAAATCATTTGGAGGTGAAAAAGAAAGTAGAAGTATTAAACAATAAATACAATACAATTTTAACAAACAAAACTAGTTTAGCTTTAGAAAAACTAAAAATTAATACCTTGGCCACTTCTCCCAAATATCTACATAATGTATCCACAAGAGTCAAAATACAATCAAAAGCTAAATAACATTAAAAGTATCTTCCATGAAAAGAAAGGGAAAAATGTCTCGGATATAGGTGACATTCTTGATGCCTATAGAAATCACTATATGGAACATTTCCAAAAAGAAAATATACACAGTGATCAATTAAATCTAGATGAAAAATGTTCAAATATAAAAAAAAATACCAGAAAAATTAAAACTAGATCTGCAAATACCCATGTCCTACAAAGAAATTACAGATACAATAAAAGATGGTAAAAATAATAAAGATCCAGGTATAGATGGCATAATTATGGAAATATATAAAGTTTTTCCTTCGAAGATACTATTCCCTTTTCCATAAAACTCTATTAGAAATTCAGTCACAAGCTTTAATACCACCCTCCTGGAGATATTCCTTAATTACACCAATCCTAAAGAAAAACAAATCCCCAAACCTCTGTACCTCATATAGACCTATATCATTATTAAATAATGACTATAAGATATTTATGACAATATTAACTAACAGAATGAAAATACCACTATCCAAAACAATAAATAATGATCAAACTGGATTTATATATCATGGACACACACATGATAATATTAAAAGGATAATTTCTCTTATAGGTTATGTTAATAAAGAAAATAAAGGAACACTCACAATTGGCTTAGATATAGAGAAAGACTATGATTCCCTAAATTGTGACTATTTATTCAAAATCCTAATGATATTTCAATTCCCTGCATCATTTGTTCATCTCCTAAAGAATATATATATATATATATATATATATATATATATATATATATATATATATATATATATATATATATATATATATACAAATAATTTAGCATTTGTCAAGTTAGGTCCTTTTACCTCTGAATCTATACATATAACAAAAGCCACTAAACAAGGATGTCCCATGTCACTGATTCTATTTGCTCTGGCTATTGCAATATTGGCAGATTCAATTCATAAGAATATAAAAATCAAAGGAATAGATGTTTATGAAGAATACAGTTCTAAAGTAATGCTATTTGCTGATCACATATTACTAACATTAATACAAACATTAATACATTAATACAAAAGATACATTAGAAGAATTAGATATATTGATTGGCAAATTTCACATGACTTCAGGACTCCATTTCAATAAATCAAAATCAAAATATTTATTTTTAAATAAAAAAAAAGAACTGCAGACTAAGGGGGGGTCACATCACAGGGAAACAAGAATCTACCTTAAAATATCTAGAAATTGAGTTATGCAAGGATAATAATTACTCTCAAATAACTACAATAATATCATCAATACAATTAAAGTCTTTGTGGAAAAATGGAACAAAATAATATTAACATTTGAAGACAGACTACAGTTAATAAAAATGGTTTTGTTGCCCAAGATCCTATATATAGCCTTGGCAATACAACTGTTACCAGAAAGGAATATACTTAAAGAAATAAATTCATAGCTAATAAAATTTTTATGGTTTCCCAAAATAAATAGAATACCTTTAATACATCACATCAGACCATGGAAACAGGGAGGATTAAACTTTCCGGATATAGAAACATATATAAAAGCATTAATATCTAAAACAATCTCAGACTGGATAAGTCCAAATTACTCTGCAAATTGGAAAGATTACTAACTGTAATATCAATAAATGAATTTTGATTTACAAAAGAAGTTCAAATAACAGGTAAAAACAATTTGCCATGGCATGTATTAGTATGCAGTATAACATAACTAAATCCACTAAAACTTGTATGATTAATTATTACATTGACTCATTTAGGAAAATTATTAATGAAAATATAGATTTAAAAATCTGGTTTGATCATTTAACACCATTTATTGTCACAAAGAACTTTCCACATAAAATATATAGAGAAATTATTAATACCTGGGAACAGAAAGGATTTGTTTGTTGGCTCCAATGAATCAATGAACTAAAAGTTTTAGATATGCAAGTAATAAAAATAACATACAGGGCCAAACAGTACCTTACAGACCCAGTAAGAAAAACCCTAGACTCATCCTATTTGCTTCCAACCCTCTTATATGCCTCACCTTTCCTTACAGCCTCCTGTTACAGCAAAGCAGCTAAATGTGCTAGCAGTAATGTGCACCGAACCCACCCTTGGCAAGTCTTAAAACAGCTAAACCAGCTAGAACTTAACAACTACTTAACATACCCTCTGGCAGTTATGTCATACAAACTGACATATTATCCTGAAAATACCCTATATTAAAAAATATACTATTGCCCTACACTCCCACAAGAGACCTCTTTTCTGGTGATATATTTCTATGAAGCAAATAATTCCTCAGAGGACTCACTATACTCCTGTTACATCTCCAAACTCTGGAACGCCATCTCTACATAAGTGAAATGACAAACAAACTCCCACACTAATAAATACATCTCAAGCAGTACCTTGCCCAAGCCCAGTCATGCTCATATTCATCAACAGGTTGAGACCTCCTGTGAAAGCACAACCTTCTTATTATCTATTGCTAACCTTTTCCCTCCTGTACTTGAATCATTACACCCCTAGCAACTTTCTCTCCTACACGTGAATGTCTATACCCCTCTTAAACATTTATTTTAATTTTTCTATTATTTAAATACTATTCCTCATCTTTCTCTTTGTCTAACTGACCCCTTCCATCACACTACCCATCACATGCATTAACTATACACCTAAATTATAAACCTTCCAGATACACCAATTAGGAATGGGCAGCCTAGACAGAACTAATCCTATACTGTGCTCTCTCATATTCTGTTACCGCCATTCTCCTACACAATACTAGTATCTTTGCTCCTACATCATTTTATAATTTATTTCTCACCTATATTCTTCGTTATATCTCTTGAACACTTTACAAACCTTTCTGTACTGAAATGTAAGAACACTTAATGTCTTTACAAGAATTTCCATTCTATAGTATAAATACATTGACTTCCTGCAAGAATTTAGAGGCACCAGTAGTGGACAGGCATATACATATTAACTGTTACTGTATTTTATTTTTTTATTTATTCATTTCCATTCATTTTTTATTGCTGGGACTGAAGTCTGAGTAGAAAACTTCAGGAAGAGATCTAATTCCAGATCCTTTTTTTTTCTGTGGAAGAAAAGCTCTTTGAACTCAAGTGACTAGCAGAGACGCCAGGAAAACAATCCTATGAGAAGGAGTCAGAATCCCAGCCAGTGTAGGAGATCCCTTACCCAAGTGAAAAATTCCTGATGCTTTGAAAAAGGCTCAGCAAATATAAGCAAGTTGTCTAAATAAAGAAAAACATAAATACTTTGCAGTCTCCAGTAGGCTATCACAGGAGCTAGACAGTTTGTAAACATCCTTGTAGGAGAAGAAGCTCAATGGGTAAGGTAGAAAACTGATAGTATGATTCCGACACAGAAAACTTTTAAAAACATCTGAAATCTGGATCTATAGGAATGTGATGATATGCATGTTTTAAAGCTATGGTCACTAAGAAACTCAAATGGGGAGTAAGGGGTATTAAGTTGTGAAATGACAGCATTTTGAACTTGGGCACTATCACAAACTAGCAAAGGAAGGAAAGGACCAGAAATGGTCTCCAAGAAGCTTCTTTCTGTGGTACCACAAACATCCTTGTATAAAATCCTTCTAACTGAAGAAGAGGAACAGTTTTGATTGCCCCTTGAGCTAGCATATGCTAGATGTCAGGAGGAAAAAGAAGCATTTGGTTTGATGATTGAGGAGGAATCCCCTGAAAAGGAGGGAGAGACTCTCACTGCCATTTGTGCCCTTGATGGATTACTCTCAGAACAAAATATGTTAGTCAAAGAGAGAAATCGAGGTTCAGACTTTGTCAAAGAGTAAAGGGGCTGCTAGAGTGGATGGGGCAGTGGTGAGAGAAATCCCTTATATAGTCTTTCAGACTTATTAGACTGCCCTTTGTCCTGGGAGGTTACAGCTTTCTTTTTTTGGAAACCCCCTGCCATTGCTTTTTATACGTTTACTTACCAGCTGATTGCTGAGATTGTTTATTTTGTTTTTTATTGAAAGCTGAAATTGGATTATTGAATCCCTTAATACATTTTCAGATGACTGGCTAAAAAAACTCAGATAGCTCTTGAATCAGCTTCCTTCTCTTATTGCATGATTTAAAGACCTCTGCAGTAGAATGACTAAAAACTAGATCTCTCCAAGCAAGAATTCAAAATTTTATTGCTGACATCCTTTGAGAGGTTTTGAGAATGCAGGCAAATCTCCTCATAACAGTTCCAGTGGCAGCAGCCCTGGAAGTTGCATCAGCAGAGTCGTATGCACATTTTAAACTATAGATATTGTCTTGTGAAAGAGAAGAAACGGAGCTACACAGAGCAGATTCCAAAGAGATGGAAATGTAATAGAGTGGGATAAGGCCAAGAAGAAGTCTGGACTTCAGGTTAAAGAATGCATTCTCTACCAGGGATTGATATTAGACTATAGACAAAGAGAAAAGGACAGGGGAGTCCTAAGTGAAAGACCTGCTTTGATACAGTTTTTCATTGAATCTAGAACAGAGGCTGCTATTAAAAAAGGGATAGTTAGTAGGGCATGTAAAATACTGCATGTTAGCTACAAGAATCAATCATAGGAGGTTAGAAGACATTTGGAAGAGAGACTTGAAATGCAATTTACAAGCAAACAATAGGAGGACATATGTATAGCTCCTAAGTACGTAAAAACTCCAAAAGCTTTAAGATCTTTGCTTGGAAATGGTTGCGTAGGTATTTTTATACTCCAAGCAGACTTCAAACAATTCTGCCTTAGGTAGACAATAAATGTTGGAGGTGTAATGAGGAAGAAAGAGGCACCTGAGAAAATTCTTTGGGAGTGTAATGAGTTGTCGGATTTTAAAATTCCCTGCAGAGTACTCTGTCAGAAATATTAGGGGAACAAATGGCTGTCACAAACTTAATGATTTGTTTGAGCTGGAACACAGGATATGAATTGCTTTGGCATGGTAAGGCCTTATTATGTTTAATTCTGTCACATGCCATAAAAGCAGTTACTAGAAAATGGAAATCAAAGTCTTAACCAACTGTATTTGAAGTATTCAAAACTGTAAAATAATAAAAAGAACCAGAAGGGGAATCTTTAGATAAGAGAAGGAGTAAAGTACATAGAAATAAATGGAATTTGTGGGAACAATATATGGCAGAATAATGTTCAGGAGGAGGAGAAGTAAACTTTAAGGGAAGGCATGAATTGAGCAATTTTTTGCAATGTTGGACCAATGACTGTTATAAAGAATGAAAACATATGCAATGTATAATGTATGCAAATGGAAAAATATTAATATGGTTTGTTTTATTTTCTATTAACACACGTGTGTGTGTGTGTGTGTGTGTGTGTGTGTGTGTGTGTGTGTGTGTGTGTGTGTGTGTGTGTGTGTGTGTGTGTGTGTGTGTGTGCACCTGTGTCTTAAGTGATAATTCAATAAGGAGAGAGAGATTAGTATTAACCAAATGTTTAGTAGCATCTGGGTGACTGGGTCAGTTCTGGACGAGTGTATAAAAACTTAAGACTGAGGTGCTTTTTATATTCCATCTGCATTTTTTTAGGGGCAATGTCAGGGAAACTGCAGTCTGCGATAAAAACATTCTCCAAAACAGAAAGAAAAGGGGGAACAGGAGTAAGTTTTGGAAATTCTAGGTGTAACAAATCATACAATTTTTTGAGAGACTAAGAAACATCACTGTTTTCCCACTGAAAAAATGATTAATTCTGGAAATAGTCTCAGAGAAACAGAAACTTTCAAAGAGACTGACCAAAGCCACACTCTTATCAGAATCAGAGTCAGAAATCTATGGAGACATAATATAATCTGTCCTTTCACCTGCATTTTGAGGATCAGTCTCTTGAATCTCTTTAAAAAATGAAGAATGCCTTTTTTTAACAGAAATAGACATACAGTAAGGGTCAAGAACCTGAGCTAAGGCCATTCCTGTCCAGTGACACTGAGACAGAAATAGACATACAGTAAGGGTCAAGAACCTGAGCTAAGGCCATTCCTGTCCAGTGACACTGAGACAGAAATAGACATACAGTAAGGGTCAAGAACCTGAGCTAAGGCCATTCCTGTCCAGTGACACTGAGACAGAAATAGACATACAGTAAGGGTCAAGAACTTGAGATAAGGCCATTCCTGTCCAGTGACACTGAGACAGAGTGACAGGAACTCAGTGAGATAGGAGAAGATATAATTTTTATTTTTACAGCACAGCTTTCTTGCTGGGCAGAGAGCCATTGTCTGCCCCTCCTCCCAAGACTGACAAGAGTGACTCTCCCATGCCCACCAACGGCATGCCAACAGCCACAAAGGATATGTGTAACCCCAGGTACTTGATGACTGTAGGGACTATACTAGCAGGACCCACAGAAAAAGACGAGTCACTCGATGAACCAGCTTTGGCCACAGCAGAGTCACCTACCTGTGGATCAGTCATATTATTCACCTGCTGTGACAGCAAAGGCTGCTTAACAATATTTTTCTTTTTGTCTCTGGAAGAATGTAAAACAGAGGAGCTGGTAGGTTGTTCCATGGCTAAGCCAAAAAGATACCCGATTCCACGGGAAGTTTAGAAGCAATAGACAGTAAAGCAGGTAAGTTGAAAGAAGTACATTTTTCCTGACAAAAAAGCAATTTATTTATTCCTATCCCAGAAAGTAAAATAACACTAGTTTCTCCACAGAAAAAAGTAGTTAAAATAAGTTTAAAAAGAAATCATGTACTTACTGTAATGTTCCATCGGTATTGTCCATTTTCATTCTTCCTCAACATACGAGGCTCAGATCCAACACTCAGATCTGACTTGGCTATTACACCAGCTTGTGGCCACCAACGAACTCTTGTGCTGCTTTCCTACCCATAATGCACTTGCCTAACATCCCTCAGATCCTATTTGCAGCTTGACAGAGAAAGAAGCTAAAAGCTAACTGCCATAACTGGAGTTCACCACAAGGGACATTTGGTGTTCTTGGCTTGGTGTCCTTAAAAGTCTCATTCCTCCAGAAGTCATTTGTGAGAAATGGAGGGGGATGGAGGTGATGAGTTGAGGAAGAATGAAAGTGGATAACACAGATGGAATGTTATGGTAAGTACATACATATGTCAATTTTCATTAATTCCTCAACATATGGGACATGGTCCTCAGCTACCTGCATTCCTGGCTGGACTCTAAGGAAAGATATTCCAGAGTACAGTTGAGCCAAAGGCTGCTCCTCCCCTCGAGACTAGATATAGTTTGTAATGAGTGATAAAGGTATGAGGTTTGGCCCAGGTTGCAGCCACACATATATCATCCATAGATGTGCTAGCCTGGAATACAGCAGATGTAGCCATAGATCTAGTTGAATGAGGCTTTAGTAGTTTAGGTATGGGGAGATTCAATTTGCTGTAGACAAATGAAATGCAATCTGCCAACCATCTGGCTAGAGTTACCTTTGTGACTGATTTACCCAACTTGTTATATGCAAAAGAAACAAGCAGCTGGTCTGTCTTTCTAATTTCTTTTGTTCTGTGCAGGTAGAAACATAATTGCCTATAAACATCCAATAAGTGCAGTATATATTCTCCTTTATTTGTATAGTTTGGGAAGAATACTGGCAGGTTAATGGATTGGTTAATGTTCAGTTGTGACACCACCTTAGGTAGAAAGGAAGCATTATTAAATAATGTGACCCTATCCCTGTGGAAAATCAAGTATGGGGGCTTAGAAGATAATGCCTGAAGTTCTGAAATTCTTCTAGCAGATGTAATTGCAACTAAAATGACAGTTTTCCAGGCCAAAAATTTAAATTTGCATTTAGCTCCAGGTTCAAATGGAGAATATGATAAGGCTTGCAGTACCAAATTTAAATCCCATGGCAGCATAGAATCTTTGTAAGGAGATCTAAGTAGAAGAGTACCTTTCAAAAAGGCTTTGCAGAGTTTAGAGGAAGCCAGGGAGGAATTTTGAAAGCCCACATGAAAGCTGGATATGGCTGTGAGTGGAACTTTAATAGTGGACGAACTAACCCGGTCTTGGAATACTCCCTCTAAAATTTCAAGAACAACATGAACCGGTGCTGAAAAGGGGGTCTATCTGATTCTGCTTTGCCCAATAAACAAATCTCTATTTACCCCTTTAGAGTTTTCTTGTAGACTATTTATAGGAAGGTAACAGCATCGAATGGACAGTGAGAGCATAGGTTGCCTGGCTATTAACGGAATTGGAGGAACCATGCAGTCAGTTTCAGGTTTGAGATGTCCATGTGAACTAAACCTGTCAGGTGAGACAAAATGTCTGAAGTTGGATCCAGAGTCCAAGGTGGGTACAAAAGATGAAGCCAAAGGAAGGAGAACCAAATTTGTTGAGGCCAGTAAGGTGCAATAAGGATGACTTTGCTCTTCAACCGGGCAACTTTCTGTATGAATTTGGGAATTAATGGAGTTTGAAGATAAGCATATAGAAGACCGTGGGGCCCAATTGGTGAGAAGAGCATCCCTCAGTGATTCCCCCAGTGGGGGGGATAGGGCAAATAAGCTACTACACTTTTTGTTTAGGGGAGATGCAAAAAGATCGCAGCAAGGCTGACCCCGCTGATAGAAAAATATTTGCGTCACTTTGTTGTTGGGAGACCACTCGTGAGATAGCAAGATGGACCTGCTCTTGTCTGTTGTCATGTTGGACTTCCCCAGAATATGTATTACAATTAGAAAGCAGTTGGAAGATATCACCCATTGCTACATCCTTAGGGCTTCTTGACTCAGGGGGTAAGATCTGGTTCCCCACTGTTTGTTGATATACCAAACTACTGACATGTTGTCCATTTGGATTGCAGTTGTCCAGAGAGGGAGAGAACAAAGGAGTGGTGAAAAAAACATATGCCCATTGCTGACTTGTCGGAACATGGGCTAAATTCTTGGCTAGGCTTGTTAGGGCCTTAAGGCCAATAGCATAGTAATTGCCTATGAGCCTATGAATTTTGGAATGCTTGCACCACAAAAAGTACTGCTCTCATTTCCAGAACATTGATATGCAAATTGGCCTCTTCGGGGGACCAAGTACCTTGGACTGTCTTCCCCAGAAAATGCCCCCCACCCAATCTGGGAAGCGTCCATGGTCACTATGGCCTTGGGCTGAGGGAGAATGAAAGAATGACCTTGCAACAGCTGTTGTGACTGTATCCACCAGGAAAGATACCTTTTGTATACGTAAGGTATTCTTATTTTTGTCAACATGCGTTGAGAGAGAATTGACCATTGTGTTTGTAGCATTCATTGCAGAATTCTCATGTGATATCTTGCTAAAGGAACTAAAATTATTGCCACATACATTGATCCGAGGCCCTGCAGAATCAACCAGGCTGAAATTCTGGTACTGCAAATTACTTTCTTAACCTGGTTTATTATTGTTTGTACTCTCAAAAGGGGAAGAGTAGCTACCATAGATACTGTGTTCAACACTGCCCCTATAAATTCCAATATCTGAGTCGGTTGTAATTGAGATTTGTTGTAATTGATGGTTATTCCAAACTTTGAACAAGTTGTGCAACACTTGGTTTCATGCTTGTACCATTTGATGCCTGGTTGGAGCAGTAATGAGCCAGTCATCTAAGTATGGAAACACACAGAATCCCTGCAGTCTCAAGTGAGCTGCTACTACTGCCATACACTTGGTGAACACCCTGGGGGCTGTGGTGAGGCCAAAGAGCAGTGCTCTGAACTGGAAATGACTGGCTGTCAGACAGAAGCATAAGTAACTTCTGGAACTTGGTATGTTGAACCAATTTGTTCAACACCATGAGATCTAAAATCGGTATCCAGTCCCCTGTCTTATTTGGCACTAAAAAGAATCTTAAGTAAGTTCCAGATTATATTGGTCTGGAGGGACCTCTTGGATGACTTTTTTTTCTAGCAGCTTTTGGATTTCTAGTGCTGCTGCTTCCCTCTGATTGGGTGGAACTTTAGGGATTTTCCTGGTTAACGCTGGTTGTAGGGAAAAGGGAAGAATATAACCTCTGGAAATAACTCTCTGCACCCAAGTGTCCTTTGTTATGTTTATTCAGGCTTCCTGGAGCAGATATAAACAAACTCTGACTGCCTGTAGAGGAAGACAATTGGGCCTCCCTTCAGGAGCGGTGAAAGGGTTTGTCGGAAAATGTATCTCTAGACCCTCAGTTTTGTGTGCCTCCTCTGCTATGGGGGCATCTTCTGCCATTATCACTCCACCATCTGCCTTGGGTGGACTACTTCCACATGTGTCCTGGAAAGGACCCTGAGACTTCCTAAAGTACATCTTTTCATCTCCCCATTGATTCCTGAAAAAGGTTTATCGAGGGGTCAAAAAATGTATGCCCATTGCAGATAGGATCTTTCCATCTTTCTCACATGTGTTTAATGTGTCTTTTGCCATGCAGCCAAACACAGAAGTACCATCAAAGGCAGCAATGTGGCCCTAGAGGTGCCTTCTGCAACATTTGAGATGAGCCTCATGGATGAATTTGCATTAGACTGAAATGTAGCCTACTGTAAGTCCACAGAAGTTTGAGCATCTCCAGTAGTGCCCCCAAAAGGGAATTTTAAAGTTCCTTAATCAAGTCCCTTTGCAGTCTCATAAAGTGTGCCAAGTAGTTCAGTGATCAGAGAGCAAATGTCACTGAAGCATCAACTTGTTTCCCTAATTTGTCCAATGCCTTAGATTCTCTATTGGAGGGATGGACAGTGGAACCCTGTTCCGCAAGTTCCTTCTTTGTAGTTACTGCCACGACCATTACATCAACCAGTATTCCCTTACTCCAATGTTCTCTTCTTACGAGTGGAGCCAGAATCCTGTCTGGTCTCTTGGGGATTGGCTCAATCATATCATGTTTCTTCCATGCCCGCTTAGACACCAAATCAATGAGGCCATTACTAGGTGGCATGACCCAGGAAGTAGACAGGCCAGTCCCAAAAGCTTCCAGAAATACTGACTCCTCAGGCATTGGGTTTTGGGCAGACCAACCACCCTTCTGTTTAAGGATCTCAAGGATGTCTCCAGATGATACATCATTGGGTGGTGATTTGGGAGACCCTTCATCAAAGCATCAAAGTCAGTATCCCTGGTGATGGACTCCTGGGGGGGGGGTAGTCCAAGTGCCTCCTCTTGCAAGTCCACTTCCTAGGGACTTCTTTGGTAGGATGAGCTGGAGAAGTATCAGAAGAGATGACAATACCTGGCTGGGTTTTCTGGAAGATTTGGGCTGGCTGTCCCCATGGAGTAGAAAGCTGAGGATCACGGTGCAAAATCAGTTGAGATGCCGCAGTGGATCCAAGGGTGAAGGACCTGCCTCACCTGCCGGATCAGAGAAAACCCTCTTCACAACCTTGAAAGTGGACTGGTCAGGTGAAAAGGAAGCCAGTCTAGCTAAGAAAGTGAGTTTCTGGTCCGCCACCTTTCTCTGCTCTGAGAACTGTCTGCTAGAGGTGGAACCTGGAGCTGAGCTATCCAACACTGAGGCTCTGAGAGAAAGAGATGGCTCTGAAAACCTCGGAGTCAACTCTATCCCTACAGATCCAACCTGGAACCTTTGGCTCTGACAGCTATCAAATCCAGAGATATTGACAGCTTTGTCTTCAGATCTGACTCAGAAGGGCCTGGAAAGCTCAGATCTGGGGACTCTAACATCACAGGATGGGTCAAAGGAGAAGCTGTTATCAGTGGGGTAGTAGATGGATGGTGTTCCTGACCCAAGGGGGTAGGAAACATGAAGACACCTTTCTGAAATTGCTCCGTGAAGAATCTCATCATCCTTTCCAGATCTGCCTCCATGAGACTTCTGAAGGAATGAAGACACCACCGAAGGAGACTTACAGTGATGCTCCAAAAAGGGGGGGGGGCACCCCGGATGGTACTGGATCCACTGTGGGAGAATACTGAGTATGAGGCAATGGCTTAGGATCTAAGGACTTCTGATCTGTACTGTGTTTTGTCAGATTGGAGGTAGGACTTGCCAGATAACTGATCAGATCCAGGGATGGTCGATCCCAGGAGATGTTGGATCCGATTTTGATTTCTTTTTCTTTGGTTCTGAGGAAGTTGAAGCCATGGAATCAGAAGATCTGGACCTTTTTAAAGGGTCCTTAGATTTTGCCTAGGGAGATTGAACTCCAGCGAGGGGCTGAGAAAAATGAGTTGGCAATAAACCTTTTAATATTAATTTGTTTCTTCTTTGTGAGAGCTGTGGGGTTGAACTCACTGCAAATATCACATTCCTGGTCTAGATGGTCAGCCCCTAAGCAGTACACACATAAAGAGCGGGCATCAGAAAATGGCATCTTGTGCCCACATTTTTAAAGCCTTTTTTCAGATATAGCTAATGGTGAAACTCTTAACAACCAGATATCAGCAACACACCCTAGATATCTATTCAGCGATCAGAGAGCAAAAGTCACTGAAGCATCATCTTGCTTCCCTAATCTGTCCAATGCCCAAGATTCTCTGTTGGAGGGATGGACAGTGGAACTCTGTTCCACAAGTTCCTTCTTTGTAGTTACCACCATGGCCATTACATGAACCGGTACTCTCTTACTCCAATGTTCTCTTCTTACCAGTGGAGCCAAAATCCTGTCTGGTCTCTTGGGGATTGGCTCAATCATATCATGTTCCTTCCATGCCCACTTAGACACCAAATAATTTCCAGAACACTGCTATGCAAATTTGCATCTTTTGGGGACCAAGTACCATGGACTGTCTTCCCCAGAAAATGCCCCCCACCCAATCTGTGCAGCGTCTGTGGTCACTAGGGCCTTGGGCTGAGGGACAATGAAAGACTGACCTTGCAGTCTTTCATTTGCCAGATAACTGATCAGATCCAAGGATGGTCTATCCCAGGAGCTGTTGGATCTGATTTTGATTTCTTTTTCTTTGGTTCAGAGGAAGATGAAGCCATGGAATCAGAAGATCTGGATCTTTTTAAAGGGTCCTTAGATTTTGCCTAGGGAGATTGAACTCCAGTGATGGGCTGAGAAAAAGGAGTTGCCAATAAGCCTTTTAATATAAATTTGTTTCTTCTTTGTGAGAGCTATGGGGTTGAACCCACAGCAAATATCACATTCCTGGACTAGATGCTCAGCCCCTGAGCAGTACAGACATAAAGAGCGGGCATCAGAAAATGGCATCTTATGCCCACATTTTTAAAGCCTTTTTCAGATATAGCTAATGGTGAAACTCTTAACAACCAGATATCAGCAACACACTCACGATATCTAGTCAGACAGTAGCAAACTAAATACTGCCACTAGAGAAAGGAAAGGACAGGGGAAAAAGCTAGCAGTGTTTTTTTTGGAATAGAAAGAAGAGCGGTATAACACCCTTAATGTAAAGGGATATGCGGGGGTAGGGAAGGCCTTCCAACAATGGCAGCAAGAATATACTCGAAAGAGTATAAGGGAAAAAAGAAGAGTAGCAAAAACGTTGACAGAAAGTACAAAGTATTAAACAGAGAGTGGTTAAAGATAAAGTTAAAATAATAACACATCTTACAGAATTGCTTGACAGCAGTAGTCAACCACGTCTGGTCATGAAAGTGGCAAACAAGATCTGCATAGTGCATTATGGGTAGGAAAGGAGCTCAAGAGTTTGGTGGTGGCCACCAACTGGTGTAATGGCTGAGTCGAATCCGAGTGTCAGATCTGAGCCTCATATGTTGAGGAATGAATGCAACATCTGATCAACTGTTTACTACAAAAGTAAAAAAAACGTGATGGTCCCATTTAAAAGTGAACAAACGTCATATGGCAGTGAATAAAATTAGCTTATTTATTTTAAATATATATTCATTTCCTGACACAAAAAATAAAGTAGAATTTTTTCCCCCAAAGAATACTTATCTGCCTAGCAATGTAACAGTGTTAGCTGACAGTCAATTCAGAAAAAGCCCTCAGAGGAGCACTCTCTTCAGTGGCAGGAAAGTTCTGAAGGGTTTTTCACCCAGACCTGATCTTTAGTCAATTCAGCTCAAGCTAATTAATGGTTTGAGGTGAATGGAAAATGCCATGAAGCCCTGGAAGTGGGCTGATTGTTATATAGGTTCATACTAAGCTAACAGCCCTTGCGAGCCATTTTAAGCCTAGCCAATTATCCCTTGTGAGACTTAAACTCTGCACCTTGTGTTTGTAAGGCAAACACCTTAACCATTAGGCCACCCTCCCAACCCTTTTCAGGATATAACTCATATAGCTTTGGTTACTGCAGCAGTGATCAATATGAAAAAAAACATTACTTTGGAATACCACAGTCTTGGAATTATTGTATAGTCAATATCCATGTGGTTGTATGTAAAAAAAAAAAAAAAAAAATTTAAAAATATCAAAACGCAAAATATCAAAAAAGAGAAGCTATTTTTTGCATGGGGTCTACATCCCCCACATTCCCTGCAGCACACACACACACACACACACACACACACACACATATATATATATATATATATATATATATATATATGTTGCACAACAGCAAAAAAGGTCAAATTCCAGGTTCAATATTTTGAGTTTTAGATGTTCTGTGCCAGCAACAGCTGACTTTAAATCCAATGAATGTCAAAGGTACATGCACATTAACATTTGCACTTTTCAGTGTCAAACACTTGTGAGCCAGCCATCTGTCTTGCATTAAAGCACAAGAGATAAAATAAAAAGGTATGCTCAGAATATGTTCCATCTCAGATGTGGAAAACCTCGTAGTCAAAACATCTCCAGAGATGGGTCAGATATGTCATTTTCTATGGCCATACAGGCAAGGCTCCTGTAGTAAAACAGGACACAGTCTAAAACAAATTTACTTACATGCTACAAAGAGATGCAACAACCCAGGTGCTGAAATAATCCACAGTTTGTATAGTGATAGTAAAAGCAAAACCCAGGTGTGAACATGAGTTTCTCAACAGCACAGCTGGATGCAGCATCTTCCAAGGTACAGGACAGTTATGAATATATATATAAATATATATATATATATATATATATATATATATATATATATATACATGTGCAGAAAGGCACAAGGGAAACAGCAGTAATTAAATCTGACAACAGTGACCACACTATCATAATTAATACAGTGCTGGAAATGTAATGATGTCATAAATGGTTACAAATGCAAGTAATTTACCATTGTATATTACAACTACATATCTAGTCCCTAGGTACACTATATAGTAAAATCACTGTTAATATGTCACTTACTGACAGCTCTGATGGTACAGAGGGATAAAGCCCTGACTATGTCCTGGTTAACCCAGGTTTTATTAGCTGTTCAGGTAGCTGACAGAATTGGCAATGGAGGATGTGAGTGCTCTTTTTGAAGGGTTGGAGCTGACCACAAAATGCACCAGTCCATTGGAGGAGGAAATATGTAAAAGATATGGCCTGCAGGTGAGTGTTAGGGTCACCAAGCCATCAGTGGGTGGTAGCCATTGTAGCAAGTGTGCAGAAGCATGCACTCATGTGAAGAAAACAGTGTGAGCCCTATGGTGATGGGATTATTTCATTCACTCACCTGGGGGCTAGGGACAGAACCATCATAAATGTCCTCATAACCAGGATGTTCATAAGCACAGAAGGTACCCTCATGGCTGCATAAATCATGGCCCTTCTGCATGGCTCTCATTTCTATGGTTCTAGAGGACTCCCACCACAGAGGAATGAATGGGTTTAAGTCTGTTTGGAAGAGGCTTACTGGTTAGCAAGAAAAGGGGCAAAAACACTTAGAAAAAACATAACATATAGTGGGAACCCTAATGTATGTGGACTCCCACATATAGACCAAACTCTGCAACCAGTACATATATGCTGCTGCCCCATGGCACATGTAATGTAAAACACAATGCCTAAATTGCATTTTTCAACTCATCTCAAACACTTATGTCATATAAACATGGTTTACCTAACCTGTGAGCACGTGAATATGTAACAACTCAATATTGTGGTTAGTTAATGACAAAGAGTATAATTTCAGTGGTGTACATACAACATGCTGGCTGGGGCATGTAATGTACAAAAAGTCAATCACTATCTCAAAACTTGAGTACACAGACAGCAGCTTACAAAACCGTTAAGATATGTCCAAAGTGAGGCTACCTATACTGAATTTAATGTCAGTAAGGCATGTTACAAACCATAAGCAATGAATAAAAACATTATGAGTACATAATTAGCTTGTGTCATGGGATGGGGTACAGGGGTCAGTATACCCCACAATATGTACACCAGTGGAGAAATGGGGACACGCCAGACAATATGAATGGGAGGCATGAAGCAAGCAGGAGAAACATAAAAGATACACAACTATATTAAAACAAGCACAAGTTTGATTATTTTTTAGAATGTGTGTGCAGTTATTATGAAAATGACTGTTTTGGTATATTGGCAGGCTAGAAGAGCATTATTGCTCATGCCTGAAATATGTGTATGTATTTATGTATGTATTTATGTATGTATGTGCATGCATGTCATTACCGGTCCATGTAGTTTCTTTCATAATGCTCTTGATGTATGATATAGGTTGACCTTGGGTGCTGTTGGGAGCACCATATTCTGCATGGATAATGTAGCATGCACCGAGTCTACTAATTAGGCTTGATATTACATGGTTTGAGCGTTTCTTGTATTTTCAAGGTACAGTAATACAGATGATCCTCCTTCTAAATGGTCACTGGCTGAATCTAGTGCTATGCTTGGACTGCTGGCTACAACATCAGCAGTCATGAGTAGTTCTGAAGCATAATCTGAGCCCAGTAGTTAGGCTACGTGTGAAGAAACACAACTGTAGAATACAGTAGCTATTTCTCAGTCACTTCCATTTTAAGAGTAATTAATAAAGTGCCTGATACACTGGAGATGGGAACTGAACAACAAAGATGGACTCTCTATTAAGCACTTACTATGGAGAAGGCTGAGGTGCCTGTGGTGCTGCCACCACTTGACATTACTAGATGAACATCTTGATCAGGAAGACATGCAGTGGCTGTTGAGGACCACCAGTGGCAAATGGCACAGATAACAACCATGAGCATCTATGTTGAATAATTCATCTGTGCATTTTTTAATGGTTGTCCAGATAGATTGTGGATGACCTGCTCAATAGGATAAAGGCATATCTGAATGGCCACTTATGCCTGCCAACATGCATGATGGTGACAATAGATGCCATCATGAGATGATGTCATGAAGACTCAAGACCACCATTTGTCATCTTTAGCATGTGACATCAGAGGTACATTACATGGTCATGTAGCTCACTGTTGCATAGACATGCACAGTAATTGCCATTGTGTTTCCATCTACAGAGAAATTAGTGATCCTGCCTTCACTTGGTGACACTGATCATATGGTGACTGACTAATAAGATTTTTAACCTCACAAATCCATTGCCTTTGTGAGGTTCTGCATTGTCCTCCCATGTCTATGTGAATTTTTGGGTACTCCAGTTTCCTCCTAATCTGTAAAAACATGCTGGTTGGTTTGCTACTTTAAACTGTCCACACACACACACACACACACACACACACACACACACACACACACACACACACACACACACACACGCACTCACACGCACACACACACACACACACACACACACACACACACACACACACACACACACACACACACACACACCTATAGATATATATATGTGTGTGTGTGTGTGTGTATGTGTGGGTGTGTATATATATATTTATATATATATATATATATATGGGTCCACTTCACAAGATCTATGACTCATATAATCAAATTTCATAAGAACGAGACCAAATCAGAAAAACTCCAGATAACCGAAAACTTACAACCACAAAACCTGGAACATCAAACTCTACGAGTGAGCAGAAGTTTGATCGTCACTTAAAAGCACAGTTCTACAATGAAACACTGCCTACAGCAAATAACTATCACTGGTTTTGTAGGGGGCAAGCCCCCCTGCACCTTCCACATCCCCTCTAAATTATATATACCAATGCCGAGATCGCACTACAGTGAGAAAAGGGTACATTTCCCGATCCTCACTGTACAGCGATCTCCAGTTCAAACTGGTGATAATTATTTGCTGTAGGCAGTGTTTCATTGTAGAACTGTGCCTTTAAGTGATGATTGTACTTCTACTCACTTGTAGAGTTCGATGTTCTGGGTTTCATGGTTATCATCTTTCAGTTATCTGGAGTTTTGCTGATTTGGTCTCGTTCTTATAAAAGTCGATTATATGGGTCTTCCAGCTTGTGAAGTAGACCCATACATATATATATATATATATATATATATATATATATATATATATATATATATATATATTGTATTTACCTTTTCCCTTGTGGCTTATGTCATGGATAAAATGCATTCTAGAAAGGCCAGCTCATTTATCAAGTAATTCATGCATACATAAACACAGCTATTGGGCCTGATGTAGGCATTATTGTAGGTATTCCTATGAACCCTGTCACACTATGATGTGGCTACCCTCCAAAACTGACATGAAACTTTCACACATCAACACTATTGATACACAATGAGATATCTCAATGTGGCATTCTTGTGCAGCAGGGCAATTCCAACAGCAGTACGCAAGGGCTGTATGAGAGTCATGGGTAGTTCACCATATACCTATGTACAAACCACTAGGCAATGTTAAGGGTGTATCTGGAATGCCATCCTTGGACTACACATCCCCTGCATGATGTGCGTCTCCTAATATCCTGAATGTGCCCTGTTACCTGAGTAGATGGGGATGTTTGTATCACATGATCCATCATGGCTGGTGTTGAAAGTGGTGATGTCTAATAAGCAGTATGCATAGACCATGTACTACATCCAAAAAATGAATGAGATAGAAAACTCACTTTATTTCTAAAACAGAAAACATAGCTTTCGGGAGTATCCCTTCCTCAGTGTTACTTAATACATTTTGAATTAAAAGTATTCACTTTATATAATCAAAACAGACAAGACATCACATGACACAGCCAGCCTATAAAAAGATGTAAAACAGTACATAAAAAAATCAATTAAATTATTAAAGCTATATCACTATATTTAAAACATAATTATACATCTATTAAGTTGATATTCAAAACTTGTCATGAAACACAATCATAAAACATAATATTAATACAATGTATAAAAACAGACCAAATGTAGCCTATAGTATAACAGTATAAATAAAACATGATTAATGATACTGTTTTTGCTTAAATTCCAACATTGGCTTGATAGTAACCATATTATTTAATCCAGGTTTTTTATCAGCATTCAGCCTAACTATCCACTTATATTCAGCGATATCTAGTTTATTAATTGTATTGCCTAATCTTAAACCTCTATCTATTATTTGCAAAACTTTAAATTTAAAATTATGTTTTTCGTTCTCATCTCTCCTATGTTGTGCTAAGGCATTTATAATAATATGCCTTCTCATTTCTGATTTGTGTTCTATAATTCTTTTTTTAAAGATCGTGAGCATTTACCAACATAAAACCCAGAACATTGTGTACAGGTAGCCAGGTAAATGACTAAAGCAGTTTTACATGTTGCTTGACAATGTATATAAAATCTGATTTTACTTTGTGGATGTATAAACATTTTCTCACTGCAAATGTCCATACAGCAACTACAAGCATGACAGGGAACAGTACCCATTTTGTTTACCATAATTGATGGTGCGAATTCATTTCAAAATCCTTATAACATAACCTTCTCTTTAAATTATACATATTCCTATGTGCAAATCTTGGAAAAGTTCCCAAAAGTTTACAGGTTTTCAGGTTGAGCCATAAGTGTATGCCAATTTTTCCCAATTATTTGCTTGACGTATTTTGTTAAATTATTATATGTCAAAACATATCTTATAGGATTATGTGACATACTATTCTCATTTTTTTGATATGCCTCATCACTGAAAAACGGCCTTGCATAATTACTTCTTTTATTCAATATATCATCCTTTATTTCTTCAACTTGTGCCTTCTTATAACCTCTATTATAAAATTCATTGCAAGTTAATTCCATTTGCCGTTTACATTTACTGAGATCTGTATTAAGCCTACTAATACACAACAGCTGACTCTTCACTATCCCACAAAATACGTGACTTGCATGCATGCTATTTGCGTGTGTATACCTATTAACCTGTATTTTCTTCTGAAACACTGAAGTTTCTAACGTATTATCATCATTTTTATGTATTGCCACATCCAAAAATGTCATTTTAGTATTAGATGAGCACATAGAGAATTTTAAAAAATCAGTCGTGTTATTCAAATAAATAACAAAATTCATTAACTGCTCATATGTTCCTTGGCATAGGAGAAAACAATTGTCTACAAAACGATGATAAAATAAGACGTTTTTATATGAATTCTTATTACCATATACACAATTTTTCTCCCATTGACTTAGAACTATGTTGGTGTATGTGTTAGCCATGGGTGTACCCATGGCTACACCAGAAATTTGTAAATAATACTGTTTATTAAATGTAAAGACATTTTTTTCCAAGATTATTTCCAATATACTACACAAAACTTCATGTCCCTTCCTTTATTATTAGTGTTTTCACATAGAAAACTACGTACAGCATCAATTCCATAATTATTAGGTATAACTGTAAACAGAGATGTTATATCCATAGTCACCATTAGATATTCCTGTTCTTTATTATTGATACTCCACTGATGTAACTTCCTTAAGAAATCACCTGTGTCCTTTATATAACTGGGACATTGAATGTAAATAGACAGGGGTTCTGTCGCCCAACCTCGCCCTGATACAATGGGCCTCATCGGTGGCAATGTAAGTGATTTCTGTAACTTAGGAATGCCATAAAGAACCGGGATGACCGGAGTTGGAACAGTGAAATAATTAAATATATCTAAACCAATATCGCCTTGTGCTTGTAAGTCATATACAAACATGTTCACATCACTAATAATTTTTTTAACATTAACTATAGTAATCTCCCTGAATGTAGACCATGTACTAGTCAGCACACACAGTGGCTCTGTCATACCAGTGAAACACCCTGGTTGCATGTATTATATAACACAATGTACTTTTCAAACTTGTGGCCAGTCATGATATGTAGTTTTGCACCAGACACTATTGTGTAGCTAATGCATGAGCGCGTCTATCATCCTTGTTGCCCAATGTTCCTCTCTGGGATCCTCTTCAGTGCCATTTTCCTCACATCACTCATATTAGTGATATTTTTCTCACATAACTAACATTCTCTCTTCAGGTACCTGGGGTGATGGTAGCAGATGGACAGCTGCTATGGGGAGGGAGGAGGTTAGTTAAGAAGTCACCATGTTTGTCTGTTAAATTGCTGTGCAAAGGCACACATACAGACACACACACACACACACACACACACACACACACACACACACACACACACACACACACACACACACACACACACACAGAGGCCCAAGGTGGTAGTTATACTACTAGGGGAAATTTGGCTAGTTCATCAGGGAACTTCCCCTACTCTTGGTAGTAGGGGAAAGCATTTGTGTATTTGTGTATGACACAACAGACTTCTTGCTCCTGTTCCAGGCACAGAGACTGCACAGAGAAACAGGGAGAAAACATGGCTGATTCAGCTTTAGCTGAAACTGGAACGAAAGTTGCTAAAAATGTAGTTGAAATGATAGAATCCCTACCACAAGGATTTTCTGATTATATGGGTGTAGAAAAATTAGTGACATTGGAGGAAAAGGAGATTGTGAAGGAAAATTGACTGTAGCTGAAACAGAGATGGATTCAGAGGAAAACTTTCAGATGAGATTGTTTGAAGGAAAAACAATTACTTCTGAAAAAATGCATAACTACAACTCTCCAATGGGGGGGGGGGGTTTGAGGGATGATTATTTTGAAGAAATGTTAAACAAAAGTGAACCAGAAGATGGAGCAGAAATTTCATGCAGTGAGAACATGGAAAAAATAGAAGAAGAAAAAGGAGAAGAGAAACTGTGCCAAAAAAGGTTCCAGAGACAAAAACGTATGCATAAACTGTTGGCGAAGGAATAAAGAAGAAAGAAGAAATAAAAGAAACAAAAAATAAGTATACAGTATCTGAAATTAGTAAAAAAGAAGAATGGACAGGTATACGGTTTGGGATTCTGTTATAGCACCTCTGGGTGTCAAAGCAAAGAGGTAAGAGTATTTATTTTAATTAATAAAGAGACTTTTTGTGACTTGAAATCTGAGACTGGGCAGGTCATGGAAAATTGTTTGTGTACATATGAACAAAAGAAAAATATTTATCCATGGTCAGAATATGTGGTGCAAGCTTTTTCAGACAAACAAAAAAAAAAAGAATGATCCAGTTCAGAGCTGAAGTTGAAGCAAAAGAACTGAAAGAACATTTATTAACTATATGTAAAGAAGTAATAGACACTACAAATATATGATGAAGGAGGACTACGGACTGAGGGATGGGAATGTGATTAATACTGAAAATGGAAAATGATAATGTTATGGATGTACCTAGTGTTATTAATGTTCACGGCAATATTTTTTTTTGGGAAATACAGGGTTCAACCAAAGATTTGTTATTTTTGCAGAAAAAAATGATCATTTAATCAAAAATTGTGATAAAATATGCTATTTATGTGGTAAAATGGAATAATGCAAAAATGTGATTTAAAGCGCAAAAAATGTGTCAATACTTGTCATTTGTGGTTAGAACATGAAATAATTGAATATGGTATGTATAAAGAAATGGAGTGGCAAAAAATATTTTTTATAGAAGTTACGAATGAATGGTTAGAAACTGGAATTAAAGGGAAAGAGATATGTAAAGGAGTTATAAAATTTATATTTAAAAAAGGAAATAAAGAGGAGATAAAAATTGGAGACCTATAACATTGAATAATATGGATTATAAAATTTTTATGAGAATAATAACAAAAAGGTTACAAAAATGTATAGAATATATGACCAAAATGTATTAGGAAGAAAAGGAAAAGGAAGTCAAGAGTTATTATGGATAATAAGAAAAATAATTGATGATATCATAAATAAAAATGTAGAAGCAAAGGTTATGATAAGTGATATAAATAAACCCTATCATAATATTCAATATAAATCATTATGGGGAATTTTGCAGTCATATAATGTAAGCAAAAATATTACAAGTAATAAAATCTGTTTATGAAAGGAACTATGTGAAACTAAAAGTAAATAGCTGGATTGGGGAAGAAATAAAATAAAATATGGAATAAAGGGCTGCTTAGCTAGTAGTGTAATTTACTCATTAGTTATGAATGAAATAATACTGCAGTGGTGGTGCTGTGGTAGCGTTGTCACCTCAAAGTAAGATGTCCTGTTCGATTCTCAGCTAGAGCGTCTTCTGTGTTAAGACATATGTGAATGGGTGTACCTTCATTGAAGGTTGTGCATCAGGGCCGGTAAATCGGCACATAAAAATCTACTGCCAATCATTAGCGGACCGGAGTTCTGCTGTGGTGACCCCTAACCAGGAAAAGCCAAAAGACACAACAAGTTATGAATGTAATAGTGAAGGAAATTAATAAAATGTCAAGTATTGGTGGATACAAAATGATAAAGGATGTACAATTGTTAATGATGTATAATTATTCAGATATTTACTAATTGTTAAAAATAATGTATGGATGGAAGAAGCAAATGAAAAATTAAGTATAAATTTAAAAACAATTGGATTAAGCATGAATAAAGAGAAAAGTAAAGTATTTGGTTTTGAAGGCATGAAAAAAGGTATTGAGTTCAATTAAAATATATAGATATCTTAGGAATAATATTTGGAAGGAATGAATACAGACAACAACGATGGGATAACATACTCAAAGAAGAAAAGGATATGACTAATTTTTGGCAATCATATAGATTTTCATATAGAAAAAAGCACACTTGTTGAACACCATGGTAATAAGAAAATTGCTTATGTTGCTAACATCTATAAGATTCTTATTTAAGTACGAAAAGGAACTAATGATGACTATATTTTTTATATGAGGCTCTAGGTTAAATCCAGTCAAGAGAGGGGTTCTATATATGAAAGGAGGCTTGGGTTTAATAAACACAATAGTACATGCAACATATTTAATTTTTATATAAGGTATTAAAAGGAATTATGAAGGAAATACAAACTTGATATAAATTATACTATATTATAAATACAAAGAACTGTGGGAAGAAATGGAAGTTAAGAAAGAAGTAAAAGCATTGTGGATAAAGAAATGAAAGAGTACTAAAACAAAATTGTGTTATGGAAAATAAAAAAAGAATAAATGTGAGGAAAAAATAGAAAGGAATGGTATTTAAATATTATGAAAGCATTATATTGCATTGATCCATGGAGATATTTAGAAATAGATAAGAAAAAAGCTATAATGATGCGCTATAATAACTACAAAAGATTAAAGAATGTAATGAATTTTATGCAGATTGTCTATTAGAAAATTACCAGTTAAGGCAAATATGCCATACAAGAAAAAGCAAGATAGGATATGTAATAAATATAGAGAGTTTGAGACTACTGCGCATGTGTTTTTGAAATGTGAAAGAGTTAATAATTTGTGGAAAGAAATATGTAAACATAGTAAGGTGAAAAGCTTATTAAAATTTGAGCAAATAAAAATGGACATAATAGAATTTGGTTATTATAGAGCATGAAAACAGGAAGAAGTGAAGAAAATGGACAGGGTAATATTTTATGTTTCATGGACTATATGGAACGAGAGACTAAATGAAATAAAATACAATGGAAAATGGACTTTGACAAAGATTTTGGACAAAATAACGTTTTGTTTGTGGATAAAAGATTGGGGATGCTTAAATTGAAGTTTATATAGTATGGAGATTTGTAGATAGATGAAAATAATGTAAATATGTAAAAATGCAAATATTATGTAATGTATATATATCAATAAAAAACCCTACTCATCATTATTGCAAGTGGGATCCATTTTGCAGGAGCACTTCTTGTTTCCATTCTGGGTGCAGAGGTGGTTCTGAGAAACTGGAAAACAGATGGAGAAAGCATGAGATAATAAAGTGATGAGAAAAATGGAGGAGAAAACAAATATAGAGACCGGATAATGTCCGCAGGATTTGCAGGAGATGTTTCAAAGAAATATGTCTCATTCAGATGAGTCAGCAAGTGATAACTATATAATTACAACCCTCCAGTCAAAAGGGTTGTGGGATGATTTAATTAAAGAAATGGTGATGCAGAGTGAGCCAGAAAATGAAGGAGATGCCTCCTGGGGGAGACATTATGGAGAAAATACAAAAAAAGGATGCAGAGACAATCCTGAAGTATAGTGGTGAGATGGAAAAGAAAACATATGCAGAGAAAGTAAAAGAAGGCAAAATGGGAGTAAGAAAAAAAAAGCAGAAGAAAATGAAAAATGGATGCACGTAGTAAGGATACAAAATGAAGACACATAATTGGACAAGTATGAAGTGTAGGAAATGTAATAGCTAATTTGGGTGTAAAAGCACATGAGGTAAGATCATTTATTTTTATTAACAAAGAGACATTTTGTGACATCATATTTGGGACTGTTTATTCAATGGAAAATTTGCTTGGAGAATATGAAAAAAGAAAGAGTGTAAACCATAGCTCTTTAGGTGACAAAAGCATTTAACAGGGAAACAAAAAAAATGCATATACAATTTCAAACAGAGGTTGAAAGAAACTTTGAAAGGACATTTGAAAACCATGTAAAAAACTACTGGACATTGCACAAGTTTATGACAAAAGGGGTTTATGGACTGGTGGATGAGATTGTAATATTGTGCTAAAATTGAAATAGAAAAAAATATACATATACCAAGTATGATAAATGTGGGGGAGGGGATAGGGTTGTTGTAAAATACTGGAGACAACCAAAAACATTTTTTGTGGAATAGAAGGACATTTGATAAGTAACTGTGACAAATGAAAATATTATATTTGTGGGGAAATGGGACATGATGCAAAAAATATAAATTGATGTGTTATAAATTTAACAAAATTGGACATTTATGGATGGATTGCAAAAATGAAAATAAGAGTAAGGAAAAATAAAAATAAAAAAGGAAAATCAGCAAAGAGAAGAAATTTTAGAAGTAGTAGAAACAGAAGAAAAATTAGATGAAAAAATAATAAAGATGACATAGAAAAATGTTCTGAAATAAATGACAAAAAAGAAATAAATCGGGAGGTACTAAAAAAAGAATTATATTGGTAAAAGGGTAATAGACAGAAAAAGAAAATTTAAAGGAATAAGTGTAAATGAAAAAAAAGTAAATGCATGAAAAACAATACTTTCAACTAATTATTGGGGGTTGGTATAATGGTTAAGATGTTTGACACATAGATAAAGGGTACAGTGTTTGATTCTCATCTTGGGGCAGTGGGATAGGCTTAGAATGGCCTATTAAGAAAGTTAGTTTAGTAATTAGCTATGAACTTCTAAAACCATGCATCTAAGGAAAAGCATAAATGAAAAATTTAGAGTGCTTTCTATAAATGTGAATTGTATTAAGGATATAGTAAGAAGAATAGGGAGTTTGGAAAGGTGTACTACATGTGACGTAGATGTAATTATATTAAAAGACACAATATTTTTAATAAATGTATAAAGATTACAAACAGAGAAACTATGGAGAGGAATGATATTCTAGAATAGCTGTATTCTGTAGAAATACAGCAAAGATATCAGATGTAAGTTTACCAAAAATAGGAAGATTAACCATTGTAGACTGAAAATAGAAATAAGTATATAGAATTATAACATATATTTGTACTAATTGTAAAGAAAAGGAAAGCATATTTCATCAGATTTTAGATATATAGTGATAAATACAAATATTATATTAACAGGAGATTTAGTTTAATTGTGATATA
Organism: Protopterus annectens; assembly: GCF_019279795.1. Lineage (NCBI taxonomy): Eukaryota > Metazoa > Chordata > Ceratodontiformes > Protopteridae > Protopterus > Protopterus annectens. The sequence continues at coordinate 707,402,857 of NC_056737.1, forward strand.
AAAGGCAAACATAAAGGAAAGGAAATGATATAAGAAAATTGTTAGAAGTTATAAGATGTGGAAAGTTAAATCTTTCGGACAAAAATTCATGGACTTACAAAAGGGGTATGTATTGAACTGAAATAGATTATTTTATAGCATCAGAAGGTTTAGTTATGGGAGAAGGTGAGGTAGTTGAAACAGGATTTTCTGATTATCTTGCAAAATGGTTTGAGATAAAGGAAAAAAATGAATATATAAAAATAAGCAAGGGAATAAAAAGCATAAATGAGAAAGCATGGAATGAGTAAGGAAAGAGACTGGTAATATAGTTACAGAAAGATCATATTACTACGAGAACATTTTATAAAAACTGGTCTGAATGGTTGATGATATTTAAGAAAAATATAAAAAAATATTTTTTACAGTGGCAGTATGATGTGAGAAAATTAGAGATTTTAAAACATAAAAGAACATATAGCAATGCATTGGAAGAGAAATCAAGAATAAATACAAGAATTGTTATATAAGCCAACATATTTTTACAAAGAACAAGAGAAGTATTGAGTTACTTAAGCAGATTAGCAAAAGAATGTGGTAGTGTGATAAGAGAAATAAAATGTAAAAGGAGAAATAGAAAGAACTCAGTAAAAAGATTATGAATAGTGTAGCATAATATGTACAAGAAATGTTTAAAGAAAAAAGAAGGTAGTAAAAACATAGAAAGTAAAAAAGTTAAGAGAAAAAGATAATAAAGAGTTGGCAAAACAGATCTATTTAAATGAGTTAGAAAAAGTACTAGGACAAGTATAGATTTGGCTGCAGGACCAGATGGGAAAGGGTATGAAATGTATATAAATTTAAGGAACTTGGAAAAAGGTTTAAAGATTTTTATATGAATGGTTAAGTGAAGGTTTTATGTATAAAAAATTATGTAGTGGAATACTTACATTCATATGAAGGAAGGAACATAGAAGACAATTAAAAAAATGGAAACGGATAGTACTGAATAATAATGATTATACATTCTTTATGAAAATAATACAAAAAAGATTTGAAACTAAAATGGAAAATATTAAGGAAGATAGTATATGTTGTATAAAGAGGAAGGGTTGCCAAGAATTATTAATGATAGACAAATTGTGGGTGATATTATGAAAAGAAAAGAAGAAGCAAAAACATGATAGGAGACCTTAATAAGGCATTTGATACAACTGGACATGAAATCTTATGGTTAATAATGAAAGAATGCAATATAAGTGAGGCAGTTATGAAATTACATATGTCAAAGAATAGTAATAAAATAAAAATACTTGTAAACGGCTGGTTAAGACAAGATGTACATATGAAGAGTAGTGTAAGACAGAGATAGCCAATGAGTTGTATACTCTTTGCATTGGTTATGAATGTGATAGTATGTGAAATAAATCACAAAATAAAAGAGGTGTTTAAATAACACCTGAAGGGTTAAGAATTCCAATTCTGTTCATGTATGCTGATGACATTATAATAATTGCAAAAAACAAAATCTTGATGAAAAAAGAAATAATGTGCACAAATTAGTGTCTAGAGGTAATAAGGATCGCTTTAAATAAAGAAAAAATTAAAAGTTTAAGTGATGTAGTAAAGATGGGAGGCATATATTTTACAGTGAATGAAACTTCTGTGTTAGGTATAAAATTTAGGAATATAGAAGTAATCAGAATGCAATGGGGAAAAACAATATAAGAAATAAAACAAACATGTCTTTTCTGAAGAACATATAAATTATCATTCAGAGATAGCATACTTAGCAAGTGCATTTATGTTGCTAACAGTATTTGAAAAGGAATTATAGCAGATAATTTTGTTCATTTATATGGGGTTCTAGATTAAACTGAGTAGAAAGAGGAATTTTGTATGCAACTGTAGATGAAAGAGGTTTAGGGTTAATTAACCCAGTGGTATACACTGCTTCATTAAATTAGTACAAAGTATTAAAGTAGATAAATCAAAAATGTGAGAGATTAGTAGTAAACATGTATAAATATAATTACGATACATTTGGGGATATGGATACAAAGAGTAAAAGAGAAAACGAGTATATAAATGAAGAAATAAAATGTTACCAAAAAAAAAATATTTTTGGGGAAAATAAAAATCGATGAAAAGATAGAAAAGTGTGGTACAAGAATGTAGTGATAAACTATTACTATGTAAACAATGGGAAAATCTAACAGATGAAAACATTTAAACTATAAAAATAAAAAGCAAATGGAGTAATGAGAAAGTAGAATGTCAAGACCTTTTGTGGAGACTGGTAAAAGATAACTTGCCAGTAAAAGGAAATATGCCATATAAAAAGGAAAATGATAGAATATGTTTACGTTGTCAAGAAGAAAAAAAAACTGTGGAACGTGTTTTTAAAATGTAAAATAAAAGACTAAAAAGTTATGGGGAAACTATGTGAAGAAGACCTTTTTTGTGAAGATATAAAAGAAATGGATAAAATAAACATGTACGTGGTAAAATGTGGACATTATCAGAACAGAAATAAAGAATATGTTAAAAGAATAGATACAAAGTAATTTTATATCATATGGGTTATATGGAATGAAAGAATAAATTAAAGTATGTTTAACAGTAAATGAATTTTAGCAACAATATTAAATAAAATAAGATGGTGGTTATAGAAAAAGGTATGGGGTCTATTAGGGATGAAAATTTTGTATGATTGTAAAGGAATATGAATACGTGTAAACAGAGTTGTATATCTATATATTTCTACAATTGTAAATATTTATAAATATGTTAATATGTTGCAAATAAAAGTTTATTTTGTATATAAATAAAGGACTCCTATTCTTTCTGATAGGTGCCAACAGATCTTTTATAGCCACCTGAGATACCACTCACTCAAGAAGATGGGGCAGCAGTTTTTAAAGTCTCATCAGAAGGATGACAAAGACAGGAGTGCAGCACTCATCTTATGTTGCACTGCAGTGTCAGCAAGCCATCTACCTGTTAGGGGAAAAGAACCCACAGTTTCTGCACCAAAGGAGAGCATGCTACCAATTAAGCCACTTACATTGCATGAGGTCCTTTATATTGTGCATATTGAAGGGTACCCTAAATGAGTCTACACACCAAAAATGAGGTTTAAGCAGCCCAAGGACTTGATCAGTGACACCACTAGTTTGTCATTGTATCTCAGCAAATCTTTCCTCGGCTGCAGTATGTGGGTTATGATCTGGGGTGATAAGCCATGGCTGGAGTAGATGCATCACCTGCAAAAGGAATAAATTATTTGTTTATGGCTTTCTTTTAGTTAGTATAAAAAAATATTTCTTTCTTTCAGTGAGTGCAGTGCCAAAACATATATCTATATATTTGCATACTTTACTTCCTGAGCCTACTTACACATTACTGGGCACATAAGATATGCCCATCTATAAGCACTGGCTGTAGTGTGCACATGGTCTAGATGTGTGCATCACGCACAATGTTAGGGCAGTGGGCACGGAACATAAATATTATTCCATTAGCTGAGATGGCCACCTAGTAGTTTCCATAGTGCCATTCCTTTTTGTTAGCATACTTGTGTGCAACATTATTAGATAAAGTCTTAATGACAGAATGTATGCAGTTAACAACATTAATGACTCCTGGGAGGGGGTTTTCCACAAAAGGCTTCCATTTCTCCATGGTGCTTGCAGATACTCTGGTAAAAACAAATATGATTGCCACTTGGTCATGCATGTTGATAAGGAATGATCCAGGAGGTGGTTCTCTGAGAATGTGACAATGGAATGTTCTCTGCACAAGCCATGATATCCCTCAATAGGCATATATAGGTTTCCAAGGGTAGGATATTCTCCCACAGGCTGTATGCACACATTCAGTATACAACACATCCTAACCTTTAGTCCAGTCAACAATAGACTGTCACCTCCTGATCAGGCAGGTTGAGGGACTGGAATTGGTGATGCTGGGGTCTCTGCTACATTACATTTGATTGCAGCTTTACCTGCACATCTGCAGCATGTATTGGATGCATTGATAAATAATGTTTCCTACAAGCTGGGATATTTCTCCTCTAGTGTACAGAAACATTTTTGACATTTTTACTGTCTTCTTCAGTTGTCAGGAAGTGTGACGTTTGGCTTTAACAATGGTGCATACAACGCCATTGACTAGATTTGCATGCCACATTTCATCATTTGCATTTTACAATCTGTGATGTTCCAGCATGGAACAATGAATGTAACTAAACTGAAAACAGTCACTGACTGTCTGTGGCTGTTGCATGGTGTCCTATACTTTGTGCAAACTAATTCTGAATCCTATACCTCCTATCCACAAAGTCAGGTCTATATTAGAACATCAAAGTATTACTACATCAAATGTTCTAATATCGAACCATTTCACTCGAAACACCACAACATCGAACACTCAGAACAGCAAATTAGTTCCCAGGGAAAAAATTTGCTGTTCCAAGAAACATACACACAACACAAGCACACCAAAATACATAATCTACACACATACACTTTACAAAACCCTACACTAAACCATAATACACTACTAGCTATCCACTTACCTTAACCCAACCCTAACCCTAAGGTCCATAACTACTGCACACTCACCTTACCCGCTCCCTAACCCTAAAGTCCCTATTGCACACTCACCTTACCTGCTCCCTAACCCTAAAGTCCCCATCACACACTCACCTAACCCGCGCCCTAACCCTAAAGTCCCTATTGCACATTCACCTTACCCATTCCCTAATCCTAAGGTCCCTATCGCACACTCACCTTCATTCGCACACTTACCTTAACCCAGTCCGTAACCTTCATTCCACAGTCAAGGAAATAACGAAGCTGCAGAAATGGCCCACCGAATACTTTCCCTAGGAAAGTAGTCGATGTTCTTCAGCTTCGCTATTTTCAGCTTTAGATGCAAAGGGTTTGATATTAGTACATTTGAAGTAGTAATACTTTGATGTACTAATATAGACCCCACAAAGTCCATTCATTAACAAGTGTAGCAGAAGTTAAATGCATTATCTTCTATTTGGACCAGCTGTTAAAGATCCATGTGACCAATCAACATTTTAGTTACAAGGTGCAAAATTTTACTATACAGAACACATTAATGTGAAGTTGTCCTATCTTGCCCTCATTCTTGACTGATGGGTTTGGAACCGATCCTCGTTTCCGACTCGGCCGTTTTCTAAAGCTCGAGGTCTACTGCTAGCTCATGGCTCTGTCCCTATCCCATGATGCCATAGGGCATTTCCCAGATCTTGTTTGCTGCTGAAATGTTTTGGGCATTGTAAGCTAGCTCTGACTAAATTTCACTAAATTTTTCTTATTAATAAGGCTTTATTTACTTATATTTACTGTTTATAACTCTTAGAGTGCTAGTTTTTTATCCCGTGAATTAGCACGTTTACTGCTTATATTTTTTTTGTTTTCCCTTTAGATATAACTTTGGCAGCTTGGCCTTCTACAGGCCCTTTTTCTCTCAAACCCCATCCCCACTACAGTGTTTTGTGTATACAAAAAGCTGTTAGATAGCTGTGATCAAATTTTTTGATTAGCAGTTGATCAGATAGTCATGTTTCAAGGCTTAGAGTGTGTGTGTGTGTGTGTGTGTGTGTGTGTGTGTGTGTGTGTGTGTGTGTGTGTGTGTGTGTGTGTGTGAGTGTGTGCATGTGTGTGTGTGTACCTTTTCATTTATTCTTCTCCTCAGTAGCTGGGTTTTTTGAGATTCTACTGTGTGTGCATAGTTTTTTTTGTTAATATTTGCCCATTTTATTCAGGGGCTATAACTTGTGTATTTAATAGTATTGTAAGATGATACATATAAAGACCTTTAAACAACCTGTTTAAGTTAGAGGGTTGTTTATTGTTTATTTTTGTACACTTTAATAGCATTATTTCTTACACGTTTTTGATAGCCTGTTTGAGTTAGAAGGCTCTCATACTGTGTTGTGTTTCTGATATTTTGTGTTCAGGATGGCAAGTTAACAAACTAAGGATAACAAGGAGATCAGGGTCTCAGGAATTAAAAGATGTCCAAAGTGCTCACAGAAGATGTCTATCACTGATGGGCACTCGAAATGTTATATATTGTTTAGGAGCCCTGCATTTGCAGGAAAGTTGTTCCATTTGCCAATCTTTCAGCTTGAGGGTGCTTCAAGAGCGAAATAATAAATTGATATTAAGAGGGTTTGTTAAAGTCTTCCTTTACTGAGGATTTAGAGAAGGATCAAACTCCATTAAAAAAGACTTCTTCACCTTCTTTGTTCAAGTCTGAGAAAAGTTCTAAGAGGCCATCCTCAGCTTCTTTAGATGGTTCAGAGCCTTTAAAAAAGATTCAAAAATTCTTGGAACCAACCACACTGACTCAGACCTCTACCTCAGCTCCATCTGTGTTGGGGCAGACAGTAGTTCTAGCTAGGAGCCAATCAATTTTAGATCCAGAGTCTCCTATTCTCCGATCTCCACTTTTATAGTCTGTGGCATCACCAAAACCATCATCTCATTCTTCCAGAGCTCTTTTGGATTTGGACATGGATCATTTGGTGCAGAAGCTTCTGAGGGCACTGGCTCTTGCAAAAATGTTGTCAGCACTGACCCAGTTTGCTTCAGATCTGACCAGACCAGTTCTCCCTACTTCGATTCCTTCTCCAACCCCTACCATGGTTTCGGAGCCGGAATGAGTAGAGCTGATAGTTGTAGGCCCTATGGTGCCGAAACCTTCTTTGGCTTCTTCCGTTTCTACTGCTCAGACTACCTCGATGCCAACCAGGTGGTTTGGGGACCAACACTCTCTGGTCAGCTCTGGGGGGCCAGACTGAGTATTTATCAGTTCTGGCTTTACCTCTTGGAGCATCGGCTCAGATGAGTTCAGCTCCTACCTCGGCCTCGGAGATGTCTCTTGTGGCTCTGGGGGGAGCTTCTGGTTCTTCGGAGCAGAAGCTCTCCTCGTGTCATAGGGGGTGCCTTTGAGGTCATGAGGACAGCATTGTCCCCAAGGACATCTAGTGTTTCAGATCCTACCATTCCTTCCCCTAGAGTTCCGGATCCATCTTCTGCACCACATGGACAAACTATGTAAAACCACAACTCCGTAAAAACAAAGAAGCTCTGTGAATCAGACTCAAACACTAATAATATTCAACAATTTAATGAAGCGCTTTTCGTCGCCTTCAATAAGACAACTTTTTCAGATTACATAAAAAAAAAAAAAAACAGGTTCCCATTTAAACAGTAAAAGAAAATCACATGCTCAACCTCATAAAGGTATAACAATACACTTAAAATAGTGCATGTATAAAAACATTTAAAAACAAAAAGTTGGCGTACCGCTTCTAAGTTAGTAAATGTGTACAATTCCTCCACGACTGTACAGTTATGTGACATTAATTTCACTTAAACAAAGAATATATACAAATGTGTAAATAGTAATTTTATTTGCACAAACTCTTTAATTTTAGTAGACACCCAATGTTGCAAAACTCATTTAAACCGGGTTCCACAAAGGCATTTAATCTAATTTGCCATGCAAGTTCACATTCTTCTAAGAACAAGTTTGAAGGGCCGCCTCTAATATCATGCTGAATTTGGTCTATTGCCCTAAAAGTAAATTTGTGTCCTTTATTCAACATACTGTGTTTGGCAAGTGCACTGTCAGTTTTATTTGTTCCTATTGCATAAATGTGTTCATAGATTCTGTCTCGGAGTCTACACTCCGTTTTCCCTACATAAAATGTTCTGCAAGATGTACACGTAGCAGTATAAACAACCAGTTTTGAATTACAATGCAGTTTGTGCTTTAGTTCATACTTTCTCTCATTAATAATGAATGTTCTACCTGTAGCTATAAACTTACATATACTACAACAACCGCAAATGGACATACCAGAGAATCTATGGACACCAGCATTATTATTTGTCTCAAGCAAAGTTTTCAAATTTATTCCTCTTCTAAAGACAATTTTTGGAACACTACCTAGCTTCTCTGACAATATTTTATCGTGTTTAATTAATGCCCAATTTTTATATAAAATAGTTCTTATAATTGCGCTGTCCATACTAAATGTTGTGATAAAGCTACACTTGTACACATTAATTGAGCTGTTACTAGTTGTCTCATCACAATTTGTGGCCGACAGATTTTCACTAACTGTTGTCGCTCCAAGTTCACTTATAGCTGGTCTTCTATTTAAAATCAGGTTAATTATCCCGTTATATCTTTTTGAAAGGACTTCATTGGAAATTGTCTCAATGAAGTTCAATGGGTACCCTCTTTGTTGAAACATTACACTAAGCAAATTGCATTCTTCCAAAAATTCAGTATCAAGTGATACCATTCTGGCAGCCCTAATTAGTTGACCTTTTATTACTGAACGCTTCTGTGACAGTGGATGAGAACTGGTAAAATGCAAAAATGAGTTGCAATACATGTCTTTTCTAAATATTTTTGAAACATATCCATCATTTACAATGTCTTTAGAAAGTCTGACATCCAAGTATTCAATACAAAACAATTGGAAGTTAAATGTAAATTTAAGAAAATCAGTCGAGCTGTTTAAATACTCCACAAAGTTTTTTGCTAAGTCTTCGTCACCTCGAAACAGAATAAAAATATCTTCAAGAAAACAAGTGTAATACATGATTTTTGTCATGTGGAAAGCATTGTTGAATACAAATTGTTTCTCCCAATAAACCATGACAGTGTTAGCAAAACTCCCGCCGCAAGGTGAGCCCATGGCTACACCACGCTTCTGGAGATAAATGTCATTTTGAAATGTAAAATAGTTATTGGTGAGAATAATGTCCAACAACACTTCCACAAGATAAATTTCCTGACTGGATGCCCCTTTACTATTAAGTAATAAACTAACCCATTCAAGGCCCTCCATTTGTGGAATTGACGTATATAATTCTTTAACGTCAATGGTAAGGAAGTTATTGGCAACATCAAAATCCAAAGTGTTGATATTCTGTAAAAAGGCCAAAGAGTCTTTACAGACTTGTGGCTCAGATAATAAATATTTCTTAAGAATGTTATCAACAACTTTAGCACAAGGGTATGTGATAGAGCCACAACCGTCTATCAGTGGCCTCATAGGTGGATTAATAAAATCCTTATGGATTTTAGGAATAGCAAACATGACAGGGAATTTTGGCCATACCATAGTCATATAATTAAATAAAGTAATGTCTATTTTAGATTCTATGAACAAATCATTTATATAACCTTTAATTTGGTTGTAGGCTATATTTACTTCATTAATTGATGCCTTACTATAGGTATCGCTACTTAGCAAAGCCTGTACCCTTGCAGAATAATCAGTTGTATCAAATATGGCCAGACCCCCACCCTTGTCTGGCTTGACAACCCTTACTTTCATTGACTTCAAAGTTTGTAGTGCCATAAATTCTTCCCGTGTAGTGTTAACATCATACATATTACCATTGATGAAACTCCTGTGACCATTAACAAAATATCTTAAATCTAATTCAGTTATAGTTTCAAATATATTTAACATTGGGTGTAATGGAGGGTTAAAAACATACGGAACCCTAAATAAAGAGCTCATTTCACCAAAATTACCCAACATGGTTGACAAATTAAATTTTCTTACAAACAACTTCAAGTCTTTAATTGTTTGAACAATGCACAGATGTCTACTAGGGACAAATGTATTTCCCTTTGCTTACAGTTCAATTAGAACTGGATCAATTTCAATCGATGAATAATTAAAAATGTGAAAGTCACCAGAACTGTTTTTTAAGATTACAACCCCATATTGCAAGTCGTTCATTATTTTCTGCGTTTGTTGACACGCTGTTTGTTTTTATGAGCGTGATTGTTGTATTTTTTGCGGCTAGCACCTGGATGGACAAAGTTCCGAAAATTTGAGTTACTTGGATTGTTGACCTTTAAAGCAGTCTCTTGTTGGTTTTTATTCAAACCTTGACTATTGTTAGAATAAAGCTGTTCACTTTGTCTAACTTGTTCTTGTTCAGTGTCAGAGATAGAAGTGACTGCTGTAGCAGTAGTGTTAAGTGCATTAGAATCATTCCTTTTATCACTTTGGCCATAGTTATTGGAAAAGGAAGTGCCAACTTGGGCCATGGAGGGCCTAGGATACGCTGAACCATTGTCATAGGCTGCACGGTCTCTTTTCATTTTTTTGATTTTATTAAATTTTAACCTATCCAATAACTAATCAATGCTGGAAAAACATCTCTCATAATCATACTTATATCTAAGAAAATCAATATGAGAGGTGATAAAGGAATTAATATCTGACACTTCACTTGTTAATTCCTCAGTTTGAATTGTATAGTGCTTTAACATTAAATTCATTAAAGCAAACCCTTGTTGGTCAAACAAAGAATTAAGTTCTAGATGAAATAGAGAATCACATTTATGCAATAGGAACAAATAAAACTGACAATGCACTTGCCAAACACAGTATGTTGAATCTTCTTCTTTCAGCTTTTTCCCGGTTAGGGGTCACCACAGCAGATCATCTGTCCGCTCATGATTGGCAGTGGAGTTTTACAGTGTTGAGTTGTCAGCCCGGCGCCCAACCTTCACACAGAAGGCACGCACACACTCAAACCTAGGGCCAATTTAGAGTGTCCAATTCACCTACTGCATGTCTTTGGGATGTGGGAGGAAACCGGAGCACCCAGAGGAAACCCACGTGACCACAGGGAGGACATGCAGACTCCGCACAGAAGGCACCCCAGCCGAGAATCGAACCGGAGAACCTCTTGCTGTGAGGCAGCAACACTAACTGCTGCACCACCGTGGCCGCCCTCAAACACAGTATGTTGAATAAAGGACACAAATTTACTTTTAGGGCAATAGACCAAATTCAGCATGATATTAGAGGCGGCCCTTCAAACTTGTTCTTGGAAGAATGTGAACTTGCATGGTAAATTAGAATAAATACCTTTGTGGAACCCGGTTTAAATGAGTTTTGCAACATTGGGTGTCTACTAAAATTAAAGAGTTTGTGTAGATAAAATTACTATTTACACATTTGTATATATTTCTTTGTTTAAGTGAAATTAATGTCACATAACTGTACAGTTGTGGAGGAATTGTACACATTTACTAACTTAGAAGCGGTACGCCAACTTTTTGTTTTTAAATGTTTTTATACATGCACTATTTTAAGTGTATTGTTATACCTTTATGAGGTTGATCATGTGATTTTCTTTTACTATTTAAATGGGAACTTGTTTTTTTTTAAATGTAATCTGAAGAAGTTGTCTTATTGAAGGCGACGAAAAGCGCTTCATTAAATTGTTGAATATTATTAGTGTTTGAGCCTGATTCACAGAGCTTCTTTGTTTCTGTACCACATGGCCCAGAGCATAGAGATCCGGAGGCTCATGACTCCCCACAGGACACACCTTTCTCTTTAGAAACCTCTCCAGAAGCCCCATCTGAGGAGGCACCCTGAAAGAAGATATGTAAAAGGAAACATCTAAACTCCCCTGAGGAGTCAGTGACATCAGACATGGACCTCGATGATTCAAAGGGGTACCCACGGTCACCTTCTGAAGATGTCTCATTCGCAGACATCCTAGAAGTCCATAAGCAGAGAGGAGGCCACTAACCCTTCTGTGGAGGAGTCTGTGTACATGAAGGCTTTTGGTTATTGACCTTCCACCTCTTGGGTGTCTCCGTCTTTTGGTGAACTCTTGGATTTGGTTTATCGGCAGGCGTGGGAGTCTCCAGATATTGTGGAACCTGTCCCTAGGACGCCTAACAAATTTATCACTGCACCAGAGGACAAATCTTTCTTGACCGGGGGGGGGGTGCCACTAGATGTTATGGTGGCTGCGGTGGCCACTAAAAAAGAGATGTCTGAGATGTCCACATCTGTCCATCCACTGAACAAAAAGTTGTGTGTGATGGACAGGTATGAGAAGCATATATTCTCATCAGCAACCTTTACTCTACAGTCCGTGAATTACCTAACTCACTTTCCAAAGCTACAGAAAGATCTCCTAAAGGAGCATGGAGATACTCTCCAGGGTAATGTAGCTGTGGGAGTCTCCGATAAAGTAACCTCTCAGCTCTCCACCCTAAACTCTATAGCCAACTCTTCCATGAGGCTCATTTCTTATGCAGCCAATGGAGCAGGCAGATCAGCAGGTTCAGGAATTGCCCTTAGGAGACATTCTTAAATGCGCTTGTGTTCATTTGTGGAACCTTTTAAGTCGTCCTTTATCTTTAATGGCTCATCCTTGTTTGGGCCCAAAGTAAAGGAAACACTGACCAGGTGTGAGCAGGAAGGAAAGACTCTCTCTGCCACTGGAGACCATTTTTACACTCCTTCAAGACCATATCCTAAGGGTCGAAAGGGTGGAAAGATGTGGTTCCATAAAACCCAGGGAGCCTTTCAGGACATACATGGTGAACCCCCCCTCCAGGGGCAGAGGAGGGGGTAATAATGGGAGATGCTGGCCATGCAGCAGAGGGGGTCCGCAGAATCAGGGTGACCAATATTCTTTCTTCGGTAAGCCCTTTTAGCATTCCTAAAGGGAAACCCGACTGCTCTACTCTGGAGGCAGTCAGGGGTAGCTTGTCTTTGTACCCAGATGCCTGGCTAAAAATCACAAAAGACAAATGGGTGCAAAGGATCATATCCAGAGGGTATGCTATCCCCTTCTCCATCCCTCCCCCAACCTTGGGAACAGTTCCAGAAGTTCTACCTAGACACAGGAATCAGGCCGTAACCGAAATTCAAAAGTTGCTGGAAAAAAAGAGTCATCCAACCAGTCCCCACAGACCAGATAGGATCCGGAAATTACTCAAGATTCTTTTTAGTTCCAAAGGAAATGGGGGACTAGAGACCAGTAATGGATCTCAGCACATTAAATAAGTCAGTAGAAAAGACAAAGTTCCAGATGGTCATGCTACAGTCAATCCTTCCCTTTCTGGGAAAAGACAATTGGATGTGCTCTATAGACCTCCAGTATGCTACCACATAAAGATGGACAGGCCATTCAGGAGTCACTTGCACTTCCAGCTGGGAGCCAGTCACTACCAATTCTGAGCACTGACCTTTGGGCTCACTACAGCCCTCAGAGTGTTCACCAAATGTATGGCAGTGGTTACAGTCCACCCGGGGGGTGTAGGATTCTGGGTGTTTCCATACCTAGATGACTGGGTCCTTACCACCACTACCAAGCAGCTACTACTACAGGCAATAGACAATACTTTGGACCTATGTGCTCAACTTGGGATCACAATCAACTACAAAAAATCTGCTTTATTGCCATCACAGCATATCGCATTTGTAGGTGCAGAATTAAACTCGGTAACTATGATGGTAACTCTTCCACAAGAATGAATACAATCTCTTTGCACGCAAATTCAAAACCTACTTTTGAGAATGAGAGTACAAGCAAGAACTCTGCTCAAAGTTTTAGTGACAATGGCAGCAACTGTCACCATACCCCCCCTAGCTTGCATGTACATGCAGATTCTACAATGTCTTCTCTTTACCCAGTGGTCAATGCAGGACTCACCGATGCCATACCAGACAATTCCGACAGACTCTTGCAAAAGGGACTTAGACTAGTGGATAAACTCGGATTAAGTCACCATAGGCCATCCTTTCACCCTACCTCCCCCATCAGCCACAGTGACCACAGATGCTTCCCAGATAGGGTGGGCGGGGGCATTATCAAGGACAGATGGCCCAAGGCACTTGGCAAGAACACAAGGTTCACCTGCACATCAATGTGCTGGAGATAAGATCAGTGCTACTGGCATTCCAAGCATTTCACCACTCTCTTCCTCCAGGCACAACTGTGATCCAGATGGACAGCATGTCAGTTGTATGGTACATAAACAAGCAAGGAAGAACCAAGTCTTACCCCTTTATTGAGAGACCCTTAGAGTATGGCAATGGGCAACCTCATCCCAGTGCTTTCTTATAGCAACGCATATCCTGGGGAAATCCAACGTGATAGTGGACAAGCTTAGCAAGGCGATTCTAATGCCCCACGATTGGTCCCTGAGACAAGATGTAGTGGAAATGATTTTTCGCAAAGGGGCCAGCCTTGTTGCGATCTCTTTGCCACATCCATGAACATGAAATGCAGTAACTATTTTACCCTGATCCCTCCACCGGGGAAGTCACTGAGGGACGCACTTGTACATGATTGGCCCCTGGATCTCCTTTATGCCTTCCCCCCCCTTTCCACTGATACCAAGAGTACTTCAGAAAGCCAATTCACTGGGAAGGGCATTAATCCTGATAGTGACTTACTGGCCTCGTCAAATTTGGTTCCCCTTCCTACAGCCTCAAATACAGGAAGAGCCATGGATCCTGGACCCAGTACCAGATCTACTGACACATTCTTCAGGTGCTCTTCATCCTTCTTTCTCAACCCTCAATGTGACAGCTTGGCTGCTCCAATTCCCAAGATAGCCAGGTCACAGAATCTTTTATCTGCAGTCAGACACATCTTGATCTCTTCTCACAAATCATCTACAAGACAATTGTACCTCAGTAAATGGAGGAAAAGTTCTATCTGGGCCACTCAAAACAGTATTGACCCATATTCAGCATCCATTTCATCTATTCTTGAGTTCTTGACTAAACTTTTTAATGAAGGAGCTGCGGCATCCACTATCAGAGTTCAGTTAGCAGCTATCTCAAATTTTCATATTGAATAAAGATTCAAGTATAATGTCTCACAGGCTAGCAAAAGCCTTCCTAAGAGGTACAAACTTACTAAGACCATATATTAAGCCACCCTTACCCCCATGGAATCTAAACTTCCTTTTGTCCAAAATAATTCTTCCCCTTTTTGAACCTGCATCATCGTGTGATTTTAAAATATCTAACCTGGAAAACTGCTTTCTTAGTGGCCATCACTTCAGCCAGAAGAGTATTAGAGTTGCAGGCCTTGTCTATTAAACTTCCATACATGCTGTTCCACAATGATAGAGTATCATTACGTAAGAACCCATTCTTTTTGCCAAAGGTGTGCTCAGAGTTTAGCCTCAATCCATCTATTGAACTACTGGCATTCTTCCCCAGATACGGCATTGAGGCGGAATACAGGCTACACCAGTTGGATGCTCATAGACAACTGCATTGTTACCTACATAGAACAAAAGAGTTTAGAAAATCAGACCAACTTTTTGTATCCTATTCAGAAAATAAAAAAGGTCTTCCAGTAGCAAAAACTACTTTGTCAAACTGGCTGTCTCAATGCATTTTGTTTGTTTATAATTCAGCACATAAAGAATTACCACAAGGAAACAAAGCACTTTCAACGAGAGCAGTATCTACTTCCTCTGCTTTCTGTGCTAGGCTACCCATTGATACTATTTGTGAAGCAGCTACATGGGCTAAGCCTCATACCTTTATCACTCATTACAAAGTAGACATGGCCTCCAGGGACAGGGCCCTTTTTGGTTTCACTGTTCTGGAGAATGTACTCCCTTGAACCACCCAACAAGAAAGGCACTAGGGACGCTGTCCCATCAGTCAAGAATGAGGGCAAGATAGGACAACTGCACATAAAGAATTTATGTACCTACCATAACGTTCCATGTGAGTTGTCCATCTCGCCCTTCATTCTTACGTCCCAGCCACCTGACCCCCTGCCTTGATTTCTGGGAGAACAAGAGGTGGTTCTACTCTTGGTAACTGATATTTGACCTTCTCCTGAGTCTGGTAAAGAGTATTATTGGTGTAGATATCTTTCTCCTCTCTCTCTCTCTATATATATATATATATATATATATATATATATATATATATATATATATATAAATAATTGTTACATCAGCAAACAAGATTTGGGGAATGCCCTATGGCATCATGGGATAATGAGAGCCACGAGCTAGCTGTAGACCTCAAGCTTTAGAAAACGGCCGAGTCAGAACCGAGGATTAGTTCTGAACCCATCAGTCAAGAATGAAGGGGCAGATGGACAACTCACATGGAACATTATGGTAGATACATAACTTCTTTTTTTTTCAAATTATAACACTTAAATGATAAAGACAGCATTATTAACAGAAACACACACACACACACACACACACACACACACACACACACACACACACACACACTTTGAAAGTTAAAATGTTTTGCCACTGTACCCCTTTAAGTGTAAAGTTGTCATTATTACTTTTAAATATAAAGTCTCCCCAAATTTATTTAAAATACAAATAAATACTTGGTACTTACATATTATCGCAACCATATGGCAATATCGGTTGCTTACTGATCGTGAACTATGTTTAGTAATGTTTTTTAAAATGTTATATACTGTGTTTTCTTTAAAAGCCCAGGTTGTTTTCTGGTGTGTTATCAATAAAATCTAAGAAACACACTCTTGTTGTTTCTTTATGCACTTTACTGACAGCACGTTGCTTATGGCAAGTGCACTGAACGTTGATTTTTCTTGGCAGCAAATGCTGTCAAATAACGGTTGTGATTTTGGCTTTACTACAACCGCCAGCATTTTGTCTTTAGTGTTCATTAACAACTGTAGTCAGTGGGCTGATTTCCATTTCTGTAAGGTTCATTGCGTTGTTTTAATTTAGCTTGCATCTGTTTTGCTGATATACTTCTCAAAACCTTTAAGCCTCGTAGTTGTGCAGAAATAATAGTAAATGCATACTGTCTGTGTTGATGTCATTGTTTTGCACACACATAGTCACTGTACTGAGGGTAACTTATTCAGAAGACCTACTTCTTTTTGTAGATGAAAGTGTCACGGTTACGGTCACGGAGTTGAGAGGGAAGAAAAAAGCATTTCTGAATTTGTTTCTGTGATGACGTTGTCAGTTAGTTCCTAGTTATGATGACTATTTATTTATTTTAAGTAATAGGCTCAGGGTTGTATTTCTGTGCTGGTTGCTTATATGTTTGGATGGGTTTTCTGCCTGAAATTTGGAAATTATATTTTTACAGTAATTCTTGTGCTGGCCAAGTGTTTTACAAGGGCTCTTTAATGAACGTATGTCATTGTCATCATTGGGAACCAACCGGTATTGCCCTGAAAAATGTGGTTGCGATAAAACATTAAGTACCATATACTTTAATGTTCACTGTTTATATTATATATTGTGTCTTTGTACGATCATGTTCCATATTATTTCTTTTTTAAAATAATAAATAGACTCTGCTGTTTATATAGCTAGAACTCTATTAATCACACTGTATTTTCTCAAGTCATATGAATGAAAATTAAACTACATTTGATGCAGAGTATTTCAAGAACAAGTATCTCATTTTGTAAGAATTACAAAAGGCTGGATTCTTGTCTATGTCATTACTCAATTCTGACCAGCAGATGGCAATAGAGGTACACAAAAAAGATACATACTTTGTTCCATTGTTTTATAGTGCTGCTGTATTGGCTTTTTATATCTGTGAAATAACTGATTATACATTTGCCACTATATATCATGAATTCCAATCTATAAAATTGTGATATATTACATATGAACAAACTCAGAAGAACACAAGCCTGCAGTTTTAGACCAGCTAGACTAAAGACTCACTCGGAATCAGTTGAAAGAAGCTTTTTGTAAGATAAAACAGATGAATGATTGGGGCATAATATGATATTTTTAGTAAACTGAAATATCAAAATACTCTTTTTCTTTTCATCTTCCTTCCTTTCTTTTCTTCTGTTGCTTTTACTTCCCTCACTCTTTCTTCTTTCTTTGGGAGGTCTGTAATGAAAAGGCATACTAACGACTGAGCCTGAAAACAGTCTATGTATAGCCCTGTTATACCCCAGTTAAAAGACAAAATATATCAATAAATGTTAATAAATATCACTTTTCTTCAGATGCGTCATGCATTATTAGAATGCACTGCAATATTGAATTATATGCAAAATAAATAAGATATGCAGGGAAGTCATATACAGAAGTTTTTTTCAGGAGCAATAATTGGATCGGACACACTTAGGTTAACTGTATTCTTACACATGATTCAGTTTCTATGCATCTAAAAGAACTGACTTAAATGCTATACAATAAAGAAGAAGAATGTATGCAAGCTTGAAAGCTGGAATCCCAAGGAGCAAGAGAAAAAAAGAGCTGCAGTTAGAAAATTATAATACCCACTGTGTCTGTTACAAATGTATGTGTATGGGTAATTAAATGGGCAACACAGCATGATGATTCTTCTTCACACTAGTGACAACTGCTGAGACAGCAATAAGTGTGCTTAAATTATGTCATGAGGAATACTATTACAGAAGGTTGGGATTTCCGCTAAAATCCAACTCACGTGAAGTAATTTAAGCTCTGGCAGTGAGCCACATTTTCAAACTTATTTCTTGTTTTCAAATTCCACTTAAGCGGTATTACATGAACTGGACAAAGGTAATCTGAGACCACCTCTACCACAGTTCTAGATATACACATATTCTAAGTGGGGGCAAAAGTCCTGATCTTGCTAAATATACCAAATAACTCTCAGGGACTATGTATGATAATCCTGAATTAGTGAAAGAATAGAGAAACACAGATAAGTTCTGCTCAAAAATCATTCCAGTCAGATGTACTATGCAGTTAATAAAACAAATGGCAGTATCTTATCTCTTACCCATCTCTCAACTTTGCAATACCTTAAGTAATAAAGAGATTATGAAATAACTACCCCTTGAATTTAGTCTAAAGCAAATCAGCAGATACTGATATATCCTGTTACAGTAATGGCAAGGTATCTGGTTGTGTCCCCAAAGATCCAAGTTCACTAATAACTGTGGAGAGTTCATAAACTGATTTAGAATTAAGACTCTGACATATTATTGACTGCTTTCCTTACATGGCAGGGGAGGGGGGTCTACAAAACTCAGCTGACCCCTAGTAAAGGTTTATAGTGAGGCATACCTCTCAACTGTCCAGATTTTCTCAGAATGTACCATTTTTGCCGAATATTTTTGGTCTGTTCCTCATAAAAGTTGTGTTTTTCTGGCAAATCATTGAGGATTGAAGTCTCTAATTAATGGCAGACATTTGAGTTCAGACTTCATATCCTTCAGAAAATGTATGCTAATGCAAAACATGTGATTATATCAACTTTCTAAGTTTATAAGATCAATATTTTTAATCCACCTCTATTTTTGGGCCTTTACCCCTCCCCCCATTTTGTTTTTGTCTAGATTTCTTGTGCTAAAAGGTTAAGAGGTATCTGATCAGTGCATGACCTAGAATGCAGAAAAGACATCAGTTAGCTATAAATTGGTAAGTTTGGGAATGTGTAGACCTTGTCAGTGTACATCTTAGAATGTTTGCTGCTGATCCATAAGGAATGTAAACACTCTTACTGAACAAGAAAGCTTAAAACTTCTGAAATCTGAACTCCCCTAAGCACCAAAACTGAACAAACAGAAATCAGCTTCTGAATATTAGCTGACAATCTGAAGAAAAAAAAAAAAAAATATATATATATATATATATATATATATATATATATATATATATATATATATATATATATCAAAACAAAATCCAAAGAAAAATTAGATAAAATGTCAGAAAATCACCACAGTATAGCCTACACCTGAACTGCAACCCACAGTATTTCATGATCAGATATTTCATTTTACCACTAATATCTCTGTCATGATTTTGACTTCATAAAAAGACTTATTATGTGATGAAACCTTTCTAAAAATGGGCAATGAAATATACTGCATATTATGGATTTTGCATACTTAATGCAAGATGTTCTATTATCCTCAAAATCAAAACCTCTGAGCATAGTGGGAGTATGGGACATAAAGAATTAAGCAATACCAACAGCCTATTCTACGGATCACAAATCCTCACCAACCCTCAGATCTTTCTCTTAACAAAACGAGAAACCACCTACAAAACAGTTGCCAGATTCACTGCAGGCCAAACTATAACTCTCACCACTGTTTCTCTCTTAGCTTAAACTGGTTAGAATTTCCCCACCAACTACTTCTCTCTTAGCTTCAGATCATATATTCCATACTGTATCTGCCCTCCTTCTGTGGTGACATCTCCTCACTTATCTTTCTCTACACCCCTCCCAGGACTGTCCGAAGGATTGACCAAAATCTACTGCAAATCTACAAGTCAAAAAGCAAAATAGGACAAAACCTGTAGAGCTACTTCACCCTCCCCCCCAACCTTGGAACAAACTTCCCTTGGATATTAGAAGTATTAAGCACCTATAACAATTGAAAACTGCTACCACAAACTTTCTAAAAAGCACCTGGACCTGCCACTGTACACACCCTCCTTAAACTGTCTACCCTCACCTCTCCAGCCATCTCTGACCTACCTCCACCCCCCCCTTCTCTCATCTTTACTCATCAGTGGTACTGTAAAATGAACTGTATAGCTTAAATTGTCTGCTCTAACTGACTACTCAAATTGTTTTGGACTCACTTATTTTAACTAATAACAGGTGGTTCAAATACTTGCTCATGTATCATTTACATACCATTGATTTACTACTTCAGTGCTTGACTATTAGATAGGTTTCTATAAATCTGTATATAACTTTGGAGCTTTAACTCTATCTATTGCAAACTATGTACGTACTTTATTATTGTACTATTCTATACATATGTGTTAACTGTGGAGCTTTTCTCCTCTGGCCTCTGTCAGACTTACCTGGTCAACCAATGTCAAATAAGTAATAAATAAAATAAACAGAACATGTGAAATCAAGTCACACACTACTAAAAAACATAGAGCTGGATTCAATAAACCCTACATTGCACACTAAAACTGTGTAGTGAGAAGATTTTCATTCAGTAAGCGGCTTTACACATCATACAGTCACACAAACCTGATAAACATCATGGCATGCTAATTACAGCATAAGTAGCTGAAGTGTATGCTAATCAACCAATCCAAGATGGAGGAGCACTTCAACAAGCTATAAAGCAATCATGTACACTTACTGCAGGTTTTGGCCTCAATTTAGAAAATCTATTGGAATACAGCCACAGAAATGACTCTACACGGAAAGAATGTTAGGGGCTGCTGCTACTCTTCTGTATGTGTATGTGCAACAGGCTCAAGACTATGCTGCTGCTGCTGCTGATAGACCAAGGCTAAGGAGAAAGGTGTTTAGGCCCCATTTAACTTTTCATGATCTGCACGAGGTGTAAGTACTCAAGCTCTACAGGGTGGATAGACACACACTACAGACACTCTGCAACTTCTGTCATGCTCAACTGAGAAACTCTGCAACTTCTGTCATGCTCAACTGACAGCAAGGGCAAACCAAGGAGAACCAATACCTGTGAAGACGAAGATATGTGAAGCACTTAGAATTTTAGCTACAGGAACCTTCCAGAGACCAACATGGGAAATGCTGGGGGTGTCACAGGCATCAGCATCCAGGATCCTACACTATTTCTTGAATGGTATGCTACAAGTATGCCAGTGACTACATATATTTTCCCCCTACCCCCAAGGACAGAGCTACAACTATGCAGGATTTCTACCCCATAACACATTTCACTGAAGTAGACTGTATGCACATTGAGATCAAAGCACCACCTGGGGAACAGGGAAGGGTCTACATAAAGAGAAAGGGCTTCCAATCCATTAACTGCTGGCTCATGAGTAATGCTAAGAGAATCATCCTGAATGTGTGTGCTGGCAACCCCAGCAGTTACTACGACTCCTATATCTGGCACAACTCTCAGCTCTATCAGAGGTTATCCAGGGGGGATATCCCACCAGTTCATTTACTGGGGGATGCAGGAGATGCACTCGAACCAAGGCTGATGACACCCATCAGAAATGCACACACAACCACGGGAAAGCACTATAATGAAGCACATGATCAAACAAGAAATATCACAGAGTGTGTGTTTGGGCTGGTGAAGTCATGGTTCTGCTGTCCAGATACATGGGGGTGTCTGCAGTATGATCCCAGTATGTCTGCTGAAATGTTCACTGCCTGTGCTATCCTACACAATATTATCCTAAAAAAATAGCTTTTACAGGAACACCAAGGTGAAGGGCCACACATTTCACCAATACTGCCAGGGTCACCATAGTCACATTCAGGTAAGGACTCAAGAGGGGAAACCATCAGCTGCTGTGGGTGTAGGTAGATGTAGGCTTGCACAATATGCCCTCACCCCGGCCAAGAGACAGTGGATAGCACATATGCTGACCACCTAAGGGGTACAATTTCATCCTATGCACTTGCATATAGTAAAATTGATGCTAGGCAATGCTCACAACCTTTACTTAGCGACTTACCTCTTAGAGCAAGAAATCTGGACAAAAACATAAATAATGGAGGGGGTCAAAGACTGAAAAATAGGGACACCTTTTAAATATTGCTCCTACAAACTTAGAAAGTTGATAATAACAGGTTTTACATTAGCATGAATTTTCTGAAGGGTATGAATTCTGAAACATTTTTTTGTCATTATTTTCTGACTTCAACTTTCAATAATTTGTTAATCATTTTTCTAAAAAAACACAATTTTATGAGAAGCAGACCAAAAATATGAGGCAAAAATCTGGACATTCTGTGAAAATCTGTACAGTTGAGAGGTGTGCTTACCCACGTAATGGCCGTGTACTGCTAACATCATTCAGTCAGCCCTGAATTAAAATAGTTTAACTGCAGGACAATCAAGGTAAGTGTTGAACGTGGAGTAGGAAAAAATGGGTAAGAACACAAACGAGTGGCAGATCATAGCATACTGTTACTTACAAATCTAACTAAGTAGAAGGTGTTGAGCTTTACAACAATGGCATCAATATGTGGATGTCTGCTCTTCATCAACTAGTAGGCATCATGCATCAGATATACACACAATACAAAAACCTGTAAGAAAACAGTACAATTTTCAAAATAGCATCACCAACACATATATACTAAGCACTCAGTCAGCTGTGCACCCTGTGCATCAGGAAAAAATGCATATGTATCCCTGACTCTGAAAGACAGAATCAAGGAGATGGCACAGTTATCATTTGCAAAGGGGGCTGTTTGGAGGAGCAGGAAGCTAAGGCTGATACAAAAGGAGTGAGTGTGTGTGAGGAAGAAAGACAGGCAGGCAGAAATGTAACTAAGTATCAAATGGCCAATGTGACATAATGAGCTGCAAGCCTCATGAATGACTCGTGTACCTGTTATGGATGTGTGACTGTATGGGCACTCGAGGTGAAATGTATATGTGTGTATAGCTGAAAGAACACAGCCAAGCTCTGTGCTAGCTGTGTGGTCTAGCATGTCAAACAGGTGTGATCCATGCATGGTAGAGGTAACAGTTCATCGTCGTCCCCGATAACTGTGAAAACTGGCTCTGCCAGGACTTGCACTGGCATGTCCATGCCCATAGTCAAATGTGATGATGGTACCCAAATATGACTGATGTCTGCTGGATGAACTCTCCTCACAACTATGCCCAGGACCCCAACCCCATGGTCTACCACATCTATGTGGGGGCACCTCAACCACTGATGGAGCAGTGGAAGTTTTGCCACAACAAGAGTGGGATTAGGCACAGCCACATTGGCTAACAGCAGATGATGATGCTGACCTACAGTCACAAGGATTCTGTTTCCCTCCCAGCAGATGTTCCATCATAGACTATACTCATTCCATTGTGTCATTCATCCAATCCATTAAATTGTCTGCATGGCAGCCACTCATGTCAGCCTATGGCACATCTACAACCCTAGGTATGTCATTGAAGGCCCTAGTGGAATGTGCGTGTGCCTCCATGATGGCTCTAAATATACATTGAGTGACATGTAATGACACACCAGCATCAGATGGAGGGTGGACAGCAGGCCTCCTCTGAGCACCCCTGACAACCTTCCTGCTTGGCACCTCACCCACATTTTGGCTCTGGCCAGAGTCAACCTGCACTGAAGCTGCAGTAACCCCACTACCCTGATCAAGTGTGTCACTCTCCACCTGTCCAATATCTGAGGGCTCAGTGGAATGAGTATGCGTAGGCATACTGACTGTCTGACAAAAATACATGGGATGGCTGAATCTCAGCCTCAGTCAGCATCAGATTTAACCTCTGCCCCCCCCCCCCCAAATGTAACTGTTTGGACACCATCATCGTCAGAACCTACCGATACTCTGACATCAGGTGTAGGAGTCCTACACTTCCACTGTCAGGATCACCTGTGATAGTAAGCAACATGCACACACATGAACAAAATTATTACTACACTAAATATTAAAACAATTTATATGATAACAGTAACACTGGTCCCACTATCATAGATGGTACAGCAACACAGACACTCATTACATCCACCTCACACACAGATAAATGTAAAGGACAGCAATTAAACATCACAATGGGAATAATACAGGGGGACAGTGAGTACACAATTGCTTATATGTCCTGTAAGAATAGTTGTAACTAAAACCTGGCTAACACGTCCACCACCAGCCCATGTGTAATGAACAACTGTGTCATGTAAGTACTGTATATTAACTTAACAGTAGGTACAGAAAAAAAATTCCCAGGAAGTCTTACTGAAATTATATATTTTACTATACAAACAAATCTGAAAAATGTCATATGTAAGCTTACCTGGACACTCCTCCTGGGACATAGTTGTCCTCCCAGACATATCAGCAGCAATATCAATCACATGTTGGTTTGCAGTTAACACTGAGCTGTCTGGATCTTTGACACTGGACAGGAAATCTTCATTTGGTGTCAGTGGGAGGTCAATAACACCTCTCCATAGCAGCTGTTCTTGTGCAACTGCAGCTGCTCTCTTCAGGGATGATGAAATCATATCAGTTTCCCGATGACACATGTGATCACAATTCCTGGCGCAACCCCTTACTACACTGACATCATTCACTAACTGGTTCCAAATCTGCATTCTGGCAACCATATCTCCACATCCTCTCTGAAGCAGAAAGGCACCATTGTTCCTGAATGCCTGGATTATCACTTCATTTTCAGAGTCACTGAAAGGGGGGGGGGTACATGGATTTGTAAGCTTGGATGCCATAATCTTATGTGACATAAAACAGAATAATACAACACATAAATAATTATCTAAGCAAAAATCTTGCTTAGGTACACGTTTGTCAACATTAAGTACTGGAAACAGACTTTTTAGTTGTTAAAACTGAAGGTTATGTGGTTGTCCCATTTCCCACTCACACAAAAAACAAGGTTTGTCCAAACCAAGGAGTACCACTTAAGTAATTTGTATTATGTTTCCCACTGAAATATCAGGATGCCTACACATTTTCAACAAAAAAAGCACTTGAAACACAACTTTTGTTCTTGGCTTCCCCACCCACAAAAACAACAAACAAATAAATATTTGTACAAACTAAGGAATACCACAGAATTAAGTGATATATATGCTTCCCACACAATTATCAGAATGTATACACATTTACAACAGAACAGTCAACTTACAATTGCCAGTCACCTCTCACTGTGCCCAGCACTCCCCTGGATATAGCTCTCAGCCATCTCAGAAGCATAAGCTTACTGACCCAGAGACTCCCCATACTCTGGAATAGACTGCCCATAGATGTCAAGCAGAGTGCCTCATTAATCCTCTTCAAAGGGAACCTTGATGATTGGATGGGAGATAGGAAATTCACCCCGGGGAACATGTCAGTCACCCTGCTAGACAGGGGCCCAGAGAAGTAAATATTGTGGGAAAAAAATTCCAGGGAATTGTTATGGCTAGGCTTGCATAGGCCTTAGGGCCGATAGCCTAGTACCAACCTATGAACATATAACCTCTGCATCAGTGACATTTATATTACATTTCTCTCCAATAACATAGAAGATTGTCTAATACAATTATAACAATAATACTTGTGATGAAAGTTTATAACCGGTTTATCTGAGAAATTTAAAGGGCTGCCAAAAATCCTGTGCCAACAGTGAAATATAAACAGTGCATACACATAAAAGTTCCAGTTTCTCCTGGATATATAAATTGATTTGTAACATATTACAAAAGCTAGAATGTACTTGAACAATACAATCATACCTTAGCAAAATTAAAAGCCTTCTCTTTAGATAAATCATCTTCAAAGGAATAGGAATCTTCTGTTTTGTCCAAATACACAAGTCTCCACACCTTTAACCCACCTAGTTACACAGTTACCTTTGTATAGTGTAGATTCTGGCTTATGAGCCTGGTGAAGATGCAAATGAGGTGTGAACGCATTAGAAATGCTGAATGCCAAACTGCTGACTGTGCAGCAGATGTACATAGTGTAGGATCAACAACAGTATTAGTTGCTAATGGCTTGCAACTGTGATTGATTAGTGGGAGAGAGAAGGAAGACATAACAGCAATTCACACAACCTTCCCCTCAGTGGGTGTGTCACTGAGGATGCACTTATAAAGTGTAGGAATAACTTTAGCAATCTTTTAAATGGAATTAAATGGCACACGTTTATCATTGTTGTGCAATGGTACACAAACTCTCCTACCTGTGCTGATTCATATGTTTTCACTGTCATTTACTTTTTATCATCCAGTTAAAGGAGAAGGATACAAAATGCACTACAGACTGCATGTCTGAAATTACTGAACAGATAAGAGAAGAATGAACACAATACAAAGCGAAGACAGAGCTGCATTTGTGCAAAGATATTCATAAACGGCTGCATAATCAGTCATTGCACTAAATATGTAAGCCACACATGTATAACCAACTCAGAGTATATGTCCTGTTAAAACTCTACAGGAAATGGGAACTGCTTCTATGCATATGATTTGTTTTCTTGCTGCAAAGTTGTGTCTGTGGGAAGAAGAGAGAACATACTCCCATTGTGTTTGTAGTTTCATTAGTATGATAGTTCAAATCCAGAGTTCATAGGTTCATAGGCTGGTACTAGGCTATCAACCCTAGGGCCTATACAAGCCTATCCATAAAAAATCCCTGGCTATTTCTTCCCAAAGTATTTACTTCCCTGTTGTGTAATACTCTTTAACATGTGTTAAAATGTTTTTTTCTTTTTTTTAATTAATATTTGCACAGTGTGTGGCTTATTGCAAACATAATGAAATGTATAAATATTTTAAATTTAATGGCAGTTTCCTTAAGCAGCACAATCCCACTTAGCACCATTGCATTGCAGTCGGCAGCTTGTATGATAAGAACAGCATAAATTATACCTGTGAATCAACTCTGTGTGTGTAGCACACCTAGTAAAGACATTAAGTCACACAGTACATGGGATAGGTAGGCCATGGTTGAAGTCTTGCATTTTTTAATTATAAAAGTTCATAACCATTTTTTACAATAATAATGTATTTTGGCCTTTCCCTGTCTTGTTTGCTTATTGCTCACCTGTGTGCAAACATGGCTTACTGTTACAGACAAAAAAGAATCATTGCTACTTTCAAAAAAAATACATTGTTACTTGTTTTGCCTTCCTTTGCACAAACATGCTAAGTGCCATTGGGTGGCTGTCAGCACTCTAGACAGTACTGACTGAAAAATACATCTGCTTCCTAGCTTTCCCCTATGGCACCAGGTGTAAGTTCATGACCACAACACAGGTGAGCCAGTACAGTCCGAATTTTATTAATGCTCTTCCACTGTAATTTACATTTAAATTAACAATCTAAAAACAATTCAACATAAATATAACTATGTAGAGCAGGTGGATTGAGCATACACATAATATCATATATAATATATAAGCAATTGTGGTTATCAGTACAATTATGGATCGGTAATTAAAAATGTATTTTCCGACATGTGATGGACTTAATTCTTTACTAAAAGTCATCTCCAAAACACACAAAACACAAGTATAGCTGTAAAACAGAAGAATGTATTGTGTGGTCTGGCACAGAACTCAAAAATGTACTCTGAAAGTAATATAAGTAAATGCATTTCCAGGATATTGTTGCACATTACTCTACCGTCAGGCATGAGAATGCATAAACCAGGAACTTGTCAAGTCACACACGTACATGGTCAACTGAAGTGTAGCACCACTCAGTTTTTACTGTGTATATATATATATATATATATATATATATATATATATATATATATATATATATATATATATAGTACTAGGCTATCTGCCCTGGGGCATTTGTAAGCCTAGCCAGTGATGTGGCTTTCCCCATGAAATGGTACAAAATGTAAAGAATACAGAATAAATCAAGTGCTCTGTCTAGTGCCTCTGTGTAGTAGTGACACAGTGATATATATAGAATAGAAGTATTAGTTTTCCTGTTGTCTAGCAGTGACACTAGCTCCCCCTGGTAAACTTGGCTTTCCATCTCTCATCATCTTATCAGAGAGTCTTGAAGAGAGAGGCTCTAGGGCTCTGCCTATCCTGTTCCAAAGCATGTCCTGTTCAGCCCATGGGTGAATTTATCTTATGAATCTATCCCTCCATGTCCTATTCATACTCATTTCTGTGCCGTGGTCCTGATGGATTTGGATGGTTTTGATGGATTTGGATTTTTGAGGTGGATCATGTCCCCCTTGGCCTGGGCTGACATCAGGCCATCAGCAGGAGAGGCGAGATCACTCTGAGAGCAGGCAGTATGCTACTGGTTAGCAGTGAAGTTTCTATGTTGGGACCCGATAAAGGCGTGGTGAGTTTTTTGGTGAGGTACCTTTTGGTTGCAAGTGTTTGGTGAATACCTGGCTGCTGTTGGTGGGTGGTGATGGTACATTGAAATGGGGAATTTATATAGGGGTACATGATGATGAAGGGTACAATGGGGTCCTTTGGATGTGATGTGAAACCCTTCATGAAACACTTAGCAATGAGCTGGTGTGGGTGTCAAATTTTCTAGCTGCTTGGTCTGGTCGATAGAGATTAATGTCCCTAGGAGGTGTAGCTGTCTACTTGGGTCTTTTCCGTACTCAGTGGGTTGCTGTCTTTTTGATAATTTGTTGGTACTTTGTTTTTTTTTGGGTACTTTGTTTTTCAAAAGGGATGACTATACATTTTCGCTCAGGAGTTTAGTTTGTGTACTCTGAGTAGAGTTGTAGTTTCAGTGATATCGACTATGGCAGTCGACTTTGTCATCTGCTTGCCACCTGGAGCTAGTGGCTGCTTTAATGTTCATCTCGAATGTTGAACACCACAAGTCCACACAAATGGGAGATGGACAGATCCCTGATACATGCCCGAGGGAGACATTGCTCCATGATTGGCTTTGGACTTAACTTTGACTAGCTTTTTTAAGTTTTTTCTGGTATTGCTTTTAAGTTTTTAACTTTATTCCTTTGTGCAGCTAGCCAGTGATGAGGCCTGGGTAGGTTTATAAGGGTTCCTACTGTTTTAGCCAAGTCCAGGTATGTTGTATGGACTGCCGGCCTGTATCATTAAGTCTTCTTGGCCAATCAGGCCAGATCTGCTGTTTACAAAGCCGAACCCATCAGTGCAACTGAGTGGGAAAAAGCTGCCTGTAGCCGCCTTTATGTCCCTCATCAAAGTTCCAGCAATGATTTGAGTTTCCTAGCGTCTGTAGGTGGGTTTCAATGCTCTAGTTTATGAGTTTCCACATGGTTATGGGGAGGGACCCCTGTGGGGGTGTAGTCCACTGCTGTGGTGCGGCAAGGGTACACCCCACACCCGCCAGTGTTGTGGTACCTATGTTGTGTATGTTCAGGTCCCTCTTGAGTTTTATGTGAACACGACTCCTGGTTTGGTCATGGTTATGTTGATGCTGTGTTTTTGCTTGGGGATGTGGCTGCTGTGGACATCTGAGATGACAGGGAGATCTTTGTCAGCTTGGATAAGTATTTCTTCTTAGATTCAGCTTGGATAAGTATTTTCTTTTTTTGACAGGGAGGTGTATTTGCAATGGATGTGTATTTTGTCAGTATGTTACCTGTTTTCCAGAATTCTAGAACCTGTTTTGTTGTGTTAGGTTTTTCTAGCTGTTCTGTGTATTTTTCTTATTTCTTTTGGGTTCTGAGTAAGGCTTTGTGGTTATCTTTAGTGTTTCTAGGATTTTTGAAGAAGGCTTTGTGGTTTTCTTTTTCTGAGAGAGCCGATTTTTCAATCTCAAATTTTGCCTTGGATGCCCTTCATGGGATTTGGCTTTACTTTTATGATGATACGAGATTTTTTCAGGGATTACTATTTTGGTGAGGCGTTTGTGTCCATAGAGAGCTTTTGTGAAGGATGCTTTGGAGGGATGTGGTTGATTTGGATTGTCACTTTTTCAGAGAGGATGTGGATTCCCCTGGGATTGCATGCTTGGGGAAGGTGGCTTTATCTCAGTCTTAAGAAGAGTGAAGTCTGCTTTTGTCTGGGTTTGGTAAGTTGGTCTTTGAGCTGGGGTCAGAAGGGTTATGTAAGAAGGTGTGATTTTTGTGTTGGTATTTTTTCATGGTGGGTATCCTGGCTGGGGTGATATGATGGGTTGTTTGGGAGAGGTGGGGTGTTGTGATCAGATCTCATTTGTGAGGTGTATTAGAGGTTCCTTATGGAGTTGTTGATAGAATGTAGAATAATGGGCCCTGAATTTATATTTGGTCTATAATGTGGGATAGGTGGCTTGGGGTTTGTTGGGGAACCATCCTGGAATTATTAAAGGATTGCTGAGTCTATATTTTGGTGATGTGAGGGTACCCAAATCTATGCATTGGGATGGTAGTCTCCCAGTATGATGGGTTGATGATGTATGAGTGGTGGCTCAATGTCTGGGTATGGTAGTAAGGTTGGTTGCCTTGAGTTGTGCCCATATTAGTCCATGCTTGGTTAGTTATTTTAGTACTGCCTCTGGTTAGTTGCACCTCTATGGATGGGGTCCTTCATGTAATTTGAAGGTGGTTTCCTGACAGCATTTTACGCTTATGTTATTGCCTCTGAACCAGGTTTGGCCTGCATCCGGAGAGTTAAGTGTTCCAGTGCTGTCAGGTGCTCTTTATGTGGGGTGCTTACTGCACAGGCGTCGATGTTCTCCATGCTGAGGAGTGCATCAAGTGCCTGCATCTTGAGGTTTGCACTTCCTGGCATTGAGCAGCATTTTTAGACTTTTTGTCCTGTTTTCTGGGCCCCAAAAGCCCAGCATTTGGTTTCTAAGGAGGTGGGTTTGTCTTTTGAGCCTTGGGTGACAAGGTTATACTGTCCAACATATCATCCCAGCCAATCAAATCTTCCCCAGGCAGTGGCAGATGGTGTCTGCAATCCTCGGCTGGCGTGGCAAAGCTGAGCCTATTGTTTTCTCAGATAAAATTGGATCCTGTGAATTGATACCATTACTTGAGTATGCATTTAAAGCCTGATTGTCTTTGTATTGTGTTGTCTGTCCAGGTCTGTACTCATAGTTGCTCAGGACCAGGGGTCAGTCCAGCCTGGGATACATATCTAGATGAACAGACAGCTTGTCTCAGCCTTCTCAGGTCATAGTACATCTCAGGGACATCAGCTTGCAGCCATGACAATAATGTCTACATCCTGTTGGGAAGTAGTGTGACCTGAACATCGTCGTATCTGTGCCCGGATCCTATTGCGATAGTAAGCTGACAGCTGTGTTCTCCTTGTTTAAGTGATTTCAGTGGGTCTGATTTGTGAGTCACTGTATTGTCACCTATTTATAGTGTTGGTGGTGATTTTGTTTTGCCTGTTTGGGAGTTTGTTTTGGTTTGGTAAGTTTTATTGATTTGTGTGATGGTTGTTGTTTTGTTTTGTTTGGTTTGCTGTTTTGGTTTGTGTATGTGTTTTTGAGTTTTTTGTGTTTTTTTTTAGTGGTTGCCAGTGTCTTTTGTGTTTTTTTGTGTTTCTGTGAGGAGGCCAGGGTGGGACTATGCATGACTAGGATTGTTGTGTGTGGTTGCCTCCTCTTCCTGGCCATATGTGCCAGAGAGATGTTGAGTAGTTTGTTGGCCAAAGTTTTGCTAGAGTTGCATCTTGAAGTGGTAGACTGGATTTGTGGGAGGAGGGAGGAGTGTCACAGAAGCTGAACAGCATATTGAGCTATACAGTGCTACCACTCAGGTATACCAGAGAAACTGTGTAAGACTTATAATTAAGTTAGTACAAAGGTAGATGCTACAGAGAGCTACTTAAGGGAAGTGTTTTTAGAACAGTAGGGGTGTCACAGGTAGAAGTAGTGCCTTAAGTACTTTGCACTTGTGTACAGGGGAAGAAGTAGAGAACAGACGCTATTGAGAAAGAAAACTACAAGAATAATACTTAAAAAGCTGAAGTTTTACTAACCGCAAAGCTTCCAGCTTAAAAGGCCACAAGAACAGACTTAGTAAATGCAAATAAAAGTTTCAACCATTTTTCCTTCTAGAGCTGTTCTTGGTCCCAAACAAGCAATAAACAGTTGGCTGCCAAGAAAACCCAACCACAGCAAAATGGTCAAACTTCCCCAAAAAACTGGTGCAACACAACAGTTTTTTTGTCCCCAAGAGACAATTAGTAGAAACACACTGTTTAACTCAGAACTGGTGATAAGGAAGGTGGATGCCATATCTATATATTATTAATGACCATGTGTGGCAAACACTTCTTCTGTGGCATTAAGCAACACTTATGTAGAAACATATGTATTCTCCATTTTACATAGGTTTGAATCCCATATTGTACTAAAATTACTTGTATCAGTGTGCAAGAATGCACAAAATATGGGTCAAGTCAAAAAAAATGATCTACTGGAACTTCAGGTATTAAGAGTCACGTCAGTTAACATATCACTGTTGATCATTGGACAAACAGTTGTCAGGTGTAGCAGCACACATACCATTAATTAATATCAACTATCAGATTATCCTTCTTATTTCATAAACTGCCTTCCTCTCTGTTTGACATTGTTGCTCTCCACTTAATATTACACAAATGTGGTTGGCATGGTTGTATGGATTTGCACACTAGCAGTAAAATGCAATGTTGTGAATTGACAGGAAAACACTTTAGCTGTTGTTGGATGACCTATGCAGACATGGCAGGAGCTAAGAAGGAAGGTGCCCAATTCAGGGCTCAAAGATGGGTGTGGAAGAGTCAAGAATATTCATTGGACTCCTCGTAAAATGTTACCGCCATAGGCTGCTGCAAGGGTGACTATACTGGGTCTCAGTATAAGGTTGAGGCTTGGAACAATCTCCCCAAGGCTTCCCCAGTGTGACTGACATTCCACGTACTGGGGAGCAATGCAAGCATTATTACAAAGACCTGAAATGGAACAAACAGGCACAGCTCAATCAGTGGCTGGATGAGATTAGGACTGCTGACATCCCACAGTTGTGTAAGTATATAAAGATTGTGCAGGTACAACCACAACCAATTTGTTTGTCAAAGATTAAGTGCTTTCATCTGGCTTGTAGCAAAGATATCTTCAGAATCAAAATTAAAATCATCTAATAACATTTAAATATACCTCCCTACTAAAACACATGATCAGTCTGACCCAATCAAATTACTACAACAATCTCAGCACGCAGTTAAAAACAAAAGAACAAGATGAACAGACATCATATATAAAAAATGAAAAAAATATGAATATTGAAAAAATATATATATGATCTTATTGTTAAAAAACGTTAACATAGGTAAAGATTCACACTCTATAAGAATGCAGTTTTGAAAAACAGATAATGATAAACATTCATTTAAACCTGGGTTGAAAGGGCATTTAGTTTAATTTACCACTTCATTTCCTTTGCCTCTATTAAGTCTTTCCATGGTCCTCCACTTACACTTTTATATACAACCTCCAAGACATAAAAATGGAAGACGTGTGGGAAACTGCATGGAATGCTTAAATAATGCATTATTACTGTTCTTATTCCTTATGTCAAAAGCAGTGAAGGTGAACCTATGACATGTGTGTCAAAGGTGACATGCCACAACCTTTTGGGTGACACGCCAGCAATCACCAACACCTGAGTTACCAAAGACACTGCTTTTGCGTTCATTGCTCATATAAAGTCCATTGAATTATTTTGTGCCAGAAGCCAGTTCAACACTGCTGCAAAGATAAGGAGGTTATTAACCGCAAGAACCATTTTGGTATACTTTCTTGATAAAGTCTGCAAGAGGCAGTGCTGACATTGTTTTCTCTTCGTGGTTACACTTCTGCAAAGGGCAAGTAGTCTGCATTTCTAAGCGTGTGCTGTTTTACATTCCTCTCAATTGTCCCTCTTAAACCCTCCTAAAACTGGTGACTATTTTACACTTCATAATGACAATAGTTAGATTTACAGACTTATTTGACTTCAGAAAATGTATATTAATTCACATTATTTTTTTCTGTCAGTGTCTCAAATTAATAGTACTAGTAGTTTAAAACTGTCCATGTCTCTTATTTCTTGATTTGTCCCTGATTTTGTTGAGATATATCCCAGATGTATTGAGAGCTATGCTGTTTTATTTTTTTTATTCATTCACTTACTTATTTGTTTATTTTATTTATTTATTTTACTTTTGTTTGGGGGGGGCACACCAGCAGAGTCAAGTGATGCATTTTTCAAATTTTTGACACACCGAACCCAAAAGGTTTGCCAACACTGGTCTAAAGAATGTTCATAAACATGGTTTCTAAGCCATCTTTTAGTTTTGCCAATATAAACTCCACTACATGATTGGCCCCATAAATAACACCGAGTTACAATTTGAAGGAAATATAGACTTAATTTTAAACATATTAATTATCACTGTATCTTTTTCTAAGATACATATTACATGGTGGACAAAAGCCATATTTAAAGGTACCACTTTTCTTATTTTTGTCAAAATAAAATCATGCTCAACTGTGTTTTTTATATATGATGCCTATTCATCTTGCCCTTTTGTTTTTAACTGAGTGCTGGGATTGTTGAAGTAATTTGACTGGGTCAGATTGATCATGTGTTTTAGTAGGGAGGTGTATTTAAAAAGAAGTTATGTCTTACCATAATGTTCCATCTGTGTTGTCGATCTTCACTAATCCTTGACTGTGGACTCGGTTCCGAGCCTTGGAAACGATTTGGCCATTTATTTCAGTTCGCGCCTTCCAAAACTCTCAAACTCTCAAGTTAGGCTATACCCATGATGCTCCTCTGTAAATTATCAAAGACTGAGTTTGCCCATAATAGTGACAGCCAGATAAAAGCAATAAATATGAGACCTTATCTGATTCAGTATTATGAAGCCAGTCTTTAGGAATATTCGGTCCACTAAGAATCTTAGGTGGGGGAAGGAGGGGGGAATGTCAAGGATTAGTGAAGATCAACAACACAGATGGAACGTTAGGGTAAGACATAACTTTTTTATCTGATGTTCTCAATCTTCACATAATCCTTGACTGTGTGGCAAAGTCCCTAGCTACCTGAATTCTGGGAGGTCTCATGGAAGACTATTCAGTCACACCATTAAACCGAATAATGCACGTCCCCTAGAGACCTGGTCCGGTCTGTAATGAATAATAAAGATATGAGGAGATGCCCATGTAGCTGCTGAACAACTGTATCTAATGGAACACTTGCATGAAAAACTGCAGAAGCTGCTACAGCTCTTGTTGAATGAGCTTTCACATGACATGATGGTTGAAGTCCCTTTGAATTATAAACAAATGTAATGCAATCCCTAAGCCATTTAGCTATAGTAACCTTAGAAACTGGGTTACCCAGCGAAAGTGAGGAAAATGCAACAAACAATTGGTCTGACTTCCTAATATCTTTTGTTCTATGAAGGTAAAAATGAAATTGTCTGTGGACATCTAATAAGTGAAGACAGTACTCTCCCTTATTGGAGAAATTAGGGAAAAAGACTGATAGATGTAAAGTTTGACTGATATTAGATTCTGAAATCTTTGGCAAAAAGGAAGGATTAGTTCTGAGAGAAACCCTGTCCTTGTGAAATATTAAATAGGGGAGCTTGCAGGGCAAAGCTTGAATTTCTGATTGCTGAAGTGATATCTACTAAAAAACAGTTTTCCATGTCAGAACTTTTAAGTCACAAGTAGCCGAAGGTTCAAACGGGGAGAAGATGAGATACTGTAGGACCAAGGGTAAATCCCATGGACTGCTGGGTTCTTTAATGGGGAGGGGGGGGGCCTTAGCATAAGAGTTCCCTTCAAAAAGGCCTTGCACAGTTTATGAGGAAATCAGTGAAGACCCATCAAAACCAATATGGAAGTTGGATATCGCAGCTAAAGAAACTCCAGTGGTGAAAGCTGATGAGCCATACTGATAAAGACAGGTCAGAAATTCTAAAACTTTATCCACAGGAGCTGTGTAAGGGTCAATATTACTGTCAAGAGCCCATCTGGCAAATTTTTCCATTTACTATGGTAAAGTTTTCTAGTTGAAGGCTTGTGATGAGCTAGACTGATTTTTCGGACCAGTGCTGTAAGAGAAGAAAGCCTGGCGATCATGGGAACTGGAGAAGCCACACAGTGAGCTTGAGATGCTGGAGATTTGGATGAACATTCCTTCTGGGTGAGATAGTAGATCTGGAGCTGGATCCAGAATCCAAGCTTTCCAAAGTAGAAGAGGCCAAAGGAAGGGAAACCACACCTGTCGAGGCTAGAACAGAGCAATGAGGATTATTGTGTTCTTCGACCTCTAGGCTTTCTTTAGAAACTGAGATATCAGAAGAGTCAGAGGAAAGGCATACAGAAGACCGGGGGGACAATCATGGAGAAAAGCCTCCCTGGGTGACTCCCCCGATGGGGGGATTAGGGCAAAGTAACTGCTACACTTGTTGTTCAGGGGGGACACAAACAAGTTGCAGCAAGGTTGGCCCCAGTGCCAGAAAATCATTTCCACCACTGTTGGACCACTTGTGAGGCATCAGAATAGTTCTGCTCAGTCTGTCCACTATCACGTTAGAGCTCCCTGGAATCTGCATTGCTGTTAGAAAGTGGTTGGAAGAAATTGCCCATTGTCAAACTCAAGGGCTTCTCAACAAAGTAGATACGATTTGGTTCCCCCTTGTTTGTTGATATACCAGACTACTGACATGTTGTCCATCTGAATTGCCACTGTTTTCAAAGGGGAGGACATATTCAAATGCTTACAATGCTAAGAGCACCGCCCTCATCTCTAGAACATTGATATGCAAATTGGCCTCTATTTGGGACCAAGTATCTTGGACTGTCCTTCCCAGATAATGCCCCCACCCTATCTGGGAAGCATCCGTGGACACTATGGGTAGGATCTGTGGAAGGAGAAATGGGTGGCTTAAAAGAATCTCATTGGGAGGGAGCCACCAAGGCAGGTCTTGTTTGCAATGATTGATAATAAAGATGTGATGGGTCATCGGTTGAATCAGTAATGACCATTGGGAGGGCAGAAGCCATTGAAGAATTTGCATGTGATATCTGGTCAAGGGAACTAAGGTAATAGAGGCTGCCATCAACCTTAGCACCTGAAGGATAAGCCTTGCTGGAACACTTCTGTTCTGAGTAATATGGTTTACTTGTGATCTGATTTTTAGAAATATTTCTAATGGGAGAGATGCTAATCCTGTGACCATGTTTAACAGGGCTCCAATAATAAATTCCAGCTGTTGAGTGGGTTCCAGATGTGACTTTTCATAATTTACTGTGATGCCTAAGGTAGTGCAAAGATGAAGGGTATAATCTCTTGTCCTTACGAGTTGAAACCTGGTGGTAGCAGTAAGTAGGCATCATCAAGATATGGAAAAACTCAAAACCCCAGCAGTCTGAGATGAGCTGCTAGCACTCCCATACATTTGGTAAACACCCTGGGGGCTGTGGTGAGACCAAAGGCAGTGCTTTGAACTGATAGTGAATGGCTCCCAGCCAGAAGTGCAGGAATCTTCTGGAGCATTTGCTCAATTTTATGTGATAATACACATCCTGAAGATCTATAGAACACATCCAATCATCTTTTTCCAAGAACAGAAGTATTGACTGTACCGAGACCATCTGGAACTTGGTTTGTTGAACTGACTCGTTGAGCTGGCTGAGATCCAAAATCGGTCTCCAGTTCCCTGTGTTTTGGGGCACTAAAAATAATCTTGAGTAAAATCTGGATCCTTTCTGGTCTAGGGGGACTTCTTGGATGATTCTTTTGTCGAGCAGTTTTTGAATCTCTATGACTGCTGCCTCCCTGTGACTGGCTGGAACATTTGGGAGTCTTTTTTGTGATTTCAGATTGGTTTTAAGGGGAATGATGTAACCTCTGGAAATTATCCCCTGCACCCATTTGTGTGTAGTCATTTGTAGCCAGGCAGATTGGTGCAGGGATATATGACTCCCGACTGCCTCCAGAGGAAGGCAATCAGGCCTCCATTCCAGGAGCGGTGGTAGGAGTTACCAGAGAAAGAATCTCTGGACCCCTGGTTCTGCAGGCTACTTTTTCCTCTAGAACAGTGTCTTCCATTGTTACCTCCCCTCTGCCCTGGGAGAAATCTTTGCTGCATGAGCCTGGAAAGGTCTTTGGGACTTTTTGAACTATAATCTCCCACTTCTCTAGTTCCTAGACTAGGGCCGTTGAGTAGTGGAGAAGCATAAGCCCATGGCAGGAAGAGTCTTCCCATCTTTTTCACATCTGGCTAGTGTGTCTTTCACCTTGGGACCAAATAGGGATGATCCATCAAACAGAGCATTGACGAATGAAGATTTAAATGGCTCTGCAAAGTCACACAAGAGCAACCAGGCATATCTCCTGATGGCTATGCCTAAACTTGCTGCTCTTGTCATCCCTTCAGCTGCGTGAGCAATAAGCCTCATGGATGAGTTGGAAATTGATTCAAGGGTGGTAAGCTGAGAGGTACTTTTGTCTCAAACCCCTTCAGCTACTGCTCCTGTGAGAGTATCTGACGGTTCTTTAATTAGATCTCTCTGCAACCTGGTAAAGTGTACCATGTAATTCAAAGACCTGACAGCAAAGGCCGATGAAGTGTAAATGCTCTTCCCAAACCTATCCATAGTCCCAGACTCCTTGTTGGGAGGATGGATAGTAGGACTTTCTTCCGCAAGTTCCTTTTTGTGTCTGCTGCTATCACCGTGTTATCATCTGGGATACCCTTGGCCCAGTGTTGCTCATCCTTAGGGGCAGAAAGAATTCGGTCAGGTCTCTTGGGGATCAGTTCAATGGAGTCTGGAATCCTCCAGGCCCACTGAGCAATACATTTTATAAGCTCATCAGCGGGTGGAGAGATCCAAGAGGTAGAGTGCTGGGCACAAAAACCCTCCAGGTAAAGCAATTCCGCTGAGGAAGGCTGAAGGGAGGTCCAGCTACCCCTCTGCTTCAGCATTTCTAGGATGTCCCCAAAGGAAAGATCATCAGGAGGTGACTTAGGGGAACCTTCCCCTTCATCAAAATCGGTGTCCTCAGTGAAAGACTCTTCAGGGCAGTCTAAGTGATTCCTCTTGCACTTATTCTTTTCAGGTACATCCTTGGTGGGATGGTCCGGGGAAGTATCTGAAGAAGAGACCACCAAGGTGGGTCACTCCTGAGGCTTCTGTGCCCCATGTCTCAGGAATGATGATGAAGGAAGCTCTGGTCGAGGGGATAGGGATGATACTTAGTCCAAAATGGGTGGCAAGGACTGTGTGTCCACATTAGACAAAGCTTTCTCCATGATCTGAAAGGCTGGACTTCTGTAGAGGAATGGGAGCCCGGAAACAAAATAGACTCCTTTGGAACCATGGTCCCACCCAGCACCAAGGAATTCAAAGCAGAAGCCTGGGTTGAGCTTATGAATCCAGAGGCACTGAGGGGCATGGATGGCTCTGTAAGAATCGATGCTGAACTCTGTCCCTCGGAACCAGCAATGAAGCCCTGACCCCGGGAGGTTTCCGGTTCCAACAAACCGGAAGAACTCAAGGTGATCCTCGGTTCTGGAGAAGAAATTCTAGCCAGTACCATGACAGCTAGAGCTGGGTATGTTGGTGCCAGGGGCTCCAAAGGCTCAATAGGTGGAAGAATCTGTGATGGTGTCGAAGAAGGACCAGTTCCAGTGCCAAGTTGGCTTGGAACTGAAGTTGGATGCAATCCCCTCGCCGTCAGGAGCTGATTGATCAGTCTCATAATGTCTGATTCCAAAAGACTCTTAGTGGACTGAATGGATGAAACAGAGGGACACCTGGGTGGTCTCAGTCCAATAAAAGGACTGGGTGGTCTATCAGCAAAAGGATCCACTGAGGGCGAATATGTGGTCCTTGGTAAAGATTTAGTAGTAGACTGCTTCAGTACTGATAAAGCCATTGGTACCAAAGCTTCAGATGACTGTTCCAAATTTTTTGTAGTGGAGGAATCATCCATGCCTATCAGTGCTGAGGAAGCTGTTGACACTGTAGGTTGTTTGGTTATTTTCGAAGGAGGTTCCAAGTAGCTTCTTGGAATTGAATGAGGTCTCTTATTTGACTTGGAAGAGGATGATGAACTGTCTTCTGTTCTCTGAGCAAATATGTCCTCTTCAAATTCCCCTTTCAAAAGTCCTTTTAAGATTAATTTGTTTCTCCGCTCAGTCAAACTCCTGGTGGAGAAACCATAACAAATTGCACAGTCCTCCTGGAGGTGGACCATGCCAAGGCAATAAACACAAAAAAAATGCCCATCAGAATTGGACATCTTTCATTCACACTTCTGGCACCTCTTAAGCCAGAGGTGCCCTTAGAAGTCTTGTCAGCCATGCTAGAGAAGAAGGCGTAACACACAAGAAAACAAACACACACACACACACACACACACACACACACACACACACACACACACACACACACACATGCACGCACGCACGCACACACACACACACACACGCACTCACACACACACACACACACACACACACACACACGCACACACACACACAGAGGAAAGGAGAGGGAGAACTCAAAAAGGAGCTCCATACTGCTTTCTTTTTATTTTTTTTGGATAGAAAGGAAGGGAATGGGAAGAAAATTACCAGCAATGGTAATAAGAAATACCATAATGGTAAGTAAAAGAAAGAAAGTACCAAAGATGGTACAAAAAGGACTACCTAACGGTAGAAAGGAAAAAAGCGGAAAAAGACTCACATGCGCACTAAAAAATTTAGATAGAGGGGTGGGTAGAAATAGAGAAGAAAGACTATGGAACACTATCTGGAGAAAAAAGAGAGCAATATAGAAAAACTTACAGTAAATACAGTCAAAGCTTGAGAGATAGGTCAGACACATCTGACACAACAAAGTGGCAAATGTGATCTGAGGTAATTTACAGAGGAGCATCATAGATAGAGCCTAGCTCAAGAGTTTTAGAAGGGACAAGCTGAAATAAATGGCCAAGTCAGTTCTGAAGCTCGGAACTGAGTCCACAATCAAGGATGACATGAAGATTGACATCAGATATGTTATTAGGAGATTTTAATTTTGATTCTGAAGAAGTCTTTGTGACAAGCCAGATGAAAGCACTTACTCTGTGACAAATAAATTGGTTGTGGTTGTATCTGCACAGTCTTTGCTCCTTTCAGTTATATTAGTAGTGTGTCAGCTTGGTTACCAGTTTTTTCATACAGATAAAGATAGTTTAACTGACATAGAAAACTGGAGATAGCCAAGAGTGGTATGCATGATGTGTTTATCTTTTTCTCTCCTTCTTTATTTTTCAGATGCCCAGGAGATTTCAGCGAACAGGGAAGCAGATGTTGAACACTTAGAAAGACTCAGAGAAGCAAGGGGTATATATGCAGCACAAATGAACATGCTTTTATTAAAATTATTGCTTTTCCATACGTTACTAGCAAATTGAGCATGCATACCTTAACTGTAAAAGCAATCATGCATGCTCTAGTCTGTAGCTCAAAGTAATTGTAGGAGACAAGTGTAATACTGTATTCAGCTTTGGTAGATAAATATCCAACAACTAACAAATACATTATAAAAAAAATATAATATTAATGTCAAAAAATTGGCATACATGCCATGTTAACTTAATCTGCATCATCTTTAAAAGCATACATACAATATATGCATATTGCAAGAATTATTTGGTACAATTATCAATCCTATTTTTGATTTTGAAAAACTAGAGATAATGTAAAAGTAAAAATATATTTTTATTGTACAAAATTATTGTATGTGACATATAATGGTTCTAATTATCTGTTTTTTTTTCTCTTACCCAACCCCTTATATCTCTCTTTTTATTTTTTATATGTGTGATCACACTGTTCTGATGTCATAATTTTCTGCCAGTAAACTAAATGGTTTTCAGCACAGGGAGTTAGGCCAACCACTGAGGCTAAGCCTGCATCCCTCCACTGGCTACCACACAAACACCAAGTACATCTGGCATGCAACCCAGCAGAACTGCCAATGCAGCCCCTGTACTATCTGGGTCCTCACCATCAGGTAGCATTGCCTCAGCAGCTGGTGCATTAGTACCTTCTAGGAGTATTGGTGAAGGGGGGGATTACTTCACCCACCAGGAGCTGTCAGGCATGGTGTGTGAGACCTTAGAAAGCAGCATTAGTGCATGCCTCAGCCATCTGTAGAAGTTGCTTGTAGGAATACAGAAAAAACACAAACTTCAAACAATCCAGCAGGAAGCTGAGGAAGGGAAACATGATGACAGTTCTGAGGGTGAGGACTAGATTTTCACTGCCCCCATGCTTGATGGGCATGTGCCTCCGATGTCCCCTCCCTATCTCCAGTCATGGTGTCTGTCCCCTGACCTTCTGTGTTTCTCACCATCCCTGTGTCTGTCTTGTTTACCCTGTTTGTCTGGACCTGCTTCCTCACCTACCCTACCTACCTCACCCTGACATTTCTACGTCCCTTCCCCAACATTCCTTTTCATACCTTTAATCTGGTCAAAAAATAGAATCATATATCATACACATGGCAGAAACACCCCCAAATAAAGCCTTCACTTTTTGTCTTCTGCATTTGCATGGAATTTGGCATCACACACCAATGCCAAGCATTGGTGAGTGGCTCTTCATGCCTTATGACAAAAACTGGTGAGTTTTTTTACATCGGTCACATTAGTCCAGTTATCTCTACCCAATGCTGCTTAAACTCACTGAGCTAAAGGGACAGAGACTTAAAGAAGAATAAAGGCAGTACTTTGAAATATTTACTCTGACAGTTATTTGGACTGCTGAATGTAACAAAATGCAAATTCTTATGAGGAGTGTTGACATAAATGTTTACTGTTATAGTAGCTTCAAGGGTTTGATTCCAGATGCATCTCTCATCATTTCTTCATGTGATGATATATGTGTATTACATATCTCATCAAAGACATATTAAAAATTACATACTTATGATTTCTCTTGGAGATATATTGATTGCTGCAAAGAAATGAGTATTTGCAGTGATAGCCATCCGTACTGCTGTCACATATTTAGCTAACCTTGGTCTGCTTGTCATAAGCCTGTTGTCCCTCTCCTAAGCCTTATCTAACCCTATGTCATTCACTTCATGCTGGAAAGCATGTAATGGTAACAATGACAACAAACAATAAACATAACTATTAATGTTCCATTAAAACAAACACTGCAAGGTATATG
The DNA here is from genome assembly GCF_019279795.1 of Protopterus annectens. Lineage (NCBI taxonomy): Eukaryota > Metazoa > Chordata > Ceratodontiformes > Protopteridae > Protopterus > Protopterus annectens. The sequence goes on from NC_056737.1 coordinate 707,446,263, forward strand.
TTCATCTTTCCTTGTATTCATCCCATCTATCCGAATACTCTATGTGTGTGGATATATTAGGTTGATGGATGGTGTCTGCAGACTGATGTGACTGTGCTGATGCATAATACTACCATGTTACCTTAATGCAATAGTTTATCAATGTTCATGTACGGTGGACATTTGTAAAAATTATCTGTAGAATGCTGTTAGTGACATGGTCAGGTGATGAATGATGAACTCTATATCTAATGTTTTGTGCAAACTGTATTTACTGTGACAAAGTATAAAGCACACACTTTTCAGGATATATGACCAGACCCATATAGGTACCATATCTATGGAGTCAGAAATAATCATTTCAAAACATGTACAATCCCTTGTTATTTCTTGAAAGCTGGACACGTTATTAAATTGTGTTTTGAAGTGAGGCCTGCAAAACAGGTAATAGTTGTACAACTGTATACCGGTAGGCATTAATGATAAAAATTGTGGAAGACATACACATACTTCACTGTAGTCATTGCTTGTCACATTAGCAGGAATTATCACATTTACTTGTGCAATGTCATCCTGACACCATCTGTTAAAAAACAGAATGAGATAGATTTGAACCCTGTTTTATATGTACTTTGAACAGGAGCTCACTGCTTTTCCACCTGCTACCACAGGGAAAGCTAGGGATGAGGTGTATTTTTTACACTCAGTACTATCCAGAGTGCTGACAGTTGTACCTCACCACTTAGTGTGTTTGCATGAAGGAAGGTGAACTAATGGAAATACAACTATTTTCCTATTTACACAGAAAACCGAGTTTGCTTGTCGCTTAACTCCTCACAAATGGGAAAGGCAATAGCAACAGTTTTTAATGTCCTAAAAGTTATGCCACAACATTTCCAACATAAACAACCATATGAACACAATAGTATCTGTCAGCTATTTCAGTCATAGCACATATGCATAACTAATTCTCAAGTTCAAGTTGTATTCGTTAAATGTGATACTTGCATGTGGAAACCTGTTTCATGGCGGTGCGCTATGGAAAGGGGTGCTTGTCATGTATTACTATGCTTATTGCCCACTTATTCTTTATCCCATCAAATGTCATTTAAAAACACAACCAAAGGGGAAGGACTTGGTATTGGCTGAACACATATTTAATCATAACTCATGGGTGCCGTGCACCAATGCATTCAAACATGGGATATGTCAGTAATAGGTCCTAATGTCAAGTAAGCTACATAATTAAATAGCATAACTGCATTGGTACATTAGTGACACCTTTATACTGATATACACAATTGAGATTGCCTTACACATGTTTTACAGTGGATGTCAATTCATCACAATATGGACACTTGTACATCACTTGCATCCATACTATTCACATATGTCTGCGCATGTGTGTGACTGAAAGTGTGTAATGTACACAACATTTTGAAAAACAGGACATATGCATGTATGTCACACTTCTGCAGCATGCATTTATGACAGCTTATTGCATCTAGTTTAAGAAACTGTATTTTAAAGTATATCTGCAAACTGCAAGCAAAACAGACAATCCCAAGTCCCCAGTTTGCACACCAGTCTCACAACAGTATATGTTACCTGAAACATATAATGAGAATGTTATCCTCTATAAAGACCAGCATGACAAGGAAAAAACAGACTTTGGTGATGGCACAAATATTAATTACTGTGCTCTGTAGATGGAGAAAAATAGATAGATAGGAGTTCAATCAGCACAACAGCCAGATTGTGTGTACATAGAAGAGCATGAGTCTGTGTCCTACTGTCATCACTCAAGTCTCACGGAGAACAAAAAGTTTTACAGTCATACATGACTACACAGCCATTTTCTACAGGCCTCCACACATCTTCATCCAAACATACACTGATGATGTCATCAGCTTTAAAGTGTTCTGCAACAGTGTAAAAGTCAGACTTGTGCCATGGTGCTTGCATTAAATACTGTGTTTTCTAACTTGTGTAATTAGTTAGGTAGGGATTCTAATCTCATTACAGTCAGTGAGTGTGTGTGTGTGTGTGTGTGTGTGCGTGTGTGTGAGTGTATAGTCAGAAGAGCATGAGTCTATATCCTACTGTCATCATTCAAGTCTAATAGAGAGCAAAACGTTTTACAGTTATACATGAGTACACAGCCATTTCCTACAGGCCTCCCAACATCTTCATCCAAACATACATTGATGATGTCATCTGGTATAAAGTGTTCTGCAATAGTATAAAAGTTAGCCTTGTGCTGTGGCACTTGCATTAAATAGTGTGTGCTCTAGCTTGTGTAACTAGTTAGGTAGGGGTTCTAATCTCACTCCAATCAATGTGTGTGTGTGTGTGTGTGTGTGTGTGTGTGTGTGTGTGTGTGTGTGTGTGTGTGTGTGTGTGTGTGTGTGTGTGTGTGTGTGTGTGTGTAGTCAGAAGAGCATGAATCTGTGTCCTACTGCCATCACCCAAGTCTCATGGAGAGCAAAATGTTTTATAGTTATACATGAGTACACAGCCATTTCTTACAGACCTCCCAACATATTCATTCAAACATACACTAATGATGTCATCTACTATAAAGGTATCTGTAACAGTGTAAAAGTCAGACATGTGCCATGGTGCTTTCATTAATTACTTTGTTCTCTAGCTTATATAACTAGTTAGGTAGGCATTCTAATTTCACTGCAGTCAACTTATTTGTTTTTAGTTAATTGTCATTGTGGAGACCATTTTAGAGCAGCATGAAAGACACGCTTACTAACATCTTATGCTCAACACACATGATATAATCTGCTTTAATGTGTTGTTTGATAACATGCAAGTCAGATTTTTGCCATGGTGCTTGTGTTAAATACTGTGTTTTGTAAATACATAGGTAGGAGTTCTAATCTCACTGCAGTCAACTTGTGTGTGTTTGTATTACATTAGCTGTCATTGTGGAGACCATTCTAAAGCAGCATGTGAGACACTCCTACTAACATCTTCTTCTTGATACACACTGCTAATGTGATCTGCTATAAAATGTTGTTTGATACTATGAAAGTCAGTCTTGTGCTATGGTGATTGCATTAAGTACTGTGTTCTGTACATATGTAGGTAGGACTTCTAATCTCACTGTGGTCAATTTGTGTTTGTGTTCGGTTAGCTGTCAGTGTGGAGACCATTTTAGAGCAGTGTGTGACACACTCCTACTAACATTTTCTTCTCAACACATATTCATAATGTAATCTGGTATAAAGTGCTGTCTGACAGTATACAAGTCAGACTTGTGCTGCAGTGCTTGTGTTAAGTACTGTGTTCTATAGATCAATAGGTAGGGTTTCTAATCTCACTGCAGTCAACTTGTGTGTGTGTGTTCATTAAACTATCAGTCTGATGACAATTTTAGAATGGCATGTGAGTCCACAGCTATGTCAGACACTCCTACAAGCATCTTGTTGTTAACATACGCATATGATGTCATCATACCTCTCAACCTGGAATCATAAAAAAATCTGGACAAAGGCCCATGAAAAAATAGGTACAAGTCATCAAAAATCTGTATGCTGATTAACATAAAATTTATGTACATAATTATGAACCCCACCCACTCCAGTGGAATTGTGGGATACCAACTTTTAAATGCAAACTGAAGAACAGACAAAATAAAACACAAAGTAAACAGAAGAACAAAAGTGTTTAAATATTTAAATGTATCAGATTCTGAACTTGTGCAAAACTAAAATACAATTTTCTTTCATAAAAATAAACTGCATCTACACTAATATTAAATAACAAAATATAACCAGAGCATACCTGCTTATATTAATATCTTTGTTATTAGTGACACTTATGTAATGAGCTAAAGGTCGGACCACAGATGTAGAGTGCAAGGTCTAGGTCTAAATAGAATTAATTCAGATTTTAAGTATTCATTATAACAGGAAAATAAATAGAAACAAAGGTTGTACAACCTCCCCTCAGTACACAAATAATGACTACCCTGTACCCACCAAGACAAAAAAATGTTAGTAACTACAAGTAATAAAAGTTGAGTTCAATGAATAAATAATTAATTGAAATAGACATGAATAAGGGATTTAAAAATGAATTTCATTTAGCTAGTGCATCAAGTACTTGTACATGTTATTAGCTGGTAAAAGTGAATGCTGCAGAAGTTATATGTTGCATCTTCTACAGCTACCTCTCTGACATCATTTAGATAGGATTGCTCAGCATCTACTGTCTCAGACCTATCACCCCTCTCCCCACCCAGTAACAAAAAGGATGTAATTGTTTTCTTTTATTGCCCTGAGTATCTTATGGCAGCTGGCTACTACAGCATTTCAGAGAAACAGTCTTCAAATTCTCTGTGCTAATGTTCATGGACAGCAAATACTTCCTTTAAACAGAATACAGTTTCAAGGGAGGGAAAGGGCAATGAAACTCAATTGATTCAAACAGCCAGAGATGAAGGTCATTAGAAGCAATTAATCCAAGAGCACTCCTATCAGCTGATGCTGGAAGAGTTATGCATAAAGGGAGAATATTATGAATTCATATCTGAGGCAGTTAAGTTTCTCAATACATTTAATTCCCTGCTACCTTTCCAGTCAAAAATGAAAGAAAAAAAATAATACAAATTATGTTATAGATAATCTGTTTCAGCCCTCACCAGATCTGGCTTCTTACTGTGCATTCTGCTCTCTGCTATAACCTTAACATATTTTTGTACTATATGCAGTCTGTCATGAAATACTTTCAGTAAGAAGGCATTTGTTTAGATAACATCAGCTTCAGTGTTTTGCTGACCAAACTGATAACAGGTTCATAGTTACTGGGTATCTCCTTCAAAGGAGGGCATTTACAGGACTGCAGCATCAACTCCCTTTAAAGTGCAACACAATACAGTATTAGCAATCCATCTACATATGGTGGGAGTAGAACCCACAGCCTTCTGCATCAAAAGCACGTTTACTACCTGTTGTGCTACTAACAATGCAAACAGACCTGGCACAAGCAGTGCTAAACTTCTCTTCCACTGAAGTTCCCAGCTCCTTGTAAAATTCACTTGACACTCAACTAAATCTCTCAACTTTGCATCACAAGAAATCTGGAAAAAGCCAAAATGTATTAGGGGCAGCAAAGGCCCAAAACTGGAGACACAGTGTTTGTATAATCTTAGAAAGTTGCTAGAATAAAATGTTTTATGCTACCATGCATTTCCTGAAAGACAGGCAGACTAAAACTCAAACGGCTATCATTATTTAATGAATTCAGTTTTCAATGATTTGCAAAAAACCACAAATTTTAAGAGAAACAGACTAAAAGTATGAGCCAAACATTTCAGACATTCTTTGAAAATCTGGACAGTTGAGAGCTATGGACTCAGCTCTTTAAATCACAAGTGGTGGCATGGATAGAGAATTCAGGCTCTTGTTTCTTGTACCTAAGGTACAGGGTTTGAGCCTAAGCAACACTAACCACAAGGTATACCTAACTGTGGCATTTTATACACACACACACACACACACACACACATACACACACACCTACCTACCTTACTTGAACAGAGCAAAGTCTCCTCACATACTTCTTACTTGAACAGGACTGCAGCAATAAGAGCTTGCAAAACAGCAGCAGCAAAGTTTCCTTACAAGTTACAGCACAAATGTATTCAGGAAGAAGAACTGTGATTGGACTGGAAGAACAATGTAATGTGATGTGATGCTACAGGAAGAACATTTTACTATTACTTGAAACTATATGTGGCAGTCCCAAACCACCCCTCTCACACCCCCCTCCAGCTAAGCCACTAACACAACTACAGACAATTAAGCATCTAACTGCAAATGTGAATTTACTTAAAAGTGTCAATAACTGGCAACTTTTGTCATTTTTATAACACTTTTCAAGTTGCTGTTTGGTTGAAGTCTAAGATTTATGAATTGAGTGGACCATTTATTTGTTACCTGAAGGAGCCAGGAGAAGAACTGGTGATAATTCTTCTCATAATTTCTTTAGAAGAGAAGACCGGTCTGTCTGAGTCATCTGATGACTGCTGCTTAGAGTGCTTGCTGTGCAGTGTTAATGAATGGCTTGCCTTCCTTCCTTGCTCTAATTAATTTAAATGCACACTACTACACTACAGTAGAGAAGTACAGCTGCTGCTGCTCTCAATATCCTCCACCACTCTGTTCATTCATTACTTGACTCTGCTGTTGCAACTCAAACACGTTTCCATAGGGAAAAAATAAAAACAGAGTACAGTAGTACACACCCCCCTCCAGCTGTCAGCCAAATTCTGACAGGCTGGCAGCAGTCTGCTCGTGAACCTGATGTTATCACGCAGCCCTGCACATGATGTCGTCAGCAAAAAATCCACCCCAAAAAATGTTGAACCCCCCCCCCGGGAAATTCGGAAATTAAAGGGTCCACTTGGGAATTCATGGCACCCCATTATTTTGACTTCAAAACTGATAAATACCAAGGAATTTGGTATGGTTGAGAGGTGTGGATGGCATCCTCTATAAAGTGCACACTGACTCAATATTTAAGTCAAACTTGTGCTAGGGTACTAAACTTATGTACTGTGTTCTCCAACTTCTGTAATTAGATATTTAGGGGTTCTAATCTCACAACAGTCAACCTGAGTGTGTATTCATTCAAATAATATTTTGAGACAGTTTTTACTCTGATGTGACACCATGTCTATGTCAGACACTCCTTCCAACATCATCTTCTCAGCATACAATGATGCTATCATCCTCTATAAAGTGCACCAAGTCAGATATATGTGGTGATGCTAGTCTTACATTGTATGGAATCCATCTTCTATACCTACACCAGTTTAATGTTCAAATATGACCTTAGTCCTCTACTGTGTGTGGGTTCGTGGTACATTACAGTCATTGTATATTTTGAATCTCTTTTTATTTGAGCACCACTCAGGAGAACTTTAACAAAGCCCCATCAATCCAACATCCACTTTTCCTCTGTCCACATAACATCCTTCCTGCAGAGGACAGGAGAATGTCATCATCTCAAAGATGCATACAAACATCATGAACCAAAGTCCTTCCATGATCCCTTGCAAGCCATCTCCAGACCACTGGATGTGTGATTGCTAACTCTGTCATGGGGTGGTGCACATATCACATATGGACAGAGGCAGTATGTAATACAAACACACACACACATACCCTTACTGTCTTCCTTCATATAGATACAGGGATTGTGGTTTAAATGGTATAACAATGGGTAGGATTTTATGTGATGTTGGCTGTTAGCCTAGTAATGTTCTATGACCCTATGAACATTGCACATGTTAATGTTGCTGTCATACATATGCTATGTTGAGGTGTGGATATACGGTAGCCCTACAAGAATGTATTACAATCTGTGATTAGAGGTAATGTATTGCTGGCCACTGCTGCCATTTGATCACATGTTCCTTCCATAACAGCTGTAGTAATAAGTCTCCTGAGAACTGTAAACATAGGATGATACTACTTGTATTGTTGCCTTACAAAGGCATGTGTTTCTGTAGTGGAGTATATCAACATTCTACACAGTTCTCATTCAACCATTACAATGACAGCTGCAGTATGACACAGCTGTGCATGTGTATCCCTACCATCATTAAATGTTCCATGACATACATCAATGTAATGTCATACTGATTACATGGGCACACACGTCTTGTTTCATCCATGTGTTGCACTGCTGTTATATACAGAAACACATAACCAGTTCATATTCAGTTGCAACCTTGGTGGTTTCATTGTAGGATTACTGAGGTAGTCCTCAACAGCACTGTGTGTCTGTCAGCATTTGTATCAGTAACTTTCCTGCATGAACCAAATCCACCACATATGGTATGAGGGTGCTCATACAGAGCTTTACATTGAAAAACATGTAGGCATATGATGTGTAATTGATGTAATTACATGACACAGGTAGAGCTGTATGCCTGTATGAACAGTACCACTGTGTGGCATGTGATGCATACCCAAGGCTGTATTTGGAGGTGTTGTCACAAATCATTTTTTAAATAAGCATGAAATGTTAAGAGGAATACACAACTAAGTGCAGAGCTGTTTGTCCATGCCACCACCCATACTCAACTGTAGAAAATAGACAATCGGATTGCTGACAGATTTGGATAAAACTTTATACCCTGGCCATCAGTCAAAGTATACATGAAAACATTACTCAGCTAATTTTCTTAGGATATCAGCTCATCTGTGCATTCTCTAAGGTTTAAAACACAGCATCAGTAGGCCCTGACAACATCCCAGGTTGCCCTTTCAATAAAAAAACCCTGACTTAGCAGACACAGTTGGATCCCTACTTAAACACAGCCTCCAGATGGGCTATGTTCTGGCAGAAAGGTGTACAACAACAGTCATCCAACTGAATAAGGGGGTACCATCACATGACCCAGGGAATTATAGACCCATAAGCCTGACTTGTCTTGTCTATAAGGCAAACCAAAGAATCATCATGGACCTTATCAAAAAGGATACAGGTAATCTCCCAACTATGTACCCAACCCATGTTTGATTCATTAAGTCTACATCATGTCTGTTAAATCTGGTTGACTTCTTCAAGGTCACCAAAGGCATGGATGAAGAAAAGACTGTGCATCCTGCCTAACTTGAGCTGGCCAAGACATATGACACAAATCCACACTCAGATAATACATAGAAACTGTCTCAACTGAGCATAATCATCTATATGACCAAGAGGGTACCTAAAGGGATCACCAACAGGGCACGTACTGTCAAAATGTGTGAATTCATCTCTAGCAACAAGCCAGTGACCAGGGCTGTACCACAGGGTTCTTTACTAGGCCCTTTCCTGTTCTGTATTTGAGTCTCAGAAGTCAGGACAAACTTAAACAGCCTTTGTCTGACCAACTTTGTGGATGAATGAAAATTGTGGACAATCATTGAATCCAAGAACACTATTGATATACTGGAGAAAGTATTAACACACATAAATGATTGGTGCCAGAGCCATGAAAACACACTAAATGAACACAAAGCATAATTATTCCCTTTTGGAAGGCAAATACCCAAGCTAATTACAATATAGACAGCATATCCTTATGAGCAGACCCAGTGATATGTGATCTGGGTACTCAGGTAGGCAGTAAATGGAACTTCCACCATCATGTGTCCACAGTGGTGGCAACTCCCTTGTATGTAGCACAAATTGTAAGTGTAGGTAGGCCATCCACCTGAAAGGACATTACAATTCCATTGGACTTGGTCATCATTACACCAATAATTTAGTACAATGCACCCTTTTGTATGCACCTCACCACACATCTACAACACCTGGAGCAGCCACAGAGCTTTTGCACAATGAAGACACATGGTATAAACAAGACCTATGCGGAAAGATTGAAAGCCCTATCACTGTAGTATTTCTCCTACACACTACTAAGGGTCAATCTGTGTCTAGCCTACAGGGCAGTCTCCATTCTGGCCCTAATGGAAATGTTATACATTGTTAACACAAACTGCACAAGGGTTACTTGTTTCAAGGATGTTAACCTAGTAGTCCTAGCCTCTGACATAAAAAATCATGCTGGATACATAGATACATCTCTCAAATTCTACTCCTTCATGTAAAGCAAAGGCTTTGCCTGAAACTCTTTGAGTGCAACCTAAATCAATCTATAGTTAATCATAATTGTACTCCTGGTGTTGTGGCCATGTCACTTATGGATAGAGGCATTTGGTATTAGATAACAAAACATAGGCTCGTACTTGCTTGAACATCAGTCACATAGCTATTGAAAATTGTGAAACTCATGTTAAATATGGCTAGACTTTTATGGGATCTTGGGACTACTACTCTCCTGTGAACCTATAAAGCCCAATTGTAGCTAGGTACAGCTATAGTATGACTGTACAGCATCATGGACGTACCAGTACATCACATCAGTATTACCACTTGATAGTGTTTTCATGAACACATATACATGCATATCAGTATTTCATGGTAGTATAACATTTTCAATGGATTGTGTGGCACATGTCTTGAGGTCTAACATATGTTGATAGAGGGTGTTGATAGAGTGTGCTCCATTTATTGTTTGGTATATTAACAATATCACAGTGCCAGCTTCCTTGCTCACTGATGCTAGACTTTGCAGTGCTGTAGTTTATGTGCACATGGGAATAACTGATGCATTGCCATCAGTCTTAGGTTCTGCTGTACCATTCATTATAATGGATCACTTCTTAATTCACACATCAATTGTAGATGCGTCAGACAATATCCATTGCTACTACATGTGGCACATGTATGCAATACATAGCTGTGTGTAGGGAATCTATTCATAATAGTGTGCTGTTTTTAAGTGTTGTTAGCCATATGGCCGCTAACTATGTCATCCAGGGATGCTTAAGCCAAGTGTATAACATATGGCACAGTGAGCTCCAATACATCTTGTCGGTCATATAAAACTATTTTTTGGGATGTATACCCATTAGGATATGAATGTGCATATTTCTCTTCAATGTGTTCTACACGATGCATGTGTGATACATCTTTCTGTGTTGCACACAGTAAATACACAGATCATTGCAACATTGATGGCATGGGTTTGATTCTTGCAGGTGTGGATTCTGGCTTACATGTCATGCTATCCTCTCAACTGGCCAGGATTGCCCCTAATTTCAACTCCAGGTTTACCACTGTCCCTCTTAATCTCTTCAAAAGGTGGTCATTTTGGAGGAAGTGGTGGTGAATTCCCCTTATACAATATTGACAAGCATTACAGTTGTACATGTCTGTTCCTGCAGTACATGTATAATAACATAAACACATATTCTGTCAATGTCGCAGATTAATGGTGGTATTATTTTTTTTCAAATAACTTTTTAATGAATATTTTCTCACATAAAATACAAGTAGAGAGATAAACAAGACGTAACTGTGGTGTGAATGTTACAGAATGTTTAACATGAGGAAGTAATTCAATAGATAATACACACTTTGCTAAATAACATTCGAAATAGCTAGGAATACAGTATTGAATAAACACAAGGAAATGGTTATGTTATATGTTAGTCATAGTAATATTATTTTAACATTTCACTTGTACATTATAGTGACAAATGAGAGCATATTTAGAAGTATAACACCAACCTACACAAAGAAATCAGTCTACTCTACTAAACCTTATATACATATTTCCCAAAAATTGTCACCTTAGATAATGCCGTTAATACTCCCAACTAAGAGATGTCTTTACTATCTTTGTTTTATTAGCATTTGCTTGCAATTTATGATAATATATCAATATATGATAATATATCAATTAATGTTTTGCAGTAATAATATTTTTGGTTCTTCTGACTTTTTGTATAAAGTTTCTTATCCAGTATATGTTTTTTAGCCATGCTTTTGTATTCTGACCAGGTTAGTCTTGATCTGTCTATCCAGTTCTTTGCTAAGTAAGATTTTAATAGGGTGCATAGTGATATTATTATGTGATTAAAGAAATTATTATTCTTGCTTTTGAATATGTGCAGTATTGCTGTCTCCCATGACAAACTAAAATTTGAATAGCCTGATTTCTCTAAGAGTAATCTTAGTGAGCACTAGAGTTTATGAACTGTTTTGCAGTGCCAGAAGATGTGGGGGGTATCTACCTCTTTATTAGGACAGAAGGGACAGTAAGGTGACTTAGATAGATTGAATTTGTTTAGGTCTACGGTGTATGGTATGCACTATTAAAAATCATGATCTGGGAGTATATTAATTTTTTATATAGCATCAGTTTCATAGTATTTCTAATAGCTGATTCCTTCTGATTGTCTGTTATTGTATTACCTTTTCCTTTCCAGACCTTTGAGAAAAGTATTGTATTTTGATATTTAATTTTTGCTATTAATTTATAATGCTGGTATTATTTGAACATTGTCCCTGATTGTGCCTGCTTATATCTAAAGTTGTCCATGAGTCTGTTGTTATGTGCCCATGATTGGTTGAGAGGTATGCTGACATTTCAGTCATATTCAGGCAAGTCATTTTGCAGACCTTCACAGTATGTATATACACCCTATTGTATATACCCTCCTTGCTAAACGTCCTCTCCAGTGATCATGTCAGTGATGTTTATATCACAAATGTTCATCTCCATTGACGTGTAACCTTGTGTGACTGTCACATATATACTATCATGTGAGATAATATAAATATACTCACACAGGAGCTTTAAACAGCAGTAAGTACTGTGCTATGTACATATGTGCTTAATTTTATGATACTGACTTGTCTTTGGAGTATACGTACATTGACATGCCCTTATCTTATGTACATTACCATGTTTCACATGTCCTCTTCCTCTTTCTTCATTCCTACCATTCACGTCTGTGTATTTCTAGAGCATTCCATTAACCCTTGATGATCACCACATCCCTTTGATTCAGTATGCCAAAAAACATGTTGTACGTTGCAAGGAGTACACTTTTCTTTAATGTAGTACTACTGCAGTCATTGCATTACTTTTAGCCCTGGTAGTCATTGTGGTTGTCCATGCAATCTCACAGAGCAAATTTGCCCTAAGCCTACATGGAGTTCCTTGAATCCCCAGGAGGGTGTGTGTAATTAACTAAGGAATGAGTTCATCAGAGGGGATACAGAAACAAACATAAATTTAAAATGTTTATTCTAGTCTTCTAACTGTGAGCCTGAGTGGTGTTGCAAAGAAAAAAGGCAAAAGCTACCACACAAACCCAAGTAAGGAATTTCATGTTTATGCAATAATTATCTGTTTATTATAGTACATAGCAACTAGGTTTCACTGTGAGAAATAGTACACCATTTACTCCATGCAGAATAACACATGAACTATTCAGTCAAGAGAAAAGTGCATGCAACAGTCAGATAAACATTACAAAGAATGTTAGAATAGGAACTTCTTCCCTTAATCACTGTAATTTATTCATTTTTTACAATTTATTTATTTATATTTGTTTACTAGGTTAGTGCACTGATCAATACTGACCAATGTCAGACTCAGCCAGGATGAAATACAAAACATTTTGCAAACAAAAAAAGGCAGACATATAAGCAATAACAGAGTAGCTCCAATTAGTTCCATAGAAAAACTGTGCATGTACATTTTTGTAAACAGAGTACAATGTACAGTATTTACATTAGTTTCTGAAGTGGGTCAACCTTCAGTAATTCTACAAGAGGAGAGGAGAAGTGGAAAGGAAACAGGGATAGTGTGTTAAGTGGTATGTCCTGTGTTGAAGCAGGAACTTTTGGCATGGATGAGGAGGTTCTTTTGAAGTTGTATTCTGAATCTGGAGTAAGTGTTGATTTCCTTTAGGTCAATAGGGAGAGCTTGCCAAAGAGTAGGTGCCAGAGAGGAGAATGCATGTGGAGTTTTGTGGAATTTAGTTCTTTTTTCATTCACAGTTGATACGTGTAAAATGTGAATTTGGCAAACCACCCAATAATCTCTTTCCTTTAGCTCCGGGCAATCACCTTCTTACCTCAATATTCAAAAAATAAGCTGAGGCATAAAGACAAACACTGTACCATTTGATCAGTGTTACTAAGTCAAGGCAGCAGCTGTGTCATGCTTATTATGACAAAAATCTGGAGTATGCTTGCAGAAATTATCACACAAGTATGAAAGCAAATACATTCTTTTTTTATACCGTCCCACTGATATATTGGGATTCCTAATGAAGTCTGACAGAACGGCAAACAATTCACAAAACATTGATCACAGTCTGTCAGAATCACTCAACTGTGATCTACAGTTGAGCTTACAAAATTACCAAAAGCATTGCTTTTGCACAGGGCATGCTTCCCTGCACCAGTCACATCCCCTGCTACCTATATATACCAACATTGAGACTGCAGTATCTTAGGGTAAAGATAAATCTCCAGGATTGATCAGTCTTGTTTGTAAACACTACTAACAAACATAATGGCAGGGAATAGGTAGACAAATAATACCAACTAAATAAAACACCAGCAAATGTCCACTCTCAAGCAACAAACCAACTCCAGAAAGGACGAAAACAGTATGAAAAACAATTAATGTCTAAATCCAATGAGGAGCCAAAATACAATTAAGCTTTTATTAACCAGTAGCTGTTTGTCTACATCCACACAGACTTCTTCAGATTAAATTAATTATTTAAATACACATTCTTTTATAGTCCTTGGTCAAATTGATTAATTGACACTTGATTTAATTAAATTAACAAATAGATAAGTACATGTTATTTATTAAAACACTACTATATATTTATTAAAAAAACATATTTGTTAAAAATATATAAAATCTTGTGTAATAGGGTCTTGAATTACATAAACCACAATGGTATTTTTGTGTTAAAAGCCAATATAATGACTGATAAAACTACTCAGACTTGTTACAAAATCTGTCATAATTACTCTTACCCAGTTTGGTAATGCTAATATCTGTGTATTCAGAGTTAGTTTAATGTATATGTATGTAAAGTAACTGAACAAGTGGTATATGCTTGATTGTAAAACTTTTGTATACATGATTAAAATTCTATACAGCTAATTTGAGCTTTTAAGCGTTGTTCTTTTGAACAGGAACCAAGGAAATAGAATCATTGATATCTGGTCCCTGAGTGGCATCTAATTTGAGCTACAAAGCCAGCTCACAATACTCAGTAAGATCTTTCCAAGGTCCCCCTCTAGGATTTTTTCAATTTTCTCTAGTAGCAAAACTGAAAACTATTTAAAACCAATACAGACAACTGAATACCTGTATAATGCATTGCTAGGTTTTTCTTTTGTAATTTAATAATTATGTTCATAGATACCATTTCAACTCTCAGTTTTTCCTGTATAGAAGGAATCGCAAACTGTGCATTTTGCTAAATATATTAGTCCATTAGTAAAACAATAATCATCTTGGGCATGAATTATACAATGCATAGAATTATTTAGATACATTTCTGTGTGGTCTGAAATATATTTACATTGGTTACAGTTACCACACCATCTAGTTCTCTTCCTTTGGTCTTTTGGCTTAACGCAAGTACTGCTCTCCACTAAGTTTTTTAAAATTGTTTGCCTGTTTACCAACTATGTCTTTAATTTTGTCATCAATTGCTAGAAGCCCCAATATTTGTTGACAATTCCCTTAATGATATGGGCTCCAGGGTTGTATTGTATAGTCAAGGCTCTGGCATTTTTTTTTATTGTTTAGCATGTCAATATTATTATCTGCAGTTTGCTCTTACCTGTCACTAGGTACCTCCCCTAAAGGCTGCTACTGTAACCAATGTAAGAAGGTGTTCCAATGTAAGAAATTTAGGTCCTTAGTATTGGTGCTTGTAGAATTAGTGGTTTTGCGAATAAATAGGAGGTTAAATAGGACTGGGTCATTTATGACGTGAAAAGCGAGACACAGGCCACCTTGGAGCAGCCAATAGTTTAATTATATGGAAAGTTATGCCAATTTGTCAGGATGGCTGAAGGATTTAAGGCTTTCATCTTTTCTGCTTAGAAACCATTTGAGCATTTCCAGTTGAGCAATATGTTTGGATTTGTACATAAGAAAGGGTGTACTGTATTCAATGGAGGATTTGCTAAGGGAATAGTACAGTGGTAAGATGACTTCTTAGATTACTGAAAATATACCACTGGAAATTAACTGGACCAGATAGAAGGATTTCATGGCTATGGTAGAAACACAATGATCAAATGAGAGAGAGGTGACCACATAAGGGGTTCATATTACATTGTCGAACTTCAACAAGTTTGAAAGCTATATGGTCGAAGCCTTATAGTCAAACTTGCTAAAATTCGAACACACAAAAAAATAAATAAATAAAAGATGCAACAGTAGACTAACTGTTGTAAGCAGGGGGGGGCAAGCCCCCCTGCACCCCCCCCACACCCCCCGCTCTTTAAATATACCAAGTCCGAGACCGCACTATACAGGGGGGTGCAGGGGGGGCTTGCCCCCCTGCTTGCAACAGTTAATTTACTGTTGCATCTTTTATTTTTTTCTGTGTTCGAAGTTTTGAAACTTCGAACAGACAAGTTTGATATTGTCGTGTTCGAAGTTTCAAAACTTCGATCACATAATGGGAACACCCACATAAGTACCCAGGTCTCTTATGACTGTAAGTATTTGAAAAGTAGCGCCACTTATAACATATGAGGTGGGAACAGTTTTTTTGCCAAATGCTACTATGCTGGACGTTTTGCATTTAGCTTGAGTCTGTTTTCAGTAGTCCAGGTATGTGCATATTCCAGCCCTTTTTGGAGCAGTTTAACATCAGTGCTTGCAGTCATCAGCAAACTTGGTCAACCACACTATTATTGCTAGCGTGCATGTCTTCAAAATGAATGCCAAATTGGGGAAAGAGCAGTTCTGATTTCTGTGGCACCCCACTAGTTACAATTTTATGTGCAGAAATGGTATCAGCAACTTTCACTACTTGGGATCAGTCAAACAGACAATTTGCAATCCAGAAGAGAATGTAGGGATTAGATTAAGATTATCACAGTACACAGAGTGACCACTGTCTACAGCTTCTATAACCTTTTCAAAGAAGTTTACTAGATTCAAGATATAGAACCTGCCCATCCCAAAACCAAACTGAGTGGGGTAAAGATCAGTTAAGTTGCCTATGTTTGCGTAAATGAGTTGCTATATGTTCCATGGCTTTGCATATAAGGCTGGAGAGGCTGATGGACCTATAATTACCTGGGTATGCACTGGGGCCATGCGTATGTGGAGAAGCCAGAGTAGCTGTTCTCCAGACATCATGGTCAAATCCTGAGGATGAACAGTTTAAACAGTGGCTTGGACAGTGCATACTTGGCACTTATGAGAATGCAGCTTGGTATGTTATTTTGTTCCTAAAGAAACATTATTTTTAGCAATTGACAGGGATTTTAAGACTTGCTTAAAGGCTGTTACAGAGGAAATTAAAATCAGGGACAGTGTGCACAACAATGTGGGTAGGTGAGGTAAAATTATCTCTAAAATTTTCTGCCAATATCTCAGCTATATCCTTGGAACTGGAATCTGTGATATTATTAGGAATGAGCACAATGCATTATTGAACATTATTCTGTAATGTGATCACTTAACTGAAAACAAATATGTAGTTTCCTTTGGTATCTACGGTGGTTTTAAGTCCATACGCTGATTTACATTTTCTAATAGTCTTCTTAACTTCCTCGCATGTTTTAGTGTGGTCTTGAGGTAGATGGGTGGAGATTTCTTACAACTTTTCATTATTTTATTGATAAGGAAGTTAAACCAGAGAGAGATTTATTCCTGAATTTACTATTATATTTAGGGCCAAAGGATACAATCTTTGTTATGCCTCTCTTTGTATTCTGGTAATTGTAACTAAATGTGGTAGACAAAATTGTCAAAACAAACTTTTGGAGATTTGGTAATCAATCCGAGCAGCATCTGTTTGAGCAGAAGCTGGAATACCTAAATGAAACCTATGCATACACAGAAAGAATATGCAGACTCTACCCAGACAGGAAACACATGCCAGGATCAAGCCTTAGTTCATGTAGCAAGAGCACTAGCCAATATGCCAGCAGGCTGTTTATGTAATACAATACAAAAAGGTACAGGTAGTAGACAGTATGATAATAGCTTGTCCCGTTAAGTCAATAGATTCCATAGCTGAAGAGCTGAGTAAGGATGGTGCAAAATGTTGTACCCCGTAATTACAGGTATACAGAGGAAATAAGCTTAAGCTGGTAGAAATCATGCAATGCAGCATCATTAAAATGGTGAGAGATTGGAGCATGAAGTCAGACATAAATAGCCTGTAATTTATACCGTAGGACAGATATGGAAAAACGTTGACAAAATCTATAAGTGTGACCTGAACAAGTCATAGATGAAAGGGTGGAGCTGAAAGAGGGAGGACAAAAAGAATGTGAAGGGGACTTCTATGGTTGGGGAAAAAAAGGAATATTTTAAGGATGCAAAGAAATAGTAATTCATGGATAGGGTTGGTAAGGGTGTAGAATGCAGTATCTGAAGAACTAATAAAATGTGTGTGGGTATAAATATTGTAAGAAAAATGGAAAAATGAAAGAAACAGGGATGGGATAGATGCACATCTTGTTACTTAAATGCATTCTGTGAAGACAGGTGCTAGCATGAATGTACAGTGGCCAAAATACATGTTAAAAAATACAGTTTCCGCATTGCAGGGTAGGCCCCCTGAACCAGAGTGATTGCATGTTGCTGATAGTGGAGCATTGCTAATTGAAAAAGCTAGATTTCCTGTTGTAAAAGTCAACTTTTGTATACAAGCATCTTAGCCAAAAACATCATTCAGTGAATACCAATTTGATTGTGAGTTGGCTCTGGATGTGGTAAATAGGTCTGCTATGCAGAACTGAACAATCATGTAGACACAATAGGCCATTGTCTTATTTCGCTTCTTGGTATCTCAGTGTCACACATTTGTTAATGCTGTATTATATACTGCATTTAGTTTTTTATGTTCCACCCAATTTCTGGGCTTGTAACACTCAAGAAGGAGAGTGTGGCTCTCAGAGAATTCATTAAGAAACTTTCTTTTAATTTAAATGTTATAATTTATTATCTAAATAAGAGGACTGGTCCATGGACATGGACCCTTTTCAGCCACAACTTGGCCCACGAAAGCAGGGTAAATACAGTGAATGCCAATTTTTGTGAGGTGGGAGGAAATCAGACAATATAGAAAAAAGATGCAAAAACATGAAGAGAGCTTGCAAAACTCCACATATAATTAGAGGTCAGACTTGAACTGTAGACCTTGGAGCTGTGAGCAAGAAGTCTTATCATTGCCCATAGAGTATTTGCTTTACAGTGGCCAATTTATTTAGTTATCAGTGGCACTTACAGACAGATGGGGAAGAAATATAATCTTGAAGCCTGGCAACTCATATTCAATGGCCAGATTACTGAGCTTTATCCTTGGCTCGTAAACTTATAAAAGTGCAATGAGTACCAAACAAAACAGCTTCTGATGAAGTATTTTATGTTGCAACAGAGCTCTTGGTGTTGCTAAGTAGCTTAGCATGCATTTTTCATTTTGTGAACCTAAAGAGTAAAGGAAACTAGTGACAATGATGTCTGTTTAACAGCTTTTTCCAGTTAAGCAGGTTATGTCCAAAGATAATGAGAGGAGGATATATAGAGAAACAGAAT